>NC_056581.1:9688606-10004856 GCF_018340385.1 Cyprinus carpio | reverse complement strand
TTATTACAATTATTATAATTTAAAATAATTATTTTCTTTTCAAATATATTTTAATGTAATTTATTAGTGTAAAGGCAAAGCTGAATTTTCAGCAGCCATTACTCTAGTCTTCAGTCACATAACCCTTCAAAATTAATCACATATGCTAAGTTGGCAATCAAGAAACATTTCTTATTATTATCAGTGTTGAAAACAGTTGTGCTGCTTAATATTTTCAGGATTTTTGATGAACAGAAATAGAACAGCATTAATTTGATACAGAAATCATTTGAAACATCATAACTACCTCAACCCTTTCTTTTGATCAATTTAATGCAGCCTTGCTGAATAAACATACTAATTACTTTAAAAAATTGCCTTACTTGACCCCAAATTTTTGAATAGTAGTGTATCCCAACCCATCACTTAGAAGACTTGTCGGCCACAGGACACAGGAGACTTTAAATGCACCGCTTGATGCCAAATGCAGACTCCACCAGCCCTCGTCTCAGACACACATGAATAACGTAAAGAAACAACTAGAATGTTTGAATGTCAGCCAGACAGAACACTGACAAAATCATGCTGTCTGTGTAAAGAGGGTCATAAAAATGAGAAGCAGTGCAGGCAGAGGTGATGTCCCTTGCACTTACCCTCCATCCATATATAGCTCAGCAGACCACACTGTTCCTAAGTCTTCCTGACCTAGTTCAAATTCCAGCTCCTCCTGTGAACCCTCCGACTCCGCCATTGGCCTTAAATCTGCTGCTGTTATCTTGCCAGGCAGAAATTCTTCATGTCCATTTCTTTTTGGGCTTTCATGTATTTTTATTTTCTCAAAGTCTACCTCAGTCACCAGATGATCTGTTTCAACATAGCTGAGGTTTTGCACATCTTTCTTAGCAGTTATGTCTTCTTCTTCCTCCAGAGGTAAGCATGGCTCTTCATTCTTTTTTTCATTTGATATCACGCTCTCAGACATCAATTCCACCTTCATGTATTTGTCATTTCCTATTGGTGTCAGTATTTGGGTTTGCTCAATTGCTGTTTTTTGTTTAGAAGGGCTTCCTTTATCCTGGGTCTTGAAGTTCATAGATCCGCTTTGAGTTTCTCTGGCAGCCAGTTTCAAACACTCCACCAAGCTCATGGCCACAGGCTCGGAGGTCTGAATATCTATCTGTAACTCGCCAGAAGGTAAGAAATCCTGGATTATTGATTTCTGGGGCTCATCGTCGGTTGGATGCTCAATTTTGGTGTCAGAGAAGACCTCGGGAGGGAGAATTTCGACCACAGATCCATCTTGATCATCCAAAATCTTGTCATCTTTAACATCGGTTTCTGTTGTGCTTGGCTGCTGTAGTATTGATGTCATGGTCTCATAACTAAAGGATGAGGACATTTAAATATGATTACATTACACCATGACAAAACAAATTCTTTCCATTCGCAAAATGGCGCTTTTTGAATCACCAGCCAGTATCAAACAGGCAAGCTCTTCCTTAAGCTAAGCTTCTCATCACTACAGGACACCATACGTGTGGATGCAAAAGCCTCCTTGCAAATGCACAATCACACCTAATAACAACCTTTCAGTGCTTCAGGAAAACGAAATTGTAGCCATGCAGATGCCGTGACAAGAGGAACTCTGTGCACGTCTCAGAATCGTCCCACACTTACCCTTTATACAGAACACCGAAAATCCCCTGTATGAAGCCTACAGATACTTCTTTCTGGTCAGAAACTGAGTCATGTTCCTGTATGCAAGTGGCCACGTTTCTGTCTGTTCCTACATCAAGCTCAAGACCAAGTCCAGTTCCTGAACAGACACCAACAGTCTTCAGATCTTCTTTAGGTCCAGCTTGAGTTGCCCAAATAGTATTACTGCCAGTTTGCGGCATCTTTTCATCTGAATCTTCCTCTTTAGTGGTCTTCTCTTTATTATCTTCCCTCTGGTTAGCATTTTTATCTAGTTTGTGGTGGGTAAAGGAATCCTTTTGCTCCTTAAGCTTGGTTTCTGATGTTTCTTGTCCACTTTGGCTGCCATGGACCAAAAAGTGTAAGTGACAAGAACATTCTTTGAAGATCAATGTTCTCTCACTAGCATCTCAACTCCCAGCAAGTAAACAGATGTTTACTTTAAGTTCTAATAGAGACACATTAGAAACTCAGGCAGAATGAAACATGGACACACTGGTCAAAACCCATGCAAGTTCAGATAGTCTGAAGTCCACACAAAACACCATGCAGTGAAGTTAACAAACCTCATGCACTTACCCCCTATCCAGGACCTCTTTTTCTGGAATCAACTTGCTCATGCTAACAACATCTTCACTTTTTTCTTTTGTTTTCTCTTCGACCGCAGCCCATAACACACTGTCTTCCTCAAATGTGACCTTTTTCCTTAAACCATTTCCATCAGACTCTGTATCCAGAGACATGTTGGGCATTAGAGGGCAAATTTCCTCCAGATGCACTGAAGTTCTTTTGTCCTCTTTTGTTACAGCAATAGCAGGGGAGATCACAGGAAGTAGAGGGTTCATATGGATGGGTATACTGACTTTAACAGCTTCTATTTTCTTCTCCTTAATAGTCTGAGCTGGATGTGGTTTAAGGACAATGGAGGGTATTGGCTGTTGGGAATCTGGTTTATTTAAACTGAGATTCTTAGCATCCTTGACTTGGATAACGGCTTTTTCTTCGCTGTGAGGTAAGGAATAGGGTTTGTCACAATTTACTTACCTTGTTTTGATCAAACATGCGTTAATGAATCTTTATCCACATACTGTATATTTGCCTGCTATAACACTGGTATAAATATGAAGCCAGTGTTAGCACAAGTTTATATTCAAATCAATTATGACTTGTTGAAACTCACTCTCTTATTGTCACATGACAGTGTACAAAACCCTCAAGAGACCATTTTAACAATTAATTGTATGAGATGTGTAACACAACTCAAGCATGCAAGCACTCGGCCATGGCTGAATATTTGAGACCAACTGTTTCTTACCCTGCTTCTAAAGATTTTTTTGAGGATATTTCAGCTTTATTTTCGTCTTTTGGCATCTTGTCAGGTATTTTGTGCTTATTTATTTCCTCATCCCTTGCTTCATCGTCCTGATTTTTTACTTTCTCTTCCAGAGAACTCCATATAAGCACTTCTGCTTGGGCAAGTGAATGGACCTCCACACTCTTCTGTGTTAACACTGTGTTTTCTGACTCCTTCACAATCAGCTCTGGTTTTGTTGTATGACTGACTGTTGGAGTTTGTTCTGAGATGCATTTAAGGACTTTGGGCTCCAGGGACTGGGGATGAATGAAAGGAAACTCTTTGGGCAGATCTGATATATCAGGGGAAGCTCCTTTGGGGCTAACAGGTGGAGTTAAGGCCATTTCATTTTGACTGAGAGAATAACAGGGAAGAGAAGAATGAGACAGAAAAAAATATTATTACAGATAGAGAAATATAGATAAATTAGTATTTAGTTAAAACTTTAGGAAGTTCATCTACATTTTTTTCTGGAGAATGATGTCGATGATGTAATTATACAGTGTTGAAGTGTAACTGAAGAAGATATATGGTTGGGGAAGAAGATATAACCTCTATTCATCTATTCATACTGAGGTCAGTTAGTATATTTAAAATGTGTTATCTCTTAAAGCGTGTTATCTAAAACTATGCATGACGCCAATGAGAGTTTTATGTGCCTAAGTATTCAAATGAACATCATTAGAAGACAGACATTATAGAAGCCAGAGTTTATTGAAACGGGAAGTGACCCAAAAGAGGACAGTTCCAGATTGCCACAGTCTGGTAGAGTAATAATACCATGTCAGCAGCTAACTCACCTTTCCACAATTGTTAAACCCTTGTCCAGATTATCCTTATGGGACTGCTTCTCTCTCAAACTACTGTCGGACTTAGATGCAAGGACTTCTTCCACCCACACTTGACTTTTTTCCCTGGGAATATCTGTAGGTTCTTGCTTTAGAAGTGATGAGCTGGATAAAATGTTGGGGATATTGTGTTCTGTAGGGATTACCACAGCTGAGGCAAATTTCTCTATTATCTTGTCTTCGTCTGACTTGTTGAGGTCACCACAAAGCAGAGCACCCTTTGCATTCTGCACATTCGGTTCCTCTTTTGGAGAAACTTCCCCTGCTGATTCAATTTTTGTGTTTTCTGGTTGCTTTATTAAGTCACTATCGGTTATTGAAAAGGTTTGAACCAGACTGGACTGCACTGGCTGTTCAATGTCAATTTTGAGTGGTTCTTTCTCAGGGCGTTTGCCAACAGTAACATCTTTAATGGGTTGAGAGGCTATGATAATTTGATCGAAATCGGCCACTTTAAAATCTGGTTCTTCCTCAGCCAATGGTGGTTTCTCTGCTATAAAAACTAGATTTTTCTCCATGTGAGTGGAAACCACTGATGAGGGAGGTGTTGTTGCTGGAGCTGAGAATGGGTGTGGAGGGACAGTTCTAATGTCCAGTTCCTCAGATCTTGAAGCTTCCACAGGCTGTACTCCAAAAGTGTCCAATGATGACTTGCCAACAGGCCCAAGACTGGGGGACAAAGATACTTGGAGTCAAAGTTGGCAAAAAATGGGGTAAGAGGCAAAAGCATGATGGTATTTGGTAAGATTAGATGCAATTTTTCCTTAGAGAGAGCATTTTGTTTGTGCCACAGCGATGTTAGTGGTGAGAAAACAGGACAAATGAGACAGACGCAGGAGTAGTGAGAGAAAGCAACAGAGAGTTTAAACATGAGAGCTGATGTAGGCAAATGTCATGCTCTGTTTAAAATAGACTTATCACAAGGTCATGCATTTCTCTACTGTTATTAAGAAACTTTCTCATTAAAAGGATTCTATTTGAATTTGTGTCCATATGAAGCCTAACACACTTTCATACAGAAACACACAAAGTACTAAATTCTGAATACATCTCTGCAAATCAGACTGGGTCTGCAAAGGTGATAATACATTTTTTTATTTAATTATATAGTTAAGATTGAGGTTAGTGAATTATACTTGATGCCAGAACAACAAAAAAAAAATGTTTAAGTGCTCACCTTTTTACAGCCATGGCAGGTTTGAGCTCTTTTCTTTCAGTGCTGATGGTTTCAGGTTGATGGAGGGAGGAAGGAGATTGTTTATTAGCAATGCTAATGCTGCATATAGTCCGAGATGAGCTACACTGGTCTGATTTGAGCTCTGAGTTCTTCGTTTCTTCAGCAAGTAAATCTGTTGAACATAACGGCAAACTGAATCAGAACAATTATTAAAATAAGTAAAAGCTAAACAGCCTTTATCTATTTTATTTTCAATCATTTTCAGCTCATTTAATGACACAAATAAAGAATACTTATTCACCTTGTAGAAATGGATTTGTTTGATCCTCCTCTGTAAGTGTGTTGAGCTCCCTGGGTATCTCTGGAAAACAGTGAACATACAATAAAGAACAATTTTAAATTATTTTATTAACGTATAATGAGTTTTATTTGGTTTTGATTCTTAAATTCATTTTCAAAGACAATTGCTGATTTGAAATTACATGAGTGACCGAGGCCATCATAGAGTTTTATGCAAATAAAGTCTCTGGAGCGAGATTTTGGACCAGTGAGAGTTCCCTGTGAGTGGGACTATCCAGCATGACATGACCAACATAAATTAAAGCAAACAACAAAATATATCTAGTCGCTTGTGGTGGTCGCAATTAGTTATGACAAAACCTATTAATCACCGATGTGATTTAATGGTAAAATAAGTCTCCTAGTTCACCATAACTGTTAGACCTATCACCAATCACATAAGTTCTAATTAATGTGTCTTTTAAAGCAAGCAATAGGCAGTTTAGTACCTGAGCGAGCAGAAGAAGATTGAGATGGACAGCAGGGAGCAGCTGTGTGGGCATCAGTGGTTGACAGTGCAAGAGAAGGGGTAGAGGAAGAGACAGCTGCTGGGTTAAAAGAGGCAGGTAGGGGTTTGCTAATGGGGTAAGAGACGGGGACAGAGGGAGGTAGAGGTGACTTGGGGAGTTCACTAGAAGTGCAAGATGTTTCACACAGAGCTTCAAGATCTGGTCTGCTCAGCAAAGGAACAGGGGTCACAGATTCATTTAGAGGAACACTGAAGAAGGGAGATGTAGAAACCGCCATCATCTGTTCATTTAGCTGTGTGGATACTGTGAGGAAAAGATGGAATATATATATATATATATATATATATATATATATATATATATATATATATATATATATATATATATATATATATATATATATATATATATATATATATATATATATATATATATATATATATATTTAGAATTTGAGATAAAGTAACAGACAATACTTGATTAAGTAAAGAGGCTCATATATATATATATATATATATATATATATATATATATATATATATATATATATATATATATATATATATATATATACGTATATATATATATATATATATATATATATATATATATATTAGAATTTGAGATAAAGTAACAGACAATACTTGATTAAGTAAAGAGGCTCATGATAAACATCAGAGCAGGAGCTTTCCAACATTTTCAAAGACAACCGAATATAATGATCCTCTCGCAAGGGACCCTTCTTAAAATATAAAGGCAGCTGTATTTGAGAAAACTATTAGTATATGATATAACATGATTTTAACCAGACAAAATAAAAAAAAAGACAAAATTAAATGATTGTTTTAAAAATAATTGTCTTTTATATTGTTATTGCACTAAGGCAAATTTTTAAATGTTATTTAAAATTCTTGATTTAAAAAAAACATGCAGATTTTTTTTCTTACTGTTAAAAAAATAATGCTGTTTATAAATTAATTGTAATTTTTATGATTTCTGACAAGTCTTTAGAAAGCAGGATTAAATATATAAAATTTACTTTAGTAATATTATATTTAAAATGTAATTTAAATTTTAACAAATTATGTTCAAGATATTTTATTAATATCTTAAGTGCATTTGTTAACTGTACTTTAGTATTGCTACTTCTGCTGTTTATGTGCAGTCTGAAGGATTTCTCAATACCTGGCATGGTGCCAGCAGACGGATGTTTAAACGTGTCAGAGAGAGAGAGGGAAGAAGTTTTGGGCTTGAGGAGGGGGACAGGATTGGGGGATAGAGGGAGAGCACCGGGGACAATCTTGGGCTTAAAAACATTGGTGTGAGGTGCTCCGAAAGAATCTAAGACAGAAGTGTGATGACACAAAAAGGACGCAGACCACATGAAAGAAGAAGATTAGTCAGAGATGCGGGAAAAGTGAGAACAAGAGAGGCAGTGGATAGGAGAAAATGAATCTGACTTCTCCAAAAGCAGTCTTAAAGAGTCAAATCAGGCTAACATATGCTATGGGAACTACAGTTAGCATACTTTGAGTCTGAATTGCATGTAATCTTTGAATGTTTAGGAATCATGAGTCTGTACCTTTCAGGAGCATAGTGGGAGAAGAAGGAGAGTGAGAGAGGAAGGGATCAGAAGGAGAAGAAGGAGAAGCCCGAGGGAGTTTGAGCAGAGGATAGTCGGAGGTCGTGGGACCCTCCAGAGGGGCCTCGGAGCCCGACAGTCTTCTTTGAAAGGACACAGGAGCTGGACACAATCACAGAGGGAAAAACAGACAGAGAAACTATCCTAGAAGTCCAGGCTGTGTTTGTATGGAGGTTCTTTGATAAAACACATCCATGATGGCAGTGAATTCACACTGCAGCTAAATATGACCGCTGCTGTTCTTTGTTCGGTTTAAATGTGGTTGTAACTCTTAAAACTTTGCAATGTGTATGTGGCCATAGTGATTTTCAGTTCTCATTTTCCTGAAAAAATTTCTTTAATGCCACACACCCACATACAGTAGCAGCCCTACAGCACTTCTAATGATCAAAGAGAATTTCAAAAAAACATTTTGGTTAATTCCTCCATGTAAACTCAGAGGTGAAGACTCAGAAGGAAATGAAGTTATACCACATGACCCTGGTGTTTGTCAAAAAACATTAGGTCATTCAGTCAATTTTCTGGGTGGTGAGAGAAAAATACATATAAAATTACAGACTAGCGCCAATAAATGCATTATTTGCATTTATTTGAATATAAATATTTTGCAACATTATAAATGTCTTTACTATCACTTTGATCAACTGAATACATCCTTGCTGAATAAAAGGATTAATTTCTTTCAAAAAAAAAAAAAAACCCTCCATAGAAGCAGCATAACTGTTCATATAAATAGTTGTAGTCAAGTAGGAATGCCAACTAGATACCAATGGTACTAACAAAGACTTGATGACTTCCAGCTATCTGTGGTACCTGAGCCGGGGGACGGCTGGAAGATTTTGGGTAATGCTGGAGGGGGCGAACCAGAAGTATTTTGCTCTGTGTGGGAGTCAGATGGGGCCTGTGGCTGGGCAATGGGTGGTGGACGTGGTGGTCTGGAGCGGGCGGGTGAGGGCATGGTGCGAGGGGTTGGACTGGGCCGGGTGGGTAAAGGTGGATGTGATGTCAGGTCAGGGTTATGAACACTGCCAGACACTGGGCGTGAGAGGACACAACCAGTAGGTCTCTCTTTACCAATGACTGAGGTTAAAAGAGTGAAAAAGAAAGTGAATGATCAGGGTTGAAGGAAAGGGATGAGGCAAAAGGTAAGAGAGAGAGAAAGTTCAGGAATTTATAATGAAGGATGATGTAACTTAATAAAAGACATTTAAAGGATTAATTCACCCAAAAAAAGAATATTCTATCATTATTTTCTCACCCTCATGTCATTCCAAACATCTATGCTGTTATTTTTCTGTGTAACACTAAAGGAGAACGTAGGAAACTGTTGCGCTGTAACGGTTTAATATTTTGGAAACTGTGATACATTTGTTCAAGATTCTTTGACGAATAGGAATGAATGCTTCCTTATTGAATTAAATTATTAATTTCTATGAAAAAAAAAAAGAAATTTTACTGACCTTAATTACTTATTCAAACTTTAGTTTTGTGAATGTAAATCCTGATGTATTATTTTGTCAATATTGAAGTAATGCAAATTGTCTTTCCAGTTATATTTATGTAATTTGTGCAATATTTTTGCAAATAAATATGCATAATTCTAAAATAATCAAATTAAATTGAATCGTGACACAATTTCACAGTACATCTCAATAATGAGGTTAAGAATCATAACTGAATTGTTGTCTGAAATTAACTTTTTTCATCCCGATGTCAACTATGTATTTTTGTTAAGAAAAGTTGCATGAGTTGCATTTGTGTTCCAGGACAAAAACTAAACTAAACAGTGGGTTGTGACATATTTTTTTTGGAAGGGTGAGCTACTGCCTTTAAATTATAATTAAAAGGTTTAATGATATTCATGAAAAAATGCAAGCCAAAGTGATGCAGGACAAAGAATGATTGTGATAATCATATGCAAGAAAACCATATCAGTGAAAATTCATGAAACATTTTAGTAATATTTCATTTAATGGAAATAATTAGTTGGATGTGGCTTCATAATAACTTATAAGTTCAATTTCAAGAGAAAAAGATATCAAAATGATTGGTGACATGATATAAATGAAAAGACTGTTAAGAAGGAATATTCAAAGCACACATGTAAAGGTTGCTGTTACCTATTGCTGAAGGACTCTTAAGAGATGCAGGTCTCTTTTCTTGGGAGTGTGCTGGTCGAAGAGGAAGGTGGGGTGCTGACAGTGAAATAAAATGAAAAGGGGAAGCTCTAGCTTGTGAGGAAGTAAGTGTTACTATAGTAAGTAAAATAAACATGCATCATTAATTATTAATACAAGTCCTGTGTAAGTGGACAGAGGAATAAAGATGTAAGACAAGAAATACATGACATGATTTTGAAAGTGTTTTATCTAAACAGTGAGCTTATAAAGCCTGAGACCACTGCTGAAAATGCATCTACAATATTTAACTTTTGTCTAATGCTTTACACTTTTTAACACTTCAAGTATTCATTACCAATGATCAGCATGATAATAGCGCAGAATCTAAAATAATTATTCTTCATTTTACATAATAATGTTTTGGATTTTTCAGAATCCTAAAACTTTGCTTATTTCCAAGTATAAATTAGATGTTGAATCCTAGATTTTCAGGTGAATAACATGTGTTCATTGTTTTGTTTTGTTTTTAATACCTGGAGCTGCAGTACTGAGATTAACACCAGTACTAGATCTTTTATCCTCTTCTTCGTCACTCTCATTAAAGTCATCTAGGTTCCCAATGTCCGTTGGCTTTACACTCATCAGACTGGCGAGACTCTGCATGTCCTCATCCCTACAGAAGAAAATAATTTGTAAAGAGGTACAGGTGCAACACCTTCCTGTGAAAACCTTACTGTGTGTGTACAGTATGTGTCTCAATTCCCAGAAAATACATAAAGTCAATCAGCCATTTAAGAGCTTTCCAGACTGTGATTTGCTGTCCATTTTTATGTCTAGCAGATTGAGACTACTTTAAGCCTCTATCTCTATCTAAGCCTCCAAGTCTATTTCTGGATGTGTTATTATATCAATCACTATGGACTGTTTATTTTAATGATATCAATTAATGTATAGTTTTTAGAGGCTCGGGAACAGGTTATTTGATAGATGTTCTAATGGAAATTAGACACAAAATTCTCTTTCATTATTTTATCCTAATGTAGCATCTCTTCAATGATGCTCAAAGCTCAAAAGGCATTACTTCAGATGCTCAGGCTGTGATTTGAGAGTTCACTGTATTGTTTTGGAAAATTCTGCTCCGCTTCTTGACTTGCACATGTCAGGGAAGAAACCCTCCCCAGTGTTGAACAGCAATTCCCCTGACCGGGCAGGCAGCCACTTCTCTTTTTAGATTCAAAATGCACTCCAAATATCTGTAACTGAAATCAAGTTTTGGTGCAGTCACAAAATACGACTTGCTGTAGTCACATTCCCAAATGATTAAATCTAGATAATGTAACACCACATGAAAAGTGAGCAAGAACTCCATATGGATGAGATTAACTGAGAGAACTCACGTAGCTTTCCCCTCCTTGAGGAACACACAGGATAAGGAGAGCTTCAGTGTGGCCTCCACCACCTTAACCGACAGAGGCTTCATTTTGAGCATCAGGTCCGTCTGTGAGTGTGTGGCACTGGCAAACTTCTTCATGTTCAAGTCCACAGACGCCAGAACTTTCCGACTGCCCTTCGCTGTCTCCTGTAGAGCATCAGAGAAGGGTTATGCAGTTTCTTTCAACTTAGAAAATAAACAATCTTTATTATTTTCTTTTAAGACATTTTTTGTTTAATTGTTTTACATAATATATATATAAATATATATATATATATATATATATATATATATATATATATATAATAAAATATTAATATAAAATAATTGTGATAAACCTTCAAAGAAAGTTCCCCTTGATTTAAATAAACTCACATTCTCAATGAAAAATGTCCACTCTTTGTCTTCAAACTCATCCGCATGTGGGTCCTGTCAAATAAAACCATATTTAAAAAGTACAACACATTTAAAGTTATAGTTCAGCAAATTATATCAATTATATAAATATATATACTATCACTATCTTTAACAAGCCATATGTTGCATATATTATTAGTTAATGCAAGATAATATATATATATATATATATATATATATATATATATATATATATACACACACACATATATAGCTAATAATAAGCTGTGATAGGTGTCCTACCCTGTAGAGTGTGACGGTAATGTCCACGTTCTCAGGTACGGGCCATACCACCATTCCCCTGTAGGGGTTTTTGATGCCTGGCTGCCAGGCATGAAGCTGATGAGAAAATAAAAGATAATGTCAGTCATAATAATCCACATTGTACAGCAGTTGTAATCATTGTTAGAACTTGTAAATAACACATTGTTACACATGATCATTTAAAATGTCAGTACACTGTTCTGACTGAAAACTTGGGAAGAAAATCATCTTGAAATTCTGGATTCCCGGACATAGTCATAAACTAAATTACACTAGCATTTGCAAATAATCTGAATCCAGAAATACAGTCCATAAAACGGTAACAATTTTTTAAAACTGAATTCAACATGGGTCAATAAAAACATGAATTAACACAAAATAATATTAGTTAAAATATTTTATTTCTATATTTATTCACAATTAAAGCTTGTTTACTTCTGTACCTTTGAGCAAATGCGTCTGTTCCTCCGTGTCCACACCACTCTCAGTTTGTCTGGTTGCCTATAAAATCATTTAAAAAAGAGATCTGAGAGGGCGTTTACAAGTTCAATAATAGGATTGGTCCTTTAATTATTATTGATGAAGACCTCTACAATGACTCTAATGCTTTCCATGTGTGCTTAAAATATAGATATAGGCTAAATATAAAGGCTATACAATATGATCTTGAGAAAGCCACTGTGGCATTTCTGGTGTGTGTGTCTACAAAAAGCTAAAGGCAGTGTAACAGATCTTGTGATCTTGTCTCCCAGTGTTATCCCAAGGCAGAAAGGAATCAATAATTGCTGCCAACTGTTTCAAACCCCACACAAAAACAAGAGCACATGATGCAAGCCCTTGAATACAAGATAAATCCAAAGCTGAGAAACTTTTAGTTCACAAACAAATACACAAAAACATATAATCAATTGAGGCATGAAACTTTCTGTCTTGCCAAATAACCAAGTCGTAATTTGTTGACTGCTGGAACGTGTGGAATCTATTACTTTTACTGCCCTGCATTGTTATCTATGCTACCAAATAAAAATGCAAAAACATTAAAGAAACAAAGCTTTTAAAGAGTTCCTCTCTTGTTTAAGTCTCTTTATTGAGGGCACAGCACCATGTAGACCTAGATAAGCCTTGTATCTGATATCCAGAACATTATTCTGGATTGCCGGTATTGCCAGCAAAAATGCAAATCAATGTGCAGCTTTAAAACAAATAAATGAAAATCACCTTTTCCAGGGTTGCACTGTACTTGTATGCTTTTGTTTCCTAAATAAACTTGCCCTTTGATAGCGAATTGTTCAGATGTGAGCCCATTGTACACCTCTGAGCTTTCAGTCAGTGTCATGCTTGATGGATTAAGAATTGGAGGAAACTCGGCAGGGTCACATGACCAAGCTGAATTTGGCTCACAGCACAAAGGGTGTTAGCCTGTGATCTCCAAACCACTAAGTCTCACTGTGCTTACAAACGGCTGTTCACATTTAATAATGGCGGCTTATATTTTGTGATATAAAAGCTGTCATTAAGCATACAAAAACACTGAAGGGAGCAAAAAAACAATTTTTGCCATTATAGATACCGTTCAAAAGTTTAGGGTTGGTAAAGTTTTTAAAAAAAGAAGTCTCTTTATGGTCAACAAAGCTGCATTTGATCAAAATACTATAAAATATTAATACTGCAAAATATTACAATTTAAAATAACTTTTCTATTTTAATATATTTTAAAATGTAATTTATTCAAAGCTTAGGAAATATTTCTTACTTACATTGCTGAAAACTGCTTAATATTTTTGTGGAAACGGTGATAATTAATTCAGGAGTCCAAAAGAACAGCATTTATTTGAAACAGAAATTTTTTGTAACATTATAAATGTCTTTAGTGTCACTTTTGGGCAATTCAATGTATTCAAAGTATTCGTTTAAAAAAATAAATAATAAAAAATAAAATTTTACCGACTTTTGAACAGTGGTGAATTTGCTCATGATGTTTTTAACCCATGAAAAACTAAACTATCTATGTTTCATCACACAAATCTACTTCATACTGTAGCTTCAGAACATTTGAAATATAGCATATGAGTCACACTAACCACTTTTATGATATTTCTATGGTTCTTTTTCTTGCTTTTTGAAGTCCCTGTTCGTTAGAATCACATGGAAACTCATGGCCAGTATATGAAAAAATTCTACTTTTTCATTCCACAGAAGGTCAAACAGGTTTAACAGGGAACAATAAATAGTATCCCTTAAAACACACCAAAACGATTCTTAACGAACGTGACCCAGATGTATATTGTCATAGTGATTTTCACACTGATGTGTCAGTAGCAGCATGAACCGCTACACAAAGAGAAGCAAGACCCAGCTCTTACTCAGGTTACAGCTCGTAATAGTAACAGGGCTGACAGCGTGGTTGCAAAAATGAGTCCTTTTTTTGTAATTTTCGTTCTGAAATGCAGCCCTTCTTTTTTCATGTCACTTGGACACATAAAGTAAATGTCACAGATAAACACACACATGCTCACACACACATTCAAGTTATACTACCCCATCAGAAACACAACCACTGTGTCATCTTTCAGCTGTCTAATATCTCCAGCTCACACCCTCCTCAGCTGTGGCGTAACTTCAACAGACTTTGACCCACTAGCAGTATTTAAAAATCACAGCTATACAGTAAATCATGTCTTGAACTGCACAAGATCAAACGTGTTTATAGAAATGCATATTCTTTCATTCCTTTCTCCTTTAGAAACACTCTAACTGCTCTATTGCTTTCAAAAAGTCAGACTACAATACACACGTTTAGGTCAGCAAAAGCAACCGTGAAGCTGTGAAAAAGATACAGGACATTCTTTCTTCAGAGTTGCAAAAGAATCTGACCTCTCACATCAGCTGATAGCTCATTAGGTGATAACAACAATTACAACTGCCAACCTTCCTTTCTAATAACAATGTCGAAAGGATAAATATGAATTAGTATTAAATAATAAAATATAAATAATATATAGACTTCAGAATCGCTTACATAGAGATCATCTACATCACCAGTAAAATGATTTAGGCTATGTATAATGGAGATAAATCTCAGATAGTGCTTTACACTAATAGGCAGAAATTACAATGAGTGTTTCATTTTCTCCTTCAGGCAGATGACAAGCTATTGCATAACGGAGGGTTGCTTCATTGGTCAGGCTATGACTTGTTCAGAAAATACTGACAATAGTCCATATCACCAGATGATAAAACACAAAACTGATTCAAACGGAAGTGCTCTTGTGCACTGTGAAATATGTATATTATTGTGTATATTGTGTGTATACTGTGCACAGTGTATTTGGCATCTTTATATTGTCTTTAACTGTCACTACATAACTGTAATGTTGGTGCACGATGCACTCAAGATTTCCACTCGTGTATATGGTTTAGTAATGATAAAGTGATTTGATGGATCTTATTTAAAGACACAGCTTTTTGTGTTTGCTGTGTACTTGTTGTGATTGAAAAACATTTTTCTCAAATCCAATCAAACTGACCATGCTATCTTTGATCATAGATAAGGACAGATATACATGACGTGTGTCACTGATGAATGTGAGGACAGAAACACTCCCTGTCTGACAACAGCTGTCTCTTGATCAAGTCACTGGACTTAGACAGCAAAAATAATTCAATTATTGAAT
The DNA here is from genome assembly GCF_018340385.1 of Cyprinus carpio. Taxonomy (NCBI): domain Eukaryota; kingdom Metazoa; phylum Chordata; class Actinopteri; order Cypriniformes; family Cyprinidae; genus Cyprinus; species Cyprinus carpio. Next base: position 9,989,445 of record NC_056581.1, on the reverse strand, counting down.
TCTCAACATTGGTTACATGGAAAATATGAACTTGAAATAGAACTAGAACTGAAAATAAATGCAATATATTGCATAAAAGATATAATTTGAGTTGTAATGTGTTGTAAAAACTGTTTTGTTAAAAGATTTATTTTGTGTTTTATTGTGTTGTATCAATTCCCTTTAAAACTTTTTATAATAAAACCGACAATGACAACACCAAAACAGAAAAGGAAAAGCAACACAACTCAGTTTAAAACACTGAAACAATACAGTATATAGATGCTGGCAACACACACACACACACACACACAAAGTTTATAATAGTCAACTAAATAAAACTCAAAAGAAGCATCAGCACTTTCTTCTGCTTAGGGGAGCATGATGGATATTCATAATATCTTCAGTGTTGACAGCACGAGTGATGGAGGCGGAAGTGGGGGGGTGTGACTGTCAACGTTCTCCAATACATTTCAAATACATTACTAAAATCGACTGCTGTATTAATTGTTCTTATCACAATCATTTATCACAACAGAGCAAAAATAAAAGAAGATCCAGTGAGTGCGCGCACGGTGCTGTTTCAGTCAGAAGAGCCGCCCTTCAGCACTGCGTATTTAGGAAGCACACGCGCTATAACGGAAAAGAAATCATAACTTACCATTTCTTTGTACATTCCAGAACAAGTTCCTGATACGAAGCCACGAACTGAAATTTAGTGGCCTTTTTGCCAACTCTTTGTAATCTTTTCCACACTGAAGTCATTCTTCTGGAGAAAATGCAGTATCCGCGAAAGTCAGACGCATGGAAATGAGATTTTTACAGTCCCGCCACTGAACAAAAAGTAAAAACTACTCAAATAGATGGCTGTCAAGTGGCTCGTGAAGTGAAATGTTCCTGCTGAGGAGCACGAGCAGCACCTCATGCGGCTCTGAACCACTGAACTGTCGCCATCGTGTAAAGACCATTTACGGAAACTACTGCATCACGTTACACGCCAGAGCGAGAGAATTAGTTGCCTTAACTAACAAATAACAACATTTGTGCGTAAAAAAAAATCCAGGGGGACTTTATCGCTTCATGTCGTGGAGCTTCACGCGATACGAGATGTCTCTAAAAAGCAGCTGTCTGACAGTGAACTGATGAAAGTAAATGTAGAAGTGCAAGAGTAGGTGGGAAGAGTAGGCTATGCAAACACGCCTATGGTGCAGCAGTACGCAACCTCCCTCACTGTATTGTATTCAGTACAGCACTAAAGGTAGCTACTGTTAACATGACGCGTCAGGGGTTACATCCAGTCAGCTAGGGGTCAAAAGAGGATTGCATAAATATGTCAAAATCATATTTTGCTAGGAAAAAAGCAACTATCAATGAGGTGAATTATTCCCCAATAGAGGAATTACTTACAATAGTTTCTTATAATTTTTTAACAATAGGTGGCGCTATTTTAAAAATCTAATTTGTGCACTTGATACATGCCCAATAAAAATGTGTAAAATTGCTCTATGTGACTCCAGAAGAAAATCATGCCAAGGTATGAGCATATTTATCTTATATGTAAATTTATATTTATATTAAGGTTAAAATTATAATCTGATGAACATGAACTTTAAACATGTGGTTCAATGGCCTAACAGACTTTCGCACAATAGGAAGAATGCTTCAAACAAATACATTATGCACCTTAAGTGCTTGGGCCCTGTGCATTTATCAACATAATGATTGGGAGCAGCAACGCGGGGCCGTCCAGACCTTGATCACGATGGGTATTTTTAGAGGACACTGGCAAGGGGTTTTTTCAAGTTATGCAGGATCTATTTTAGATGGCTGGGAGTGAGGGATAAATGGGCAGAAGCAGCTGGAGGGATTGACGGAGTGGTGCCGTTTGTGTGGGTTATGGGGGGAGTGCAGAAGTTTGGCTCAGCTGATGACCTAGAATCCAAATCGGTGACCCTCTTAGTCATATTCCTGTACGACACTAACCTCTTCCTGTCTGGTGTTGCCACTTACTGCTAACCCCATTATAATGATGTATTTATAAAAACATTACATAGCATATATTCAAATATATTGAAATAAAATCAAATGACATTTTCAGAAATACAAAAACCCTTTGATGTTATATATTGTACCATATAGGGCATTTCAAAAAAGCTCCTTAACATTAAGTGATCAGCACATGTGTTTATTGACAGAACTAACTAGCAGGGGTTTGTTTGAGATTTGTTAAATACAGTTAGTAGTCTAATTTCAGTTGTGCAAATATCAGCTAAAGCTCATGTAAACCTTGCAAACAGTCTTAAGTCAACTGGGAAACAGTGATTTGTGGTCATGACTATGAGTTTCGGGCCCCTCCCTTCACTGGACATCACAGGCTGAGTTTGGATCCGGGTAAGACATGAGCTCACTCATAATACATGCTTACTCACTAGGTGGATCAAGAAATGCCTCATCCGTATAATGACGTGACACACCACCTTAGAGTACAAGGCATAAAAAAACAAGAGCCTCATTTATTACTGTTCAACTACAGCCACATACACTATAGGCCTACTGTTCAAACGTTTGGAATTTGACAGAAAATAATAATTTTATTCAGCAAGGAACCATTAAATTGATAAAAGTTAAAGACATTTATAATGTTACTAAACTTTCTGAAAAATACAGAACTTTCTATTAATCAAGGAATGCTGAAAAAATATATCAGTTTCTACAAAAATATTGGTAATACTTTTAACATTTTAGGGTTTCTTAACTAGTTGCTTAAGCATGCATATTACTAGAATATTAGCCATTTATTAGTACTAATTAAGCACATATTAATGCCTTATTCTGCATGACCTTATTCTACATCCCTAATCCTACCCAATACCTAAACTTAACAACTACCTTACTAACTATTAATAAGCAGCAAATTAGGAATTTATTGAGGGAAAAGTCATAGTTAATAGTGAATAAGTGTTTCCTTTTCTAAAGTGTTACCAAAATATTAAGCAGCACAAATTATTTCAACACTGATAATATTAAGTAATGTTTAATGAGTAGCAAATCAGCATATTAGAATAATTTCTGAAGGACCATGTGACACTGAAGACTGGAGTAATGATGCTGAAAATTCAGTGAATAAATAATTGTTTTTTTTAATTTTGTAAAATAGGAAAGTTATTTAAAAAATTTTTAGAAGCTTAGTTAAAAAAGCAGAAAGAGGGGGGAAAGTATAGTTTTTTGCCATAATATTTATGTTTAATCAAAGGGCAGAAACTGCATTTTTTTATTTTTATCATTTAGATGTGACTGAAAAGATACACAAGTCTTGGTCTGAGTTTACTTTTAATAGACATACCGCATATCCAACAATATCTTGTACATCTGTGTTTTATTTATAGAGGCATGAAAAGCTTTCTAGAGGAACGCCACATCCTTCATCACTTAATCACTCCATCATACTAAATATATGCAGTTTATCACACTGTAAGAAAGATAGTGTCTCTGAATAAATGGTATGCAAAGTGGAAAGTACACTGGGAGTGTTTCAGTGAGCCAAGAGCAAGGTTTTGACACCTGACTGGGGCTTGTGGCGTAATGACAATTGATCAGCTCTGTACGACTGCCCAGAACTTTGTTTCCTGTGTCTACCTGCAAAGACTCAAACAGAAGACCACTTAGACAAAAACATTTCATAACTCTTTGGTTTTCTTTGAAGAACACTGACAGCAGCTGCAGTGAGCATAGAGGTTTTAGACATTGTGGTTCATCCACGTGCTCAACGTCAACTGAAATACATGTCATAGATTAAACCAAGGTTATATATGGGTGTGAGTTAAACAATTAGTAAGTTAGTGTTTTTTTTTTATTTATTAAAATTAAGTTTAAAATTAAATTATTAAATTAGTGTGTGTGTGTATACTCATTATATATACTGTATATATATATATATATATATATATATATATATATATATATATATATATATATACATACATACTTACTGTCACAGCCACACCATCTACACTCCCTGAATCAGACACTTACGCCACGCCCACTCGTTCCCAATCACCAGCATTCTGAACACCTGTGCATCATCACCAGTGCTACACATAAAGCCCTCAGTCACCATCACTCAGTGTCTGGTCTTGCACCGATCTCCCTACTTACCTGAACGCCCTTCGTCAAACCTACCTGAACTGTTTACCCTCTTCATCCTCTTCTGCCTACCTATTCCCATCGTCTTCGTCGGAGTCACCATCTGTATCACCATCACCGTAAAGGAAAGTTGTGTTACCACTGTTTGTCTACGTGTCAAGATTCACCTGTGTCTGAAACCTCTGATTAAACTTTAACACTTTTGCACTGAATCCTCTGTGTCCTCGTCTGTGTCTGACAGAAGACCAGACCTCATGCAGAGCTCTTCAGACACAGGCGAGGACCGCACCGCGGATCCCTTCACTGAATTGGTTCACGCTGTACGGTCCTCACTCATGCAACGCCCCTCACCTGCTGTCAACTGCTCATCGCCATCCAACACCGCTACAACTCTGGTCACTTCTTCAGTTGCCCCTGCGAGTCCCATGGCCAAACCAGCGACATACAGCGGCGCGGCGGAGGATTGCAGCGGGTTTTCTGCTACAGTGTTCACTCTACCTGGAGTCCAACGCTCACCTCTTCACCACCGAACGCAGTCGAGTTGCCTTTATCATCAATCTGCTCACAGGTAAAGCTCTCCAATGGGCCCAATCTCTCTGGGAATCGAATTCCTCTGCTACTGGATCTGTTACTGATTTCTGTTCCCAGTTAAAGTCTGTCTTTGGTCAACAAGCATCTGAATTATCTGTCCATGATCAACTGTTTACAATTCGCCAACAGCGAAATGAGTCCGTGAGTGATTATGCGGTTCGCTTCCGTACCCTCGCTTACATCAGCGGTTGGAATGAAACGGCCTTAATCACCGCCTATCGCCACGGTCTATGTGAGAAAATACAAAGTTTGATTGTTGTATATGAAGATTCACTGGGACTGGAGTCTCTAATCCAGAAATCCATCAGAGTCGCCCAGAGACTCACTGCATGTAGACAACTCACTCCCGCTGTATGTCCTCCGCCCGCTCTACCATCTGTAGCTCCTCCAGCACCTGAACCCATGCAAATAGATTCACACCATCTATCTACATCAGAACGTCAGCGGAGGATTAACACCGGGCTGTGTCTCTACTGTGGGGGAGAGGGACACCTATTACCATCATGTCCCGTCCGACCTCCACGCCCAGCGGTGAGTACCATCCATCTACCACCTCAAACTGCTCAATTGATTCAAACCTGGGTTACTCTAAGACATCTCCACTCTTCTATTTCAGTACAAGCCCTCATCGACTCCGGCTCAGCGGGGAACTTCATCAACCAGCAAACATTAAATCGTCTAAGTGTCAAGCGTCATCGAAGCCCCGTTGAACTCAGAATCACGACCATACAAGGAAAGCCGCTGGGCCGAGGTCATATCCGCTATTTCTCCCCCACAGTCATCCTCCGCGTGGGTTCCCTGCATGAGGAAGAAATCACGTTCATGGTGCTGGAGGAATCCACCGCAGACATCATCCTGGGACGCCCCTGGCTTAACCAACATCAACCACACATCCATTGGCCCACAGGTGAGATCCTGAAATGGGGAAAATCCTGCCATTCTACCTGCATCACTCCACCAGTTAAAGTTCCCAAGGTCAGTCAATCCATCAAGAAGTCATCCCTACCGGTCCAGTCCACATCAGTGGAAAGCCCCGAAACTCAGGTGGAACATACCATCCCTCCAGAATATCGGGCGTTCCAGGATGTGTTCAGTAAGCGGTTGGCAACGAAACTTCCACCTCATCGGCCATGGGACTGCGCTATCGACCTCCTGCCTGGAGCAACCCTTCCCAAGGGACGAGTCTATCCTCTGTCCATCCCGGAGCAGAAGGCCATGGAGGAGTACGTACAGGAAGCTCTCGCTCAAGGATTCATCCGACCATCTACTTCCCCTGCCGCTTCCAGCTTTTTCTTCGTGGCCAAGAAGGACGGAGGCTTGAGGCCGTGCATTGATTATCGCCATCTCAATTCTCAAACCGTCAAATTCAGCTATCCTCTTCCCCTGGTCCCAGCTGCCTTGGAACAACTACGTGGAGCAAAGATCTTCACAAAAACTGGACTTGAGGAGCGCCTACAATTTAATCCGTATCCGGAAGGGGGACGAGTGGAAGACAGCTTTCATCACTCCTTCCGGGCACTATGAATACCGGGTCATGCCGTATGGGTTATCCAACAGTCCTTCCGTCTTTCAGAACTACATGAACGAAATCTTCAGAGAATACCTTAACCAGTTCGTAATTGTCTACATCGATGATATCCTCATTTACTCCACATCCCAGGAAGTACACATCCAACATGTCATCCTTGTACTCCAAAAACTCCGGGAACACCATCTGTACCTCAAATTAGAAAAATGTGAGTTCCACACGCCCTCAGTCCAGTTCCTTGGATACATCATCGGCCCACGTGGCGTGAAGATGGACCAGGGGAAGGTGGAAGCCATCACACACTGGCCCCAACCTGGCTCCATAAAAGAACTCCAACGCTTCCTGGGCTTTGCCAACTTTTATAGGAGATTCATCAAGAACTACAGTTTACTCAGCTCACCTCTAACCTCACTCCTCCGGAACCGGCCCAAGTCTCTGTCCTGGAACCCCATGGCCACTGAAGCTTTCCACCAGCTCAAACAAGCCTTCCAGACCGCTCCGATCCTAGCTCATCCAGATCCCAACCGACAGTTCATAGTAGAAGTGGATGCTTCATCGACCGGGGTCGGAGCGGTACTCTCCCAGCGGCAGGGGGATCCTCCACGACTCCATCCATGTGCCTTCTTCTCGAAGAAGCTATCCCCGGCGGAGCAGAATTACGACATAGGAAATCGGGAACTATTGGCTATCAAGCTGGCTCTGGAAGAGTGGCGTCATTGGCTGGAGGGAGCCAAGGTCCCTTTCGAGGTGATCACTGACCACCGGAACCTGGAATACCTCCGTGAAGCTAAGAGACTGAATCATCGCCAAGCTAGATGGGCCTTATTCTTCACGAGATTCGACTTTAAGGTCACGTATCGCCCTGGCTCCCAGAACAATAGAGCTGATGCTCTATCCCGCCTTCATCAGGCAGACCCAGAACCAGAATCTCCCGAACCCATCCTCCCTCCAGCCATGATTGTAAGCCCCATTCAATGGGACCTTAATCGTCTGATTGAACAAGAAAACCATCAACACCCTGCTCCGCCGGGAGGTCCAGAAGGGAAACTCTTCGTCCCTCCTCAACATCGGATTACCCTTCTGGACTTAGCTCACACCTCTCCGGGATCTGGACATCCAGGCAGGAGGCGGACCCTCTCGTTCCTGCAACAACGTTACTGGTGGCCCTCGATGAGTCAGGATACCTCCCGTTACCTCAAAGGATGCTCAGTCTGCGCCATAGCGAACACCCCTAGGAGACTCCCGGAAGGTAAACTGGTGCCTCTGCCCATTCCTGAACGTCCATGGACCCATATAGGTGTAGATTTCATGACTGACCTCCCCCTTTCTCAAGGAAATACTTGTGTGCTGGTAGTAGTCGACAGGTTTTCAAAATCATGCAAACTCTTACCTCTCAAAGGACTTCCCACAGCGTTTGAAGCGGCAGAGGCACTATTCCACAATGTGTTCCGTCACTTTGGCATTCCAGAAGACATCATCTCCGACAGGGGTCCCCAATTCATCTCCAGAGTCTGGTCAGCTTTCTTCCGCCTCCTAGGGGTATCCGTCAGCCTCTCTTCAGGATACCATCCACAGACCAACGGCCAGACTGAGCGGAAGATCCAAGAGATCGGGAGGTTCCTGAGGGTCTACTGCCACCGGAATCAGGACTGTTGGAGCCAGTACCTACCCTGGGCAGAATATGCACAGAACTCCCTCCAGCAGTCTACCACCGGGCTCACCCCCTTCCAATGTGTCCTCGGATACCAGCCTCCACTCTTCCCATGGTCGGGTGAGCCCTCGGAGGTCCCAGCGGTGGATCACTGGTTCCGACAGAGCGAGAGGGTCTGGGACTCGGCTCACGTGCATCTCCAGCGGGCAGTTCGGAGGCATAAAGAGCAAGCGGACGCTCGTCGAAGACCTGCGCCACAATACCAACCTGGACAGCTGGTCTGGCTCTCGACGAGGGACATCCGCCTCCGGCTGCCCTGCCGTAAGCTGAGTCCTCGATACATCGGACCATTCAAGATCGAACGGCAACTGAACGAAGTGACCTATAGACTCCAGCTACCAGCACAGTACCGTATCTCACCTTCATTCCATGTCTCACTCCTCAAAAACCATTCACTGAACCTTTGTCTCCTCCATCCACAGAGCCTGGTGATGATGCCGTACCTCCTCCTCCCGCCATCGAAGAAGACAACAGCATCTTCCGGGTGAGAGCTATCCTCGACTCTCGACGACGGGGTCCTCAACTGGAGTACCTTGTAGACTGGGAGAACTACGGCCCGGAGGAGCGTTGCTGGGTTAATCGTAATGACATTCTGGACCCTAGCCTGCTCACCGACTTTCACCGAGACCATCCAGACCGCCCCGCTCCCCGTGGCCGTGGTAGACCCCGTCGTCGTTCAAGATCCCAGCCGTCAGGAGCCGCCCGTGGGGGAGGGGGTACTGTCACAGCCACACCATCTACACTCCCTGAATCAGACACTTACGCCACGCCCACTCGTTCCCAATCACCAGCATTCTGAACACCTGTGCATCATCACCAGTGCTACACATAAAGCCCTCAGTCACCATCACTCAGTGTCTGGTCTTGCACCGATCTCCCTACTTACCTGAACGCCCTTCGTCAAACCTACCTGAACTGTTTACCCTCTTCATCCTCTTCTGCCTACCTATTCCCATCGTCTTCGTCGGAGTCACCATCTGTATCACCATCACCGTAAAGGAAAGTTGTGTTACCACTGTTTGTCTACGTGTCAAGATTCACCTGTGTCTGAAACCTCTGATTAAACTTTAACACTTTTGCACTGAATCCTCTGTGTCCTCGTCTGTGTCTGACATATATATACATACAGACTTGATAAAACCCAAAACTAGAGTCTAATTTCAGGAACGCAAATATCAGCTAGCTCAAAATCTAGCAAAAAGACTTGTGTGTGTCACTGATTGTCCAAAATTAAAATGAATCAAACTAAAATGTAAATTGTTATAGTATATTGCTATTTATTAAATGCTGTAGACTTACATATAGACTTGATAAAACCTGAAGCACAGTAAAATGACAGGACATGCAGTCAACGTTACTGTAATTATAGTAGTTATGGGAAGAGTTTTTAGTAATGCCTGGCCTGTGTCTGAGCTTGTTCCTCCCCCCTCTCTCTGGTGCAAAAGTAGCAAGCAGTATTACCTAATAAGCACAAGAGTAGCTAGAACCATTTGTTTATACTTGCAGAGTAATGACAGAGTGATTCAGAAATATCTGAAGGAGCCTCAGTCTAAACATTTAAATTTAGAATAATTGTTTTAATCAGATGGCATGTATCTGGTATGACTCAAAGATTAACATTAAAGGAGAAGAACCTAGCAATCTTCTTTTGCGATATATGGCACCAAGACGATGGAGAGCACAGATGTTTCCCGAAGCATCTGTAACACTCCAGGCATCATGTCTCAAAACAACATCCGTTTAGAAACTTTAGAAAGTAAATGAGTGCCACCTAATGGCTGATGTGATCATATCTGCACTGGACAGCTATCTTGAACATCTTGAGCACATGTTTGAGATGTTGGTGAATAAAATACCAGACAACAAAACATTTAGCTAAACTATAAAGAAAACAAACCACTTTTAAGTGCTTTTGTGAGACCACCAGGAAATGTTTACATGCTTTATTATTACTTTTTTAATTTTTTTTTACAAAATGCACATTCTGCATTCAATGATTACCTTACTAATGAGAGACAGAGGTGGAAAAAAATTATATTGTATAATAAAAAAAGTATCTGGTAAGTGATATCTCAGTACATATCTGACAAATCTACATAATATAATGAACATCCTATACCGCACTGTTTCTGGCTACATCCTCTTCCTGTCAGTCCTCATCCGGTCTTTATGACTTCACAGGCAGTGAAAAAGCAGCTTTTCATGGTTCCCCTGAAACAAACTTACAGTCACCATTGTAATAGTATCCTACAAAAATAAAGACCTTGTTACATTTTGATTCTTATAGAATCCTTCAAACAATGGTGTCATGTCTGTCACAGTTTATATCGATGAGGATCATGGGAGATTGGATTTGTTTAAATGGGGATGTGGAAGGAGTCTTTGATCCACTGGTCTCGGGAGTTCTGAGTGGGCTGAGGAAGTGATAACAGCGTCTCACTACTCTCCCTTTCATGTTCATCTTCCTCCTCTTCATCTTCAGAATAACCATTTTCGGTGTTGAAGGAGCACTCACACAAAGAGGAGGAAATGTCCTGGAAAGCTCCTTTGTATTCCTGTATAGACTCATAAAGAGACCACAACTGGCAAAGCAAAGACATGTCTAACTGTCGAAGTCCAACCTGCAAAAGACAAGAACATTTAGCCTGTGGACGTTCAGATATATACTTGAATTAACATTATTAAACACAAAAAAATATAAGTGTTCAAACAGTTATAAGTTTGTGTGATAAAACTGTAACATAAAGAATTCATTTTTTTTTTTAAACAAAACTGTCAATGAACTGTTAGTGAAAATGTGAATCAAATTGTTTTCATTTATTGAGCTACTCAAAATGCAGGTAAAAAGCAATTCAGACCAAAATGACTGTACAATAATATTTTTCATACAAAATACAATTTAAAATACTTATTTATAATATACATGCATAATATATGACCAGTGTTGGGCAGTAACTACTTACAGTAATAACATTACTTTTTGCAGTAACTAGTAGTGTAGCTAATTACAGTTTTCAGTAATAATATTACAGTTACCATCTATAAAACAGCTCATTACTTAGTAACTTTTGATGCCTCAACCCCTACTGATTTGAAATGCAATAATTGACTCGCACAGGCACATGAGGTCACAAGTGCATCAAAAAAAGCTTGGAATATGGAAAAGCTTACATTCAGGGAATGGAAATATTGCCATAACACTGATTTTGTCAGGAGAAGAATTGATCTGAACACAGATCTGCAAGTTGTGGCATTACATGGCTTTCCCACCTACATCCATCTGATCCCCATATAAATTATATTACTACAATTAAAAATCTTCTGAACTTGTGATTTCTTTTGATAAAATACTTCATGAAATATAATCATATTTGGTAACAGAGAAATTATAGCTACAATTAGCTTCAAGCTTCACATGACAATACAACACCTTTACTTAAAAGTCACTATCAATCATTGAGTGTTTGTAAAAACTTGGATTTTGGACAAATGATGAGGCAGAAATTTATTGTTATTAACATTTAGGAAGAATTTTATGGGGAAGATACAAAATTATAACTTCTGTGGGGTGTGAAGGAAAAGTAATGTAACTAGTAGTGTAACGAATTACTGTTGCTGAAAAAGTAATAAGTAATAATATTACTTTTGAAAGGAGTAACTAGTACTGTGTAATAAATTAATTTTTTTTGGAGTAATGAGCCTAAAACTGTATATGACTAACTTGTTTTTCAGTTTTGAATTAAGCCATTTTAATTTAGATTTTTTTGTTGAGCTCAAAGTCTAAATGTCTATGTGGTGTAACTGTCCAGAGATTAAAATATGGGAAAATGATCTTTCATTATTTTCTAATCTATTATTCTTATATATATATATATATATATATATATATATATATATATATATATATATAGTAATGTTTAAACATACGTAATTTCAAAGACCTTGGATTTATTTTTATTTTTTTTTCATTTTTATAATTTCATTTTTATAACATCTATATAATTTATAATGTGTAGTCGCCAGTTTAGCACACATTCAGTGAGGGTCACACAGGCACGCGCACTCACCATCTCTTTGCGAAGCACGGCCAGCGCTGCGTCAAGGCTCGCGGGTTTACTGCGGCCAAGAGAGTCGCTTACTCTGGACTTGCTGATGTCCGCCTGGATGCGCGTCCTCTTGCTGTAGACCTTCTCAATGTCCCTCCAGGACCCTCCGCTCGAGTTTAAGATCCCGCTCAGTCCTTTAGGTAACGGAGGCAAGCCTTCAATAGAACAGACGCTTCCAGACGGACAATCCACTGGACTGGACTGAAATCCGTTCATTTCCGATTTCGCGTTTAAAATAAAAACCTGAGTTTAATCTCTTCTATGCCCGGTGTTGTTATTTTGTTCATTTATTTTTAACACCACCAAAAAAATCCAACCGAGAAGAAAAATTGTCTTTCTATATAAAAAACAGATTGTACGGAAGGTGACCTTATACTGCAACTATCACGTCCAAAAAGTAATTTCCGGTAAATAAACAGAAAAGTAACAATCTATGCGCGATTCCTCATATATAACTGTAACTTGTAGCTCGTTTTCAACATAACAGAAATAATTTCGCTCTGATAAACTCTTTGACAATCTTTGCTCTTTCAGGAGGTATTAGGTTTGATGCTCTTCCTTATTTGCATTTCGTCGTAGCAACGCATAAATCTAACGTTGGGAGATAAAAACAAAATCCTACGCTTAGATTATAAGCAAAGCCGGACAGGAAACCCTGGAGAGAAGATGAACGCGCCCCGCTTTGTTTTCGTTTAACGTTTTCTTTTGTCTTGTACAACGAAACCTCGCCCACTGCATCTCTCCGCCCAGAGGTTAGGTGTTTTTCAGAAGAGTGAATGAGAGGGGCTTGTGTTTGAGTGGTTGTAACTTGACGAAAGAGGCGTAACTTGAAGTTGTCCAAATCACACAGAACCACGCGAGATGTCAAAACGAGATTTTGTCGGGCTGCGTTCGAAACCGCATACCCTTTAATTAGGTACTTAATTTCAATAAGAACTAATTTAACGAGCGATAAAAGAGTACATACTCTACAGCCTGAATGCGTATTTGTGTATGAAGCATTAATGCGATTTAGATATCATCATCCGCTATGTTGATCATGTGACCTACAAAGTTAAAACGAGCGTAAAAACTTAAAACATATGAGTGAAAGGTTTAATGAATGTATTTGTATCTTGATAATGAAGATTGTAGTATAGCCAATACTGTTAATTTAAGTTTTATATTTTTAACTCCACTAATGTGATTTTATTATAGAATTAGAAAACCCAAAATCGTTATCTCTAGAATATTTTTTCAATTATTTTATGTGAATTTGTTTTCTTGTATAGTATCTTATACTATGATGAACACGTTATTTTTTTATTTACTGTTTTATGGCGTTATGATTGTTATTGTTAGATACAACCGTCTTACCATGATCTTTTATGTAATAAGTTTGGCAATAATAATAAAAAAGAGGTACAGGTGCACTACCACCTCACAGCATCACTAACTCAACAGTCCAGTACAGTTTCTCTCAGCGACTCTGCAATATCTGCACAAACGAAACGTCGAACAGCTGCTCAAAGATCTCACCTTTGGAGAAGATTGTTGATTTTATACTCTAAAAATGTAAGTATCACTACTCAAAAATTAACATTACCCCATAATGAATTGCATCTTTTGCTCACCCCAACACTTACATGAAATAATAATGATAAATGCCAACCAATAATTATATACATTTTTTTCCTTAAAATTACATTTTAGTAAAAGAAGCAAAATGTATTTTCTGTCGTGACATAGCTATACATGAATATACACTAATGCAGTTGATGTGAATACATCAGTTTTCAGTCAAGCAATTAATACATGAATAGATCAAATATTTATATTTTATTTACTGACAACAAGAAACATGTCTAAATGATTAAAAGAATGTATAAATGTTAGCATCACAATAAATACAGACATGTACAAGTCAACAACACATAAAACAAAGCTTCTTTCAAACTAACTGTTCTAACAATCATGTATTTACAGACGGTGAACCCCACATCTTACTATCATCTCAACACAGCTGAGACAGTTCTGCTGCTGCGCTGTGCTTCACAATCTCACTCTTCTCAACGGGGATGTCGTTGAGCAACAGGATGAGGAAGACCTTGATGACGGCTCTCTGAACCACACTACCTTGAAGCGAGAGCAGAAGAACACATGCAGGACAATCTGACTGCTGCTGTGTCTGCTCCAAACAATCGTGTGCTAATCTCCATGAGCACCACTACCTGTAAAACATTTACACAGAGTTTACAAGTACATGCATTGATTTATTACTTTTGTAGTGTGCTAAACCACTGAACTGGTTCAAAACTGTGCTTGAGCACGGCTCTTTTCTCCAGCTTGATCAGAGGATTGTAGGCCTCTGTAATAAGAGCACTGTCAATCACTTCAGATGAAAGCTCCATCACATTTTTTGATGATGCTTTTGAAGCTTCTGAAAGTCAGCCTTCGTCTTATAAACAGAAACCAGCAGAACAAACTTTACCAAAATCAAATTCTCAGTGTCTTTTGGTGTTTCTCTAGATGCTCTCGCTGCTCTGGGGTCGCTGATGATGAAGAGACCACAGCAGCATCTGGTCCTGATGAGACAGTAAGAGCTGGAGTGATGGAGCGTCTCATCCGTGTCTCTGGACCATTTCCGGATGCTGCAGTGGACTTCTCCATCCTCAGTGCACCACACCAGTCTGTAGACATTTTCATAACCTACAGAAATACACACACACAATACAAAAAGTCATTACTTTATTCTTTTGTTTCAGGTTTTTCCTTTTTTTCCCCTTTCCTTGCAGGTCCTGCTCCACCACAGAAGATCTGCAGCAAATGCACAGAAAACAACAATAAGAAAAGTGCTGTAATAACTGTTTGAAATTACACTAATTAAAATGTTTTATTTATTTTTGTAGTGTACTTACACAAATGCTTTGATGGCAGCATTCCTTCATCAGTCACTCTACAGCAGATAAACATAATCTGTTCCTGTAACGTCCAGACAAGAGTCAAGTAACCTCTGTGATTTATCTGTGATATACTGCATCTGCATGTTGAGTTAGTAACTGATGTAACTCGCTTTTTATCCAACACAAATGTTCCTAAAATTATCAATATTGCAAATGGACAAATAAAATAGATAACTAGTGTTTAGTTACTGTATGTAGATTTGTTTGTTTACATGACTTACACTCATCTAAAGCAGTGTTGACAGTGAATTCTACATAATAGCACACACACATCACTCAGATGCCTGTTTCATGTCTGTTAAATGTGCTTATCTGCAATACTTATTAAAGACTATCCTGTCAGATGATAAATAGACAATTAGTAATAGTCTTAAGATGTATATATGGTTTATGTAAATCCACTTTAAAAGAAGTGTACTTATTGGAGCTCCCCTGTTAGTTATTCATTATAAAACGTGTTTTTACAACACAATCACAAATATGCTATATTATGTAAGTAACAAACAGGGTTTAGATTAAGCCAGGATCAGGCCATAGCTCAATTAGTCTTGTCTGTGAAACCGGAGGATAGCGTCTTTACACCTTTTGCTTATATGTTGCTGATTTTACACCTTAGTTTTAAAAGATTATTAACTCCAAAATCAATAACACTGTATGAAAATAACTTGTACTCTTAAATTTAAATAATTATTTTGTGAAAAAAATATATTCTCACCATTGTAACTCATTGTAACTTCTTTCCAGTTTAACGGCAGTTGGCATCCAGCTTATTGGTGCAATACCGCCCTCTTCTGTCCCGGAGTGTGGATCAGATAATAGGTTTTCCTACTAAAGGTACGCATCACTCACATTGTCCCCTACCATTAATATCTACACACATCTTATGCATCAAATCCTGCCTAAAACCCCTGCTTTCCTTAAAAAACGTAATCAATATTCTACTCTGTGCCCTACTGAAAGCAGCCAACAACTTATCATTTTGACATCTCGCGTGATTCTGTGAGATTTCGACAACTTCAAGTTACGCCTCCTACTTCAAGTTACACCTCCTACTTCAAGTTACGCCCCTGTCTTGCAGTCTGCAGACGTACACGCTTGGCCCAGAGCGCCGTTCGGCCACAGCGTGGCGCTGTTTCTCATTCCCAGCAGCATCTCCTCCCTTTCTTTTCATTTAGAATTTTGGGTTTCAAGGACTTTTCCAGTTGCTTCACCTGAGCCTTAACTTTACTTTGGGAGGAAACATTTATAATCTAAGGGGTCACAGAATTAGTTTTTGCATTTAAAAATAACACAGGGATAAGGAATTGAAAAATGCAAGGTCTAAAGACATTAAAATTCTTTTAACTCAAGCGCCACTTTTTTAAGATATAAATTCTCAATTCTGAGAAGAAAATTAAGAATTGTGAGATATTAACTCTCACTAGCAAGAAAAAAAGTCAGAATTGTGAGATAAAAAGAAATTCCTGTTTTTATTTTTCATTCTGTGGCAGAAACAAGACAAAAAAATAAAAAAAGGAGAATTGTGAGATGCAAACTCTGAATTCTGACAAAAAAAGTAATAAAAAAAAGAAAAAAAAAAGCGAGATATAACCTACGAATTCAGAGGGGGGAAAATGTCGGAAACTAACAGTTGCAAGTTTTTTACTTGCAATTCTAAGAAAAAGACGTCTTAATTTTTGAGATATAAACTCTCAATTACCCTTTATTATTCCCATAAAAGAAACATGCATCCACACAAAGCAGCGCAATGGAATCCAAATGTTCTTCAGCATAAAGACATGTTCTATGTGAATGGGCCCTATTAAGATCCATCACGGAGAACATGTTTTTGCATTTAAAAATGTGAGACATGGGCAGTGAAATGTGGAAAAGAAAAAAATAACCCTTGGTTTTGCATTCCCCTGCAAAAACATGGAAAAACGATGGAAGACTCTGAAGTGGAATACAAAAATGCTAGACACAGGGCAGTGTAATAAAAAAGTGCAAGGTCTAGAAATACTTTTAAGCTGAACTAAGGAGTCGCTGGAAAAACAATAGAAAAGCCCCAACTATCAAACGTATGATGCTGTTATTTGTTACCAAAACAGCACTCACAGCACTGAGATGGATCTGCTGCTGTTTTGAAACACTTCACTTTGCTAACTGTAGCTTTTTCTAACATTGTCACAACATTTAAGTTGGTACTTTCATAAAATGTGGAGTTTTCATCCAATAATGAGTTCATAAAGAAACAAAGTTAAAACTTATAATGTAACTCAAATGCAAACAAATCAGAGAGAAAGAAACAGCCTTTGCAGCTCAAGCAATGTATTTCAACACACGACACAGTCACATACTCAGCCGCTTCAGTACAAACATAAACACAACCGGAACACTCCGTTGAGTATGTTACTATATATATATATTTAAATATATATGTACATGTGTGTGTGCTGTTCGTATTTCGTTATGTGTCTGCTGTTACAGCTCTGTCTGTGGTTCAGTCTTATGAGAGCTGCAGTTCTTTCAAACTACGCAGGGATTCAGCACAGCCTCGGATCAGACTGCAGAGCTGGATACTGGCCTCCACTGACACAGAGTGCTGGAGCTCCTGTGTGGCCCATCTGAGTTTGTGTAGCACTGCCTCCTCTGCGCTTGACAAGGCTGGGTGGTGGTGCAGGGTGTTGCCCAAAGGCCCTAAAGGAGGTGCAGTCTGGAGAGGAGGGTTGGCTGGTGGCAGAAAGTTGGAGCTGACGGTGGGAACAGAAAGAGGGGTGGGCTGTATGGCGGGAGGAGGACCTCTCAGTCCAGACGCGGCCCCCTCGCAGTGCTCCGGCCGGGGCTGCCCCGTGATGGAGGGAGGGGGATCGCTGGATGAAGCTCCGTTAGATTCAGGGAGAGGCTGAGTCGCAAGCTGTCGCTCTCGTACCTGTGACAAAGCTGCCTGGGCATTTAAAGCTGAAAGAGAAATTGAACAAGTCAACAGAGATACACAAGACTGTACATTCATAAATAATTCAAAGACTGCATTTAAACGTACCTGGGTTGTCCTTGTCAATATCGGAGTCCAGCTCTTGACAAGCAACACAGTAATTTTTCTTCTGCTTATCTTGCAGCAGAATTGTCTGCAAATATACAGGACAATTCATTGCATTCCTTAACTTAATAAATATGAATTAAATACTAATCTTTGTAATTCCAGTGGGGTCCATAAACTGAAAATGCTTTTTTTCTTTCCTTTTTTTCCTTTAGAAATTACAATATATGCATCATTTTATTGAAAAGATCACCTGTAACTTTTTAATTATTACAAAAAAAAAAAATTGAAAGTAAAAATGTTTATTTCCAGGTTTAAATCCCAGATTTTGGGGAGATTTGCTTTTCTTTTCTTTTTTAATTTGTTTTGGCAGATAATTAAATGTTGATTCTTACAACATAAGCCTCACTAATTATTTAAATGTTACAAACAGAATTTAAGTCTGTAGCACAGCAGATCTCAAAATGAATATTAATCTGTATTTTATTTTATTTATTATAATATGATGATACTTAAATTTCATTTATAGTACAGCCATGTCCAAAAGTATTGAGAATGACACAAAGATTAATTTTCACAAAGTCTGCTGCTACAGTTTTTAGATATTTTTGTCAGATGTTCCTATGGTATACTGAAGTATAATTACAAGAACATCATAAGTGTCAAAAGCTTTTATTGACAATTGCAATATGTTTATGCAAAGACTTGGTATTTGCAGTGTTCACCCTTCTTTTTCAAGACCTCTGTAATTTGCCCTGGCATGTTGTCAATCAACTTCTGAGCCACATCCTGACTGATGGCAGCCCATTCTTGCATAATCAATGCTTGGAGTTTGTCAGAATTTGTGGGTTTTTGTTTGTCCACCTGCCTCAACACCTTCTACAAGTTCTCAATGGGATCAGGGTCTGGGGAGTTTCCTGTCCATGGATCCAAAATTTCAACGTTTTGTTCCCCGAGCCACTTATGGCAAGGTGCTCCAGCATGCTGGAAAAGGCATTGTTCATCACCAAACTGTTCTTGGATGGTTGGGAGAAGTTGCTCTCGGAGGATGTTTTTGTACCATTCTTTATTCATGACTGTGTTCTTAGGCAAAATTATGAGTGAGCCCACTCTCTTGGATGAGAAGCGACCCCACACATGAATGGTCTCGGCATGACACAGAACTGATGGAAGCACTCACATTTTCTTCTCCGGACAAGCTTTATTCCGGATACCCCAAACAATCAGAAAGGGGATTCATCAGAGAAAATGACTTTACCCCAGTCCTCAGCAATCCAATCCTTTTGGAGAATATCAGTCTGTCCCTGATGTTTTTCCTGGAGAGAAGTGGGTTCTTTGCTGCCCTTCTTGACACCAGGCCATCCTCTGAAAGTCTTGGCCTCACTGTGGGTGCAGATGCACTCACATCTGCCTGCTGCCATTCCTGAGCAAGCTCTGCACTAGTGGTGCCCCGATCCCGCAGATGAATCAATTTTAGGAGACGGTCCTGGCACTTGCTGGACTTTCTGGGGCTGAAGCCTTCTTCACAGCAATTAAACCTCTTTCCTTGAAGTTCTTGATGATCCGATAAATGATTGATTCAGGTGCAATCTTACTAGCAGCATTATCCTTGCCTGTGAATCCCTTTTTGTGCAAAGCAATGATAACAGCACATGTTTCCTTGCAGGTAACCATAGTTAACAGAGGAAGAACAATGATTTCAAGCACCACCCTCCTTTTAAAGCTTCCTGTCTGTTTTTCTAACTCAATCGGCATGACAGAGTGATCTCTAGCCTTGTCCTCATCAACACTCTCACCTGTGTTAATGAGAGAATCACTGACATGATGCCAGCTGGTCCTTTTGTGGCAAGGCTGTAATACAGTGGAAATGTTTTTGGGATTAAGTTAATTTTCATGGCGATGAGGGACTTTGCAATTAATTGCAATTCATCTGAACACTCTTCATAACATCCTGGAGCATATGCAAATTGCCATCATAAAAACTGAGGCAGCAGACTGAAAATTAATATTTGTGTCATTCTCAAAACTTTTGGCCACGGCTGTATAGATTGTCACAAGACAACCAATAAACAATTAAATGAATAAATGTGTGTATAAATATGTGTGTTTTGAAATGTACTTTAAAATGAAGCTGAATTTTCAGCAGCCATTACCCCGTCTTCACTGACACATGATCATGCAGAAATTATTCTAATATGGTGCTCAAGATTATTAATATCTTATAATCAGTGTTGGAAACAATTGTGCAGCTTAATATTTTTGTGGAAACGTGACTTTTTCAGGATTCGATTAATAGAAAGTTCAAAAGAACAGCAGTTGAAAAAACCGTTTAATGCATCCTTGGGGGGGAACAACCATTACCTAAATGATACTGTATGTGTGTGTGTGTATTTGTGTGTGTGTGTATATATATATATAGTTATTGGTCAGAATTGTAATTATGGGGCATATCTACAGACCGTCAATATTGTACCTTAACGTTACTGTATATTTAGTTATTACAATTTACTGAAAGGCTCTTGCATGTACTTTTTCTAATAAATCACTAATTTTGTGAAGTCACAGAGGAATGAATGTGTTTTTCCTTTACCCCACACAGCTCACAGCACTCTCCCAGCATCTTGTAGCCCTTCAGCAGATAGTCTCCCATCAGCTTGCTGATCTTGTCCTGTCGCTCCCGTCGAGCCTGAAACACCTTCATCTCGGCCTCGGACGGAGGCTCCCATTCAAAGTCCTCATCATCTAGATTCATCAGAGCACACAGATTCCTCGTGTGTCCGGGGCATGATGTATACGGATCAGAAACAACCAGCTAGCGTCTGTGTACACGGAGCTTTCAGACAGTTATACCACTTCAGGTTCTCACTAATAGTCAGTTAGGCTAAAACCATTTAGAAGACCTAGATATTATGACTGACCAAAAAAACCACACACCCATTCAGCCAGATAGCCGTTGAGGCGCTAACCTGCTAGCGTCAAGACGTTATTTTTGCGCGCCTGCACATACACTACTTCAGCACGACGGAAGTAAGTCAAGTAAATGAAGATTATTGAATGATAAAAATTGGGAACTCAATAGCAGAATAAGTAGTCTATTCACATTTTACCTGCGTTTAGGGCCATGCTTTCCTCCTCAGCCGCCTCTCAACACAGATAACGCTTCCTGCTCGAAACTTCTGCAGTGAAATGTATGAAGTGCTGTGAAAATGGACTGGCGCCATCTAGCGAGCTGAATGTAGGATCTGCAGTTTTTGTTCAAGTAGGTATCGCTGCAGCCCAAGTACACTTTATAATATATATAATAATATACATGTGAAAATCATGCAACACAATTAGCTACTACTTTTTAAACTACATTTAAAATGACAATAGAAAACACAAAAATAAAAACAAATTTTAAATATGATACTAAAATAACACTGTCTTGACCATACTGATTTATTTTAAATTTACTTATACTGAAAACGGGAAATAAAGAAAATGTTTAGGATTTTTACACATTTAAAACAAAGGTTATGATGGAAAACAAAGAATGATTCTTAAAATAAACATCCTGACATTCATGTTCACTGTTTCACTTTTTATATTTTGAAAATGTTTATATATTTTAAATTTATTTTTTAAATTAATTTATTATTAATTATATTTTTATTTTATATATTTATTAAAAACGTTGTTAAAAATTAAAATTTTTGCCTTTCATTTAATCTTTATTATAATCTTATCATCATGATTGAATCTGATGGTTCTATAATAAAGATATTTTGAATTTCAAACAACATGAAAACAGAACTACAATGTAAGTAATTGCATTTACACAGACACACAAAAGATTTTATGATGTTATCACACCAACACTAGAATCAAATCTAGTCTGCTCATAATATGCTCCGCTGAGTGTCACTACAGCTGGTCTGGGTTTTGCTCTTACAATCCCAGCAGTGTCCATTACAGCCTCCTCTCCTATACTGTCCTCTCGCCAGTTTCCACGCCACAGCGTGTTGATCCAACGCAAAGTGCTCTCGTCCCAGTTTTCTGGAAGCTGCAGCATGAGGTACCCTGCTGAGATGATGCCGGCTGCCGCAGCTCGCACATGACTCATTTGCAGAGTTTCAGTCACAAATGTATCTACAGCTTACGAATGAGAAAGAGACAGCAATAGACTTAACATTAGAAAAAATTCTCAAATTCTCAAAAAATGCAAAAATGAAATACTACACATCAGATTAATCACTTTTACACATCCAGGCCTAGAGTGCTACAGAGATGACATGTTTTTGTAGGAGAGTAGGTTTTTTCTGCAATAATCCAAAAGTAAAAATCCTACTGGGTTTTTGTCAAGGGAACCAGGGAGATTCTAACACCCTGTTTGGCCTACAAAAATACGTCATCACTGCAGTGCTCTATTTCACATGTCTGTGAGCAGTGGTGGAGTGCAGGTTATATGCAGGTATGCGGCATATACCCACTTCTTTATCAGTCGGCATTGCGTATAGCCACTTCTAAATCACTTCTGATGCACATCATTCAGTTGTTCTGGATTAGCCAAACGCATGAGAGTCCAGCACATGAGTAGCTAATCCAATCGCGTGTGAACAAATGCAAATATTCCTTAAAAACACCCAGTAAAAAAGTGATGCGGTCAGGACCGAGGTGTAAATGCTCTCATGCAGTGTGTTTCATTCATATTCAGAAAGTCCAAAACAGCCTCATAGAAGTAATAACTTATGATGTGCCAGGAAATCGCTAATATGGATAAAGACATGCAGCTATCGTAGCCAAAGAAATCTCTGCTGTAGCTAAGCTGAATAAAAAGAAACGTTTTGACTGATGAAACATAAAGACAATAAGCACACGATGCAACAATATATAGTTTATGTGTTTTTCAAGTAATCTCCAGGTTTTAAAAAAAGCATCTAAATAATGCAGTGCTATTTGACATAGCATTTATTAGAGTTGGCTATAGAAACTATAAAATATGTGAAATATAAAATATAAAAATGGAAAAAGTGTTTGTATATAAACAAATCACTGTCTTTGAGGCTTCAGGTCTATTTGACAGCTTATTTATAATCAAATACATACCTGCACTCGCTGGGATGGTCAAGAGAATTCCCAGTGACATTAAACTGGGGTACGTAAATATTCCTCCCAGGTTTAACAGCACATTGAAAACTAGGAGAAACAGGACAAAAAATAAAATAAAATAAAAGATACTTCAGATAAAAGCAAATAAAATTCTGAACTATTATATTTTTCCATGGAATATTTATTATATTAATAATAATAACATTGAGTGGAATCATTATTACATAATGCATAGTCATAAATTACCAAGCAGTAGAGAAGCCATGACACAAAGTTTATCCCAGGGGATGTGCTGAGAGGGAGGCCAGTATTCCACATGTGTGAAATAAAGCAATACACACACCCAGGAGTGGAGGACAAAGCTACACAGACCCACACAGGACAGCATCACACTGGCAGGGCCTGGCTGGACATTCCCTGCATGTTTTCTGAAAAGTACCTGAGACATAAAACTATAAACTAAAGTGAAACTGCAGAATAGTACATTTGTATCAGATGTTTACACACATACAGGTTTAAAGAACACCTTAACCTTATACAGTCTTTCTGGAGGTTTGTAGTGAATTAGTAGACACACAAATTTTAAGCACAAATTATTGTTTTGAGTGTGAATGACTCGCAATTTAATTTGGTTAAACAGTTACAGTAACTGTATAACTTGACAAGATCACTGAATGAATCGCTGTAACTTTCTGAATGAATCTTTTTAGTGAACACTGGGATGAATTCAAATGCCCACCCCTAGTGCTAACCTTGAATAAAGCAGAAGCTGAAGCTGAACCAACTCCCAGTGCTACTCCTGTGATTGAGTCGCTATGGAAACCATCACCATAGGCCAGCATAACAATGCCAGTGATGGACAGGATGGCAGCCACTATCTAAATAGAGAACAGACAAATGCAGAAAAAAAGATTACTTCAAAATTGGCGAAAAAACAAGCAATTACCAAATCACTCACACAACACTCGATATCCTATTTGATTGCTCACCCTAACACCCATGAAGCGGTCCTTGAGTCCAATCCATGAAAGGAGGAAAATAAATGCCTGGCTGCAGCAGAGGATGGCACTTACATCCACTTTGGAGATGCGGCAAAGTGCCAACAAGTACAAATAACCAGATAAACTCCACAGCACAGAGAATGGAGCAGCTCCTTTCAAAACAACCCTTACAGTCAACTCTTCACCCAGGAACAGACTGCACTTTCTGAAGGATAAAATTATATACAGCATGGCACATCCAAATGCTATTAAGTTTCAAATAATACTGACCCTTAAGATAATTCTATCACATAATTCTTTAAGTAATAATATAGGATAGACTGGGCTGGGGCTAGCTGTCACAAGTAGGTTTTGAGTAAAAAGTCCAATAATACAAAGATGTCTTTTCTCTATCAGAGGTAAAGATGAATGCATGCAGCTTTAGTAGGCTGCTTTATAAATCAAAAACTCTTAACTGCATGTGTAAAAATACAGCTTAGTCAGGACGCAGGTGCATGTACAGTACAAATTATAATAAAGCTGCAGCCAACCTCAACTGATATTGCTGAAGGTTTCGCTGTTCCCAACAAATGCCAGCCAGTGTCAGTGATGACTTTGCACTGATAATGGGCTGCTGACCAGGCATTGATTCATTAACGAAAAGCTGTTATTTGTTTAGATGTACTAGAAGCTGAGAGGATTAGAGACTGAAAGCAGCTTGTACTGAACAGCTTAAAATAAAATAAGAATTATGCAATAATGATTATTTGTATTTAACTTGCTTTAACTGCATCAGCAATTTAGAAAATTAATATTGCATGAAAGATGTGCAGCTCAGGTTTGGACTGCAAAACATGCATCTTAACAACATCATATACACTCTATAAAGTTTCCAAAAGGTAGTTATCACAGCAATGCCATAATATAATCATTCTGGGTTCCCTAAAAAAGTGATCAGTTCTTAAAAGAACCATTTTTTTTCTTAGAGTGAAAAACATATTAATAATTGGTAGAATCTTTTTATGCTTTAAAGAACCTTTATGCAATGGAAAGTTTCCATGGATAGTAAAAGTTTGCTATGGAACCATCAAAGCCATCAAAATTCATTTAAAATGTTTTCTTCTAACCTGAACTCGGTTGTTGGCAGCTGCTTCTGTTTCTCCGTGAGAAGATGACACAGATAGTAGAGCGGAAAAAAGAGAATGTTCCAGGTACTACAAAACCAAATGATGAAGAACGGGGCAGGATGTCTTATCAGAGTCTCTTTAGCACTATTAGTACCCCAAGCCCAGGAAACAGCTACACAAGCCCCTAATATTAGCCCAGATGTCACCTTCCGTACAGCTCGGAATGGACATCGAGCGCAGCAACGTTTAGATGGTCTTTCTGCATCAGATTCATCCTGAACTAAAGTCTGCTCCTGAGGATCCTTCTCAATTGCTAAGAAAAACAAAGACAAGACATTTAATTACAGGATTACAAATGCCACTCCTTCCTATACTTCTACAATAACAGATTTCCATTCCAAGAAGAAAGCTCCAATAGACTATATGAAGAGTTGAAAATCATTACCTGGTGTGGACAGGTGAATTGTGACAGGTTGGGGTCCAGAGGAAGGAGATATCTTGGCTGAGAGTTTGTTCATTGTTCGTTGTGCTCTCTTAAAAAAAAAAAAAACCTAACTGTATGATGGTTTTTTTGAACTCTTTTTTGTGTGGTAGTATTATAATAGTAGTATTATTTTTTTAGTAAAAAATGATGATTGGTTATTCTGTTGTTATTAATCCCAGGTTTAACAGCTTATAGTCTCACTTGCTAAAAGCTGTTAAGTCACAGTTAGTGCTGATGTTAGTTGTTTTTATGTTGAGGGTATAAATGATATAGAAAAGAGTTAGTTAAAACTAAATTTAAGCAAGTGAAGTAAGGTTTTGCATTGACAGTTGATCAATAATTATACATTATTAATACTAAACTAAAAAAAAAAAAAAAATGTCTAAATTAACCGTTTTCTTTTTTCAAATCATATTTAACTCTGCTGAATCAATTTAAATCATTCATTTATACTAACGAAGGGTTAAATGAGGCAGAAATAGCTCTTTAAGGTAACAATTGCACTTTTTAAAGTGTGTAAATATGATGGTATGAATATCTGTATCCATAATTAACTTTACTTTGACGTCTGAACTTTATTAATCCAGATTTTGGCAGATCATCAGCACTGGACTATTCAAAATACTGATGAGATGGATGTAATTAGAACCTAATTAAGCCAAGAGATCTGGGTTATGTAATCTCCAGTCTCTAAACTACTGTAGATGCAAAAACCCTAACTTACTCTAGCTAGAATGTTATTTTTCTTTATGAAAAACTGTCGAGTCATTTTTGTCAGGTCATTAAGAGTAAATATTCATATAGTTCTCTGTGACTGAATTGGGAACTATTATTGTCCAGAAAAAAACAAAAAACAAAACAAAAAACATATAGCTTATTTAACTTACAATGATCTTTTGTAACAACATGCCCCAGTAGCTTGGCTCTGATCAACAAATAGTGTCTGAAAATCATCGAACAACAGCAATTTGTTGAAATTGCTTCAGTAATTTTATCAGTTCTCTAAAGTTTAAACTATATTCATGTTATAGTAATTAATATAAAAACATTGTCAATGAAGGTTTTAAAGGTACTTTATTTGGTTTAATCAAAAATTGCACACTTGACAAAACAAGACTCTAGACTCGAGACAACACAAGTTAACACAAGCATACATAATGAGATGATCAAACTCCATACATTGAAATGCATTGCTCAGACACACTTTGTAACCATATGGGTTAATTTATAGGTAAGATGACAACCATTAGGGAGCACTTTCACAAAGAAGAGGCATGTTATTCCTGGACTGAGAACCTCAAGGCAACCATTCACCCCACACTTATGTATTCAAGTTGGATTTATGCTTTAAACTGTCTGTTTATTACCATCAGTATGACCTAGTGAATTTGCAAGTGATACAGATGTGGTTTGTTTGCTGTGAGGTACTCCTGGCATTGTCTGAAATGCCTTTTTGCTTAATGTGGAGCTGGAGTAATGGTCTCGCTGTGAAAGTGCTGAGGGAATGTACTTGAGGATAACATCTGTCCTGTGGAAACTGATACGGGGAATTCAGTCTGTTATAATCAGAGAGGGAGACACAAAGAAAGGGAGTGAGATAATTATGCGCTAAACATTGGTAAACAACATTTGGACATCAGTTTCTTAAAAACTTGCCATGGATATAATGATGAGAAAAGAGGGTGGTTTTTTTACCTTTGGGTTTAGGGTGCATCAGGGTCAGAGGCAGCTCTACTGTCACATCACTGTATGGAGGAAACAAAAGGTTAGATAAAGGGCCATTTCTGATTTCCCATAATGCATTTCAGCTGCATTTCATTTTTGATTTACCTTGCTGTCAAGCCTCCCAGCAGCCTGAAAAAAGAGAAATAAATTTATAAATAAAACACTACTAATAATTATAATAGTAATGATACTATATCTAGAATTGTCATTTATTTATGAACAATTGTTTAGCACAAACTGGACGAATTTCTCAAAGAAAGCAATCCTCACCCTCCTCCTGATACCATGAGGTTAACCTTGATCTTGTAGGAGACCAGGATTCCCAGGATCTCCTTGTCCATGCCGCTCCTAATTCTGAAGGAAAGAGAGAAAAGTAAATGGGTAATTAGCAACTGATAAAAAAATAAAATAAAATAAAATAGTTCATGCATTTATGTATGAACTCAAGTCAGATTAGAAGTGATAGATACTAAAGAGTTCACAGTACAGTTCCAATTACTTTATTATAAGCAATATTACTTCATTCTGTGGGAGCTCTGTGAAACTCTTTATAAAAGTTTGTAAAGCTGAAACAAACGCTCACATAGTGGTTGAGGCCAAATTGGTGTCTTCATCTTTAAGCCTGCCGTCCAGCGCCAGGCCACGTTTCTCCTTGTTATTTGCCAGCAGAGGAGTGATTGAGAGGGTTTTATCAAAAGTTGCATTTCCTTCTACAGTTTCCCTGCAGAGAGCATGTAAATCACATAGTTTTGAGAACTTAAGACAGATCACTGAAGAGATCTTCACTATGACTGGCATACAAGCATACTGTCGAAGAAAATAACACTCACCCAAACTCTTCACACAGCACATTCTTAGTGTATTTGTCGGCTGAATACAGAACGACGTCTGTGGTTTGGTCAACTATGAGGATAATGGATGCAACATCAGTTCATTTGAATATACAGGTATATGTATTATACTGCCTGCTGGAATACTCAATTCTGATTGGTCAATGACGGCATTCTGTGGCTAACTTTTTTTTCTATAAATTATAATGACTACTAAAATGTAAAATTAACTGTTGTTTCTGGCACCTGATTTCCCACATAAATCTACTAATTATATTTTATATTGTTCCACTCCATGGTCTTATTCTTTTCACATTTTTAATAACTTAACTCATTTCATGTCTATTTATTGACTTATTTCGAAGTAGTCATGTAATTAGTTGGATAATAAACAGTCAACCATTTAGCAGTAAGCTACATTATTTGTTATATATACAACCTGTGAATTATTTGAAATTTCTTTAAATCTATCTCACCTGTAACCTTGATTTTTTTCACAACTTTGTTGGTCTCGTTCTTGATCTTAAGGGTGACGGGGATGGAATCACCATGGTAGTAGATCTGTCATCAAGAGGAAAAAGACACATGAGTTTCTTCTTGATTTGGTAAATATCAAAGCCTGCAGTGCACAGGGTTACATACTTCCTT
The DNA here is from genome assembly GCF_018340385.1 of Cyprinus carpio. Taxonomy (NCBI): domain Eukaryota; kingdom Metazoa; phylum Chordata; class Actinopteri; order Cypriniformes; family Cyprinidae; genus Cyprinus; species Cyprinus carpio. The sequence goes on along the minus strand of NC_056581.1, from coordinate 9,960,547 downwards.
GTCCAGAGAGGCTTCCAGAAAAACAGGCTTATCAGACATCATAAAGCTCTTGCAGAGCTCCGCTTTCTGTCCAGATCCTGTGTTATCAGGAGCAAACTGGATTTTACGAATGACAAGACGGCAGGTGTCCCTGTAGAGGGAGAGGACAGAACAATGGTTAGTAAAGTTCAGTGAATTAACAGTGTTTTAACATGGATTGAATGTGCAAAATTTCCAACAACAAGCTCACTTCTTGTCGATCTTCTCATCGGGGTCATCAGCTGATTTGGCCAAGTAGGCCTTGACCTCAAAGTCAACACCGCAAGCCTGCAAGAACAAAGCCATGAGCAAGTCCATTCAGCGTATTTCTATTTGAAAATAATGTATGTCATTCAGTCTTTGCATCTCACCTTTCCTTTGTCATCTGGGCCAGGCTGAAGTGTAACAGAGCAGGGGAGGTTGGTAGGAATCTGAAAGACAGTTCATTTCAATTAAAGTCCTTTCAGTTCTATGCAGATTATTCTATGACAAATAACAAGTAATAAGTAACAAATAAATAATATAATAAAAAGTAACATATATATGTATAATGCAAATAGGGGTGTTGAAGGGGTGTGTTAAAAATATCAGTCCTAATCATTGCCTGTGTTATTTTAGTGTCTGATTCACAGTGTAAAATAAATATTCTGTTGTCGGTACTGGCAGATGCCTTACATTAAAAGTGAAGGCATGACCCTGCTCTCCAGCTTTCTGTAGGAGAGTGTTATGCATCTCTGTCAGGGTGGGTTTGTGGCCTGCATCAGGATATAGCTGTATGTGCTGAATCCAGATGTCTTTTCTGAAGGAAAGCCCGATCACATCCAGGTCTTCACGACCATAGCGGAAAGCACAGGCCAGCTGAATCCAAACTGCATGAAGCAAGAAACTGGTCAAACATTGTTTTTTGTTGTTGTTGTTTTTTTTTACACGAATCCAACTGTATTTTTTTCTCTATTGTTTTAAAGTCATTTTTACATTTTAAATTGGAATCAAGGTTAGAGCAAAATGTCAAAAAAGCAAAAAGCTAAATGTTTTTTTAATCACAGGCTTTTTTTTTTCTTTGTAAAATTCTTAAATACCTAACTAACTAACTAACTAACTGACTGACTAACTAACTAACTAACTAACTAACTAACTAACTAACTAACTAACTAACTAACTAACTAACTAGCTAACTAAATAAATACATTTCTTTATTTACTTTTATCATTAAGTATTGTTATGTTTTGTTAAGACACATAAATACCGACAGTACCTTTTCTGTCTCCAAGATCTGCAGGGTCGATTTTCAGTACACCCTCTGTTTAAAATAAGAAACAATTAAAATTTAGTTGTTGGACATTACCTGTTGTCTGTGTTTCAATAATAAATGCAGACAGTTTCTCACCAACAGCGTCAACTGAGTCAACATGGTCAACATAGTCTCTCTTCCCCAGGTAGAGAGTGAGCTGAAACACAAACAGTGCATTACACACGTTTTGTCGGATAATGTAATATGAAAATTCAAGATGCATCTGCATATTGAGGAACTGACAAAACAGAAAGAGTTCAGTCATACCTGGCCATTTCCACTGGTCTTTTTGAAAACTCTTTTTGAACACACACACACACACACACACACACAAATAATAATAAATAAATAAAAGAAAGAAAAATGGGAAAAAGAAACAGAAAGAAAGAGTTTTTGGAATATGGTTTGTGGTGTAGTAAATACTGATAAAACAAGAATTTAGTTAGTGTTACAAAAGGGTGGACTCCAAAGAGGAATGAGCTGGGGTCACTTGTCCTATTTGGCCTATACCTTAGGTATTAACCCCTTCAGCCACCTCTACCTGAGCAATGTATTTGCGTTTGCAGGTTTGACCTTCTTATCCTGGGCATTTATCAAGCTGTTAAAGCTTAGTATTTTAAGACACTTCAAAGCCAAGTCCTGGACTACCCTGTGCTAATCCAGGCTCCATGAATGGAGGCAGCTTGTGTTTACTCCAAAGGGGATGCCTGGTAATTGATTGTGACTGCCAGCTTATGACACGTTCATGCTGGACTCCAGTGAATGTTTCCACTTAATGATCTATTCTAAACTTACAACAACATCCTCACAGACACATGTAATGGTTTTTCAATATGTGCTGCTTCCCATCCCATCCCATCCCATCCTATCCTATCCTATCCTACTTAGATATGTTAATTTATGATCTCTCAAATGATTCAAGACATTAACAATGCTTGCAGTTTTCCCCAAGTTTAGAAAAAACAATTTGGCAGCTGTTTTTTTGTATGATAGCTGTTTAAATCTTCAAAGGTAAGAGCAAAAAGGAAAGAAAACTTACTTGTCTGTCATCATACAAGGATTTTCCTGAAATAAATAAAAAAGAGAATATTATGAACAGTAAAAAATTCAGATGTTATCAAAAACAACAGGCCTGTTGTCAAGGTGACAAGACTGTGAGTGTGAGTCAGTGTTAGTTAACACTGAAAGCATAGAAACTTCTGTTATTTGATATTAAATAAACTTGAACAGAAATTAAATATACAGCCAATTTTAACTTATTTTATTTCAGCTAGTTGCCAAGGCAACCAATCTCACTTTCTCATTTGTAAACAACAACAACAACAAAATAACAAAAACTTTAACTAAAATGAAAAAGAAAACAGAAAATAGCAATATTAATAAATACAAACAAAATCTATAATAGCACCTCAGTGATACTAACATTGTGTGCATCTGTCCCTATCTTTATTGCCTATCACTATGTGTGTATAAAAAGCCGTGATGTGTTTTTGTGTGTGTGAATGTAGTGATAATCTCATCCAATGAACTTTTCTTTTTTCTCTTATTTTTCTTGAAGATAAATCTAAAATGAGGCATTGCTCATCCAGGGAACTCAGATGCTTTGCCATAAACCTCTCTAAACGTGCAGAGTTAACTAGGCTTTAAGGTTCTTTTTACATGCAAATCACATGGAATATATTCAGACAAAAACTAACATAAAAAATAAATCCGAATGTGGACAATTTACATTTCAAAAAGGATCAAAATAAAAAAGAGACACTAAGAAGTTGTCAATTACTTGTGCATCTTATCTAGGCTTTTATAAATGCATTAAGCAGTAAAAAAAAACATGTGGAAACCTGTCAAAAGGTTTAGAGATTTTTTTCCTTTTTGTTTTGTTTCTCAAGACCCTTTCTTTTAACTCTAAAGCACATGTTCAGATACACAGCATGAGGTTGTTAACGCACTGCTGTTCATCCCTGTCCAAAATCTGTTTTGCTAAATTGAACGGCTCTTCACAGGAAGACAATCTAAATACAATCAAAAATTGGTTGCACACACGGGCTAAATTATTATTCATTAGGCCCTGCCGATAATCCAGGAAAGATGTAGGCCTAATTGTAATGAATGAAGTCAGTACAATACTGTATTGAATACTGTATTGTTATTGAACCAATGCTGTCCTATAATGGAAAGGCACTGAGTTCTTACCTTTGCACTGGTAGGGCAATAGGGTGATCTGCTTCCTCTCTCTGGTAATCCGCAGCCTGTCTGGTGAAGTCAGAGAGTGCAGATGCAGTCAGAGGAGCAGGGTTTTATACTTGGACCTTTGCTCTGCTGGCTTGGGCTGCTCTGTTGTAGACACTGCTGTCTTTCTGTCAATCCAATTAAACACTTAACCTGCTATTTAGGGCTACAACATGTTTATAAATAAAAACTGGGAATTAAACCAAAGATCTACAGGGAAATTGCAATGGCTTAGTGTAAAATGTATGACATTTCTATCCCTGGAAATGTTATAATGACAGAGTAATATCTTGGGACAAGATTATGTATCTCAATGTAGTCCAGTTTAGAATTGAATTGACTTGAATTGAACCAATAAGTCCTGTTTATCTTTTTCTTTTTTACTTGACACAAATGTATTTTTGATTCTAAATCAAAATTATTTGTCATACAGCTTGTTACAGTAACTTAATAACAAACAACAAGCTCATTCCATATTTTAAAGAAGGTACAGTTTGATACAGTACATTGAAGTGTTGAACAATTTAACAGAAGTGCATGAAGCATCTAAATACATTTTGGTAAAATGCATACATAGTTTTAATATAATATGACAATAAAAATGTAATTAATTAATTTAATTGTAATATTTAATATACTGCAGTTAGTCTTTATAGTCTAAAGACGTGGTATTTTTTGTGGAATAAAAATCAGAATAATAAATGTCAGCAAACTGTTAAATTCATGTGTCAATCAGTTAAATAAATAAAAAAAAACTGTAGTACTGTAGTAAATGAGGTGAGAACCTCAAATCTGATCGTGTTGATTTTGCATTCCATCATTACCTAACTGAGCCACTCAAAATGCAAATCTTTTTCTTTAACATGCCCTCAGAAAATGTAAATAAATGTAAATAAATATTAATAAAATATTCCAACACAAACTGAAATGGCTGGTCTGCAGTTGGAATGTGTGCAGGACACTTCAACTTCAAAACAACTGTGAGTGATGTCATGCCTGAATATAGACCATTCACCCAGTACAGCACCTTAATATACACAGGTATTTTTAACATACCTAATAGTTAATGGCAAATGTAATTATATCCCCACATATTAAAGGTGCTTCCTTGCACAAAAGGTGTATGTAAGCTTGTTATGAAATCCCCCTTTGCCCAAGACAGTTAAATCTCTTAGCGTCAGTCAGTGTTCACTGAGATGGCCTTTACTTCCATCTGTTCCCTCCTATCAGGAACTGGCAGTCCAACGATATCAAGTTTATCTAAAGGCTCTCCACCAATCCCAGGAGATCAAGCACTCAGGTGGCGTGTGGCTCACTGGTGCAAGAATTGGCACCCTAAGGATATTTCTTGAGAGTAATCCACTTATTGCTAAGAATTCACTTTAATAGCTACAGTCGAGTCAAAACATAACATTAAGAACATATGTCTTTATTTTTAGGACATAATAAATGCAGAATGAATTATCAAAGCATTCTCTAAAAAGTGTGAGACATTAACTGATTTAATTAAAGTGAGTTAAAGCTGCTACGCAAACCTTTCTTATATGGGGACATTTTAATCACAATGATGTAACTGAAGAAAACAATCAACACAAAATTACACATTTAAGATAATTAATTACATTAGATCCATTGTGGAGGTTGATAATTACAAGTAATTTGAAAAAAATTAAAAAATAAAATAAAATAAAAAAATAATAATAAATTAAAATAAAATAAAATAAGTCAGTAAGACATTAGTCTTTCATGTCATTAGTCTTTCACTTCTAATATCTAAAGACCATATTTATTTCAAAGTGTGAAGATTTAGGATTTAATCCAAAGGTAATTACAGAAGAGCTCATGTGCGTCTGTAATTACACTTTATGGAGGGAGTGGGCGGGCTTGTTGAGAAAGAGGTAAAACCCAGGTAACAAAGAGTGCACATAAACACAGAATTACTTATTTTCTAAACAACTCCTAAAAGAATAAAATATTTTAGAATTATTAAGAAAAAGAAGTGAAGTCATATTCCACTTCTTGTATCCATCATACACAGGACTGTTGAATATTTTCAATCTAAAATTTTCTGACTCAACCAGCAACAGAAACGAATAATGAAGCAAAAATTATGTAGCAGATTTGTTTTTGAAACATTTTTGAACTTTGAGTAATTTATGATCCAAAACTATGTTAATGAATGGCTTAAAAGAAGTCAAACTCACATCTACTAAATATATGCAAAGTTACACATCCTCCCTAGATGGCATCTGTATAATCATCATTTGCATTAGCCCAACTTCCATATAAAAGTAATTTTTGCCTGGTTTGACTGGACTGATTGACATCCAGTTTGGTTCTAGTGCTGTGGACCCATAGCTGGCACAGATTGCTTCAGAGTTTAATCTCTCTTAATCTGTCTACACTCCAACTTTGTCCGTAATGGGATTGTGTCTACTGAGTGCACAGGATGGATTCCCTGTTTATTAGAATGTGCTTGCAGTCCTCTGTGACAAAACCAATGTCACTCAAATGAAGTAAAGACCTATGAACTCTGGCCTGACCTTTTGTAAATGCCCAAGGATTCCGAAGATCTAGACAGTGCTCAGCACCTCCCTGGGATGTATTCAGGCTTCCACTTTGATTAAGCTTTTTAATCTTTGTTCTGGACGTTCAGAGTGAGAGTGACCAAACAGTTTTAAAATATTTAGTCTTTTGTGCATTATTGCTTATTTAAGTCTTCTTGAAAATGCACCGAATGACTCTTGAATTACGTTAAACCTTGACTAAAACTTCATTTTGCTTGGAATTGTAAAAATGTTATCAGTGTCCTTCATTAAGAAAATAAATAATGCCTAAAGGATGGATTGAAGAAGAGTTAGTGTCCCCTACAGGCCTCTACCTATAATGTGCATCAAGCTGAAAAATTGTGTGGTTTGCAAATGACAGGTGAAATGGGTCAGAATTTGTGTTCCTATGAGTGGAAAACCAGGTGCTCATTAATTCTCACGATCACAAGGCTTCAATTCACATTTTCTATTCATAACTTCTATGCATGATTAAAAAGTCTAATCACAGTGGCTGGAGACAAAAGCCTTGAAAAAATTCCAGGAACATGTTGAGATGTCCAGATCTTTGGTAAAAGTTATTTAATTTGAGTGACTGCCAGCACTTTCTTATATCTTTTAATGTAAAGTGTAGTGTAGTTACATGGTTATGAACCTCATCAGAGACATTCATATTTCTTACTCTGATTGCTGTGCTGGTCATCCATAATCAGCCTAAAACTTAGGTCATCATCATTTCCCTTACAGTGGTTACATGTAATCACTAGCAATGCTATGCTTTGCTATACACTCTCAGAAAAGAAGGTACAAAAGCTGTCACTGGGATGAAACACTTTTAAAAAGTACACCTTTACACATTTTAGTACCATTTTTTGAACATTTTATCCACTGAGAGAGAGAGAGAGAGAGAGAGAGAGAGAAAGAAAGTGTGTGTGTGTATATAAAGCTATTTACAATTTTCTCATGCCTCATACAATTAAGAAACAATGAAAAAGTAGAAAAAGAACATGTAAAATTATGTTTTATATAATTTATAACTTTAAATCAAATATATGGATATGCTATGTTTACCTAGTCATACTAAATGACATTTTAACCAATTAATATAAAAATAAAAAAAATAAATTATGTTGTCATTATACATTTAGATGAATATTTATTTTATATATATTATGTCATTTATTATAAATTGAAAATAACGATATCTATATATGTTTTTGTTTGTGTGTGTGTGTGTGTGTGTGTGTGTGTGTGTGTGTATTTATCATTTTATATCACATTTCAGGTATTTTTTTTTGTATTGCCTACATTTATTATTATTATTATTATTATTATTATTATTATTATTATTATTAGGTATATGGCGGTTTACTGCCCGAGTGTGTATCGACCTCTGTCCATGGTGCTGGATTTTATAATTCGTGTCCTCCCTACAATGTAACGCTTGCAGTTTAACTCAATCAGGTCTGATTCGAGCAAATTACACAAAACTGTGGTTTCGTACATAGATTTTGCTCTGCGTTAGAGTGCCATGTATTATAGGTGTGACAGTAATGAGCAGATAAGTGCGGTCAAGGTGTCGTCGGCACTGCAGCATCCGCTCTGCGGCTGATCGCTGCTGCTGCTGCTCACAGACCCGCTGACAAAGTCATGGAGGGAGGGAAGTTGTGAGGCTAAGAAGTGGGTCTACATCCCCACGAAAAGGGCAATTTAAAAACAATGGCGGAGGCTAATCCACTCAGGGGACTGCCCCGGATCCAGAGGGCTGCGGTAAAATGGATTCTTCTCGGTTTTGGACCGGGTTTATGCTGCAGAACTGACAAACGCTACTGCGGGCGCTGGGCGCGAGTCTGGTTTGCTTTTGATTAATAAGAAACTATAAACAAGACTATAAACGCAAGCGTTTGTAATAATACATATTAGTTAGGACCGGGATAATTATTGAGGTCAGCAGTATTGCGTTTTACATTTGAATACAGGCATGTGCAATGATCGGTTTTTGAAACACCTGAGCACTTCGTTTGTAACTCCGTGTATGGATTATGACTAACGCAATAATAATAGACTTTATACTTTTGGCTGTGCATCTGTGTTTTATTGCTAGTCATTACACATATGCACCATAAGGGTGTATTTTAACCCCTGATGATGAAGTAAATTGCAGGACTACTGATTATGGCAGCAAAAGTGAATGTCTCTGATGAGGTTTACTGATCATAAGTCAATCAAAAAGGGAGACGACAGACAGCTTACACTTACTTTTCAGCATTAGCAGTTAGTCGGTCTTTAAGGGTCTGAAAAAGTGCATAGTAGTTGCTAGTTAGATTGAATTTCCTGCTTGAATCAGCAGGAAAGGTGTTACAAGAGGAGGTCACATTTTAGTATTTTAAAGGCTAAAAATACATTTTAATTGTAATTCGAGTTCTGCCCTTGTTGTTTAATCTGTTTGCTTAATTATAATTTCAATATGTGCATCTATGGAAATAGGTGGGTGTCTGACCTAAATCTGTGAACTCATTAGAAGAGAGAGGATGATAAACAAGCAGCCACCCACTCTTTATGATTAAATTATTATATTATTACTCTATAAATCATTATGTGATTGGATATGAGTTGAATGTGCCCATCTCATCTTCAGATGTCATTCCCTGGACATTTGCACTTAGTTCTAGTGCTGAGACCCAAAACCCAATTGCAGACCACTGGAACAGACCTCGGTTTCCGCTTCAGTCAGGACGACTTTGCGCTCAAGATGCCGGTAAGAGCTGACGAGATTCCTCTGTGGTACAAAAACAATATGATATAGTCATTAGATGCATATACCTGAACAAACATCAAACTGTATAATATTGAGTCATTTATTTTAATACCCGCTGATTATGTGAGGCAAAATGTGATATTTTATATCTATATCTTTCAATCTTTATTTATCAATAATAAGGAATTCATTAAAGGAACAGTTCACCAAAAAATGAAACTATGCTGATAATTTACTCGCTTTCAAGCCATCCAAGATGGAAATGAGTTTGATTTTTAATTGGAAGAGATTTGAAGGATTTTATCATTTTCATCACTTGCTCATCATTGGATCCTCTGCAGTAAATGGATGCTGCCAGAATGAGAGTCCAAACAGCTGAAAAAAAAAAAAAAAAAAATATGGATGGAACAATGTATTTTGGCCAGAAGCGACAGTTTAATGTTAAACGCCTTGGTGAATTTATTTCTTGCAAACATGCAGTTTTTCACTTCACAAGACATTAATTGATGGACTTGTCTGTATGGTCTTAGTGTGAGTAAATTTTCAGCAAATTTAAATGTTTTGATGCACTATTCCTTTAAAAGGATATTTCACATTTACAATGTTAGTCTGCTTAATGAATGGGCTCTTAATCTTATTGAACTCAATTTCATTAAATATACTGTGTTTAATTAATTCCCTGCTTCTTTTGCCTTATTCAGATGGTAATGCTGAGCTCCCTGACAGACCTGCTTCGCTTCATTGATGAAAATCAACTGAGTACTGAGTTTGGTGGTACGCTGGAGGAATGCCATAGTGACTGGATAGTTCTGCAAACGGTAAGCATTCTGTTTCGGACTGTAGCAGCACATTGATTTCATGCAGGGAAACAACAAGACATTTATACTGTAAAAAAAAAAAAGCATTATATGCTTCAAAAAATGAAATTAAATCGCAAAATCACATTGTATGCTTCACTATTTAATATAAGAGAAACAAATCAGTTACTAAATTATATCTGTTTACTTCGTATTCATTATTTATGATATGCAAATTTAAAATCATACAAATCTGATTTTAGATAAGGATGCTTTGACCTACAATTGCAGTAAATGCTGAGTTATGCATATTTTTGTCTGTGCTGCCCCCTCCAGGCTATAGAGAGTTTTGCAGTGAATGTAAAGGAGATTGCTCAGTTACTACAGACATTCGGCACAGAGCTGTCTGAGATGGAGCTACCTGATGAAGCCAGCGGCATTGAGTACCTACTCAGATCACACACTGAGAAATACAGGCAGATGAAGGTGTGGTGATCATTTTGTAGTTGTGAATGTATTATGCACATAAACAGTGGGGGCTGACATTTTTTTCTAATTTAATATAATTTTATCTAATGCATTACATTATCAGCATAGCTTTTTTTAATGGAAAAATAATATGAACTTTTATGGAACAATGTTGTCATAATTTATATGGCATAATTAATGTTTTAATCTTAAAATTTATTCCCAGGTGAATTCCATACTTTCATTATGGTCTCAGAATTTTTGAAAATCTATCAAATATAAAACAGAATGACTGGTAGGATGATTTTGACAACAAAATATTTCACCACTGATGTGCCAATACAGTACAACTAAAATAATATAAAGCATCTCAAGTTGTACTGTAAAAAAACTGTAAAAAATGTATGGATGCTTATATATAAATAGGATGACATTAGGTCAGTTATGAGGGAAGGACGCCAGCTTCTCTCAAACCTTGAGGCCTCAAAAGCTGTGGAAGGTGCTGCAGCAGAAGACAGAGACACTAGCCAAGACAAAGAAAGAGTGCAGAGGTATGTAGGCTATTACTCACCAGTGGAAAAAGCACAGTAAATCATTGCCAAATAAATAAGGAGTTTTTATGTAATTCATGTATTCAAAATCATGTATTTATTGCCTCTTTTATATTTTATCCTCCAGTATTGGATTGGTTGAGTCTATTTAACTTCCACTAGGTCACAATGCATCATTCTGCAAAAATTTGTCCAACCCAATCAACATTATATTCTAGGGAGACTCTGTGTGTGAAAAAAAGACCCATCATGTTCCATTTGTTTCTTGCAGACTCGTGGCACAGTTACGAGACATGGAGATGGCCTTTGATGGCTTTTTTGAGAAGCACCACCTCAAGCTCCAACAATACCTTCAACTGCTCCAATACGAGATGAGCTTCCATGAGGTACAGACTAGAAAAGTATCGATTCTACTTTAAAAACACAGCTTTTCTAGTAACAAGATACGTTTCCCAAAAATTAGTGATATAGTGCTACATTACTGTTTTGAATATCATTGTACTGCACATAATAATAATACATTTTATTTGTAATGCGCTTTTCTTAAACCCAAAGTGCTACAGAAATAAAGTAATAAATAAAATAAAATAAAAACACCAAAAGCAATACAACAATTCATTAGAGAAAGACAGTCTTAAATAAATGTGTCTTAATCAGCTTTTTAAAATAACCCAACGTTGGTGCATTTCTGACAGGGAAACGAAGGACATTCCATAGCTTAGGGGACTTTGTATGAAAAGGCTCTTTCCCCCATGGTCTTTAGCTTACATGATGGCTGGTAAAGTGAAAGAGAGTTTAGTAGAGCGAAGAGAGGGTGATGGAGTATAAGGACTGATGAGATCACAAAGATACTCAGGTGCAGTCCCATGAAGTGCCTTGTATGTTAAAATAAGAATTTTAAAATCAATTCTCGCATTTACGGGAAGCCAGTGTAATTGTGTATTATATTGTGTAATTTGTTCACGAGGAGAAGTACAAGTGAGCACACGAGCGGCAGAATTTTGTATATACTGAAGCTTGCTCAATGACTTAGCTGGAAGGCCAGAGAACAAGGCATTACAGTAATCTAACCTAGTTGTTATGAAGGCATGTATAAGCCTTTCTGTGTCTGCAAAAGAGAGAAAAGGTCTAAGTCGAGCTATGTTTCTCAGGTGGAAAAATGCAGTTTTAGAGATGTGTTTTATGTGTGCTTCAAATGATAATTGTGGATCAAAAATGACACCAAGGTTTCGCACCTGTGAAGTGGGGATTACTGTACAGGAATCAACAATCAAACTGATCTGCTCGGCCTTACGAGTAGCCGCCACTGTACCAATCTGCATCAGTTCAGTTTTGGAGCCATTCAGCTTCAGGAAGTTGTTATGCATCCAGATACTGATCTCTGCTAAACAACCACGCACAGCTATTAATGAGCAATGGACATCAGGACTAGTGGTTTATGTAAATCTGCGTATCATCTGCATAGCAGTGATACCCAAGACCATGTTTCCTAATGATCTGCCCAAGTGGAAGCATATAAATGTTAAATAATATTGGACCCAATACTGAACCCTGAGGAACTCCCTGTCGAACAGGCACGGTATCTGAATTGTAGTTACCCAAGCCAATGAACTGGGCACGATTCGTTAAATAAGACCGAAACCAATTGAGGACAGCTCCAGAAAGACCCAACCAATTTTCCAGCCTGTCAAGCAGAAGAGAGTGACATATAGTGTCAAAAGCAGCACTGAGGTCTAACAAGACCAAAATACTGCATGCACCGGAATCCGCCGTGATAAGAAGATCATTTACGACCCTAATTAAAGCGGTTTCAGTACTATGCCCTCTTCTGAACCCAGACTGAAAAGGTTCAAAGAGACTGTTCAGAGCTAGGTGATTATTTAACTGAACAGCCACAACACGCTCAAGAACTTTAGCCAAGAATGGGAGGTTAGAAATCGGCCTGTAATGGATAAATCTTGGATAAATCACATCACAAACCAGTCTTCTTAGGAACTGGTGTAATGGCAGCTATTTTTAGTTCTGGAGGAACAATTCCAGAAGTCAATGACAAGTTCACAATTGAAGTCATAAAAGGGCAGATTGATGAAAGGGAGTTCATAATGACCGAGCAGGGAACCAGATCTAAAATACTGGTTGTAGAGTTCATGGACTTCACTGTACTTATAATAAAATCATCTCCGACCATTTCAAAGTTTGAAAAGGTAGTAGTTGGGAAGTTTGAAGGCTGGATATTAACTAGCTCAAGAGGAGCGATGGTATTTAAAGTGCTATATATACCCTCAACCTTACCGGTGAAATAATGAAGAAACTTATTACACTGGTCAACAGAGGAATGAACAACGGCCTACTAGTAGAACAACATGCTACTTTGCACAAATTCGCTACCACCAGCTAAAGCAAAAATGCTCTCGGCTCTCTCGCTCTTATTTAGGGTAGCGCTACAAAGTCAGATTTATTTTAGCGTCCTCTGTCATATAAAGCGTATGAAAGCCTGAGTCATTCTAGTGAAACGTTTTGCCTTAAGCAGTCCACTTTTTCATGTGCAGCATTGGAAAGTGTGATTCATTCTAGCGCATCGGTTCATCCTAAACAATTCATACTCTCATGTGTAAGTCTGATTCATTCAAGTGAATCAATTCGTTTTTGAAGGGTCCTCATCTCTGTCATGTGTAGCATTGGAAAATGCGAGACATTTTACTGAATCAGTTTGACCTAAACGGTTCATATGCAACACTGGGAAATAAAATAATTCTAGTGAAATGGTTTGTCTTAAACGGTCCACTTTCTCATATGCAGCATTGGAAAGTATGATTCATTTTAGTTTATCGGTTCGTCTTAAATGGTCCACCCATTTGCAGCATTGGAAAGTTCATTCGGATGGTTCTTGTAAATGAACAGAATAAAAAAAAATATTCACAGATTCAAGTTGCTATGGCTTTTTAAGTGTTATGTTCATTACTATGCCTTCGACTGACTGATGATTACTCCACTCTCACTCTATATAAAGCATTTATTACAAACTATGGAAAAAACATTAAAACTTCTTTTGTAATTATACCAAGTCTGCTATATTATTATTTTTGTGTGTGAATTAATGCACTAATAAAACATCATCTTAAATGCATCAGTGAACATAATTATTTGGTTTTGGTCTGTGCATAGATGGAAGCCATTCTGGAGAAACTCAGTGCGCAGGAGAAAGCCATTGCATCTGTGGGGACAACAGTGGCCCAGACAGAGCAGCTGCTCAAAGACCTCGAGATGCTGGAAACCACAGCAGAGGTTTAATATGTTAAAGATTTAAATATTCGATCTTCTCTTTTTTTACTAGTAAACATTTTTAGTAAAGCACACCACAAATATTGATTGATGTTGAAGTTGACAGATCTCTTGACCAGTCTTTTTAACTGATACACTGATTAAAAGCTGAGAGCACTCACTGTTGTTCTTGCAGGAAGAAATGGGCCATGCTCAGATTATTATTCTACATGGGCACCAGTTGGCAGCGAGTCATCACTACGCTCTTGCCCTAATAGTTCAGCGCTGCAATGAACTGAGGCATCAGTCTGACACTCTCACTACAGCTCTTCGTGCCAAACGGGCATCTCTCACGCGCATACGAGACCTGCTGTTGCGGTTGGAGGAGGTAATAACGATGCAAATGCAAGAAATATATAATTTATCCACTTTATGCAAAGCACATACAGGCTCTGCATATCTGTGTATGGGCAGACTGTGCGTTGGTGTGATGAGGGTGCCTATCTGCTGGCAAACCAGCTGCTGGATAAGTTTCAGTCAAAAGAGGGGGCGCAGGCAGCCCTGCAGGACATTGAGAAACTGATGGAGACAGATCCCTCAGTGCTGCAGTCTAACCCGGACATTCTCAGCCTGGAGTTTGAAGCAATACTCACTCCACAGTTGCAGGTACTGACACATTTTTGGATAAACTATTCTCTCTTTTTTTTCCCCAGAGAAAATAACCACACAATTGCATACCTGTGTCAAAACTATGCTCAGATTTCCAAATTCTGCAAGCCAGAGATTTCAGAGTAAACTCAAACATTTCTTCCAAGACTAATTATCTGAGCTATGCTATCCACGTTATTTTCTATCTGTTGTTTCATTATTTAAAATTTATTTTATTGGATTTTCTGCACTGAACATCAAATTCATTGACAACAATGCTCTGTTAATACCCTAGTAAGCACCCCCCTCAACCAACTACCTAAGAAAAACTTGTCAAACAAAAAAAATATAATAACAATAAAAATAAATAAATAAACAAACAAAACTCAATAATAATATCTTAACAGACAGAGATGAGGTCGAAAATGCCGCTTTAAATTCTGAAGACAAGGACGCGCCGTGTTCTTCCAGCAGCGTTAAGCAGTGTTAAGCTGCCCCTAGCTTGTGCTTTGTCTTTCTTAACTTCGTCTTTCTTAGCATTTTTAGATTTCAAAGTAAACCAATTAACTATGTTATAAAATCGTTGACGGGCTAGAGAAGAAATTTGAAATGAAAACTGTGGGAGCACAGGTAAAGTGCAGCTACTCCCCACACATGCCAACCGGAAGTCCTATCTATTGTCATATTTTACACCTTCTTTTTTTAATCGCATGGCAGAAACAAGCCTCCATATATCTGAGCTCTCAAAAAGCAATATTCTTTTTCTCTCTGAGTACAGACACTAGAACGTAACAATGTCGTGTCCCTCTTTTTCTACAGTATATCCTTACTCATTCTCTATCGATCAGGTACCTATTTTAAGTTCACACTGTTCCTTTCTTGTTAGTCTCAGATAGAGTCTGTCACAGAAAAGCTATCAGCAGTGCAGGGAATGATCCAGAGCAGACAGTCCTGTCTGAGGAAACTGGCTGATATTCAAGTCAGACCCATCCAGCTGGTTGCTCCGAGGCCTGAGAACTTGCCATGCTGCAAATCCCCTGTATTCTCTCCTAAACACAGTACGTTTATCTATTTCAACCGCATTTGCACATGGTAAACACACTGTCTCCATTTGTCTGAAAATGTTGTGTCTTTTTCAAAGGTTTTGATGTGAACTCCGGTTTAAGGTTTTCTTTTGATCTTGCACTTCCTGGTAAAAGGGCCTCACGGAAAGGTCCCAGCACTAAAAAGGTTTTTCTGACCATCTTTGTTCATCTCAAAATCATACAAAGTGCACTTTGTCTACTCGTTGCTGACAGCTTTAGGGACTTTTTTGTGGTTCTTATAGATAGAGGTCATGCACGACTACGAGGAGAACCGCAGCTGTCTGTCCTACAGCCCAGAGGGAGTTGAGAACCCCGACCAACATAAACGGTGAGCATTTATGCAATATCTTGACAAAATAAAAATTTATCTTCATGAATCATGAATTTCTTCTCAACCTCCTCTCTTTGTCTGTCTCTCACCAGTCTGTTTCCTGTTCTGTCCTCATATCTTTCTTCCCCTCTCTCTCCTCTGTTATTGCCCATGCATCCCTCGCTTCTGCAGCCATGTAATGAAGGAGCTGATTGAGACGGAGAGAATTTATGTGGATGAGCTGCTGTCTGTTTTGCTGGTAATGTCTAGACCAAATGACCTTGAAATAATTGGTCTATGTTTTATTTTCTCTCATCCCATTTGCTGTGCAGCTGTAATATTGTAGATGAACTTTGGATGCACTCATTTTGAAATCACATCTTTTCTTTTCACACTGTAGTTTATAGTGGCATGGTGCATTAGAGCCTGGTCACGTAGTTACATACACATTTTCCACTGGTAATGTAATGTTTTCTGTACAACTGTTGATGGAGACTGCCATATAAAAACAAAAGAAACTGTGGTGGGTCTGATTTGATACAATGATTGAGGATCAAGCATGAAAAGTGTACAATTAGAGCTAATTTAATAGTTTTAAAAAAATGACTGCTCTATGATATTGTGACAGGGTTACAGGGCAGAGATGGACAACCCATATCTCTCTAATATAATGCCATCTGTACTGCGAAACAAGAAAGAAGAGCTGTTTGGAAATCTGCCGGAGATCTATAAATTCCACAGCAGGTGAGAAATATGCCCACACACATGGACACATAAACACACATTCATGCTGATCCTGTCTTTGTTGTGCAGGATATTCATGCAGGACCTCCAGAGCTGCTTTGAGACCCCAGAGAGAGTGGGAGAGCGCTTTCTGGAACGGGTGAGCCATTCTGTGTCATACATATACTGCATTTTTAAAGACATTACAAAAGATTTAAAGTTACATGATATAAAGTTACAAAAGATTTTCTATTTCAAACAAATGCTGTTTTTTTTTTTTACTTTCTGTGCATCAGAATCCTGAAAAAATGAACATTTTAACATTGATAAAAATAAATGTTTTAGACTGTGAACTCACAATCACAGCTCAGGTAAATATATTTTATTCTGCCGTGGTTCTGAAGATTCAGTACTGACAGAGTAGAAAAGTAATACTGGAAACATCTGGATACCTTATGCCCTTTGAGAGGAATGAATGTTTTTGCAGAAAGAAAATTTTCAGGTCTATGAGTGCTACTGCCAGAACAAACCTCGCTCAGATGCCCTCTGGAGGCAGTGTTCAGATTCAGCTTTCATCCAGGTATTGTTGTGGATATTTTTTTTGATATCACACAACCATACATTAACAACTGATAAACATGGCTACAATAACAACATTAGCAGATATTTATATGGATAGATAGTGATTAGTGTAATATTTTATATTCATTAAATGAGTTTTAGATTGTTTATTTTGCTCATTTTATCTTCTTTCTTATGTAGGAGTGCAAAAAGAAGCTGGATCATAAACTGGGTCTGGACTCATATTTGCTGAAACCTATTCAACGTTTAACCAAGTACCAGCTTCTTCTGAAGGTGCTTAACCAGAACAACCCCCCCCCCCCCGCCTCAGATGTCTGTTACACTAAATGCTGTCTGTCTCTTTGATTAGGAACTACTAAAACACAGCTCAAACTCACAGTATGCATCTGAGCTGCAAGGGGCGCTAAATGCCATGCTGGACCTCCTCAAGTCTGTCAATGACTCCATGCATCAAATTGCCATCACTGGTTATGAGGTGCGGCCAAGAAATGAGGAAGGATAGAGGAGGAATATTAAAGGAATAGTTCACCCAAAAATGAAAATTTGCTCACAAATGGCCTTCCATTAAGTTTGAATGTGCTGCTACTTACATTTCCACATTTTCTTTCTTCTGTGTCCTCTGTATCTAGGGCGAATTGAGTGACCTGGGCCGTGTCCTTATGCAGGGGTCTTTCAATGTCTGGATCAACCATAGGAAAGGGCCAACACGCATGAAGGACATGGCTCGCTTTAAACCAATGCAAAGGCATCTGTTCCTTCATGAAAGAGCTCTGCTTTTCTGCAAGAAGAGAGAGGAGAGCGGAGAGGCACATAATCGGACAGCCTCTTACAGCTTCAAACACTGCCTGATGGTGAGAGAGAGTGAGAGATCAACTCATTTGCCATTTAAAAAGTCATTTTGTCAGAATGCATGACTACTTTTGAATGACTGTCAACATAGAAAAATACTTTTTGCAGCCAGATTTTGCAATAATGACATCCACCATGCAGCTAACCATTTTTGAGCATGTTGTTGTGTTGCACAGATGCTGAAGTTAAGCACCTATTTATTTATTCCAGCTCTATTTTAAGTGTGCTCAAAGAGATGGACTTTTCATGAAAGGGATTTTAGGCTTAACTCAAATTCCACTGGCCGTTAAAAAAACCACAATGTTATTAAAATACTGTGTTACTGAATTTCCAAGTGAAATCTTTGACCTCTCTGTTTCATTTGTAGATGAGTGCTGTTGGTATCACAGAAAATGTCAAAGGGGATGTAAAGAAGTTCGAAATTTGGTATAACGGAAAAGAGGAGGTGTATGTTGTTCAGGTGAGTCATTTTATCAAGGTTAAAACTCCACAGTATGGAGTACATAAAAAGTTACAAGTGCCTTTGTCATCACTTAATAACGCCTCCTCAATACCTCCTCATTGATGGAGATATATAAACACTTGGTTGTTCACAGTGAATGTGAATGTCAAGTCCTGAACATTACATTTCAGTTTGTTTGCACAACTAAAAATGAGTGTTAAAAAAATAAAAAAATAAAAACTTTAGAGGAACTAATTAGCCATTTTTAAGACACATTGCAACCACTTTGAAAATGTGGGCTTCAAAATCTAATTTAAAACTTAAAATAAGGATTTAAATAATAAGATAAAAAAAATAATAAAAAAAACATTTAAGTGTATGATGGGTTTAACTTTTCAACTAAAATTGTTATGATAATAATGTAACTTGTAATTAAAAATAATATTAATACAATAAAATATTGAAAAATCTAAGATGTTATATAAAATGATATATATTTAAACTTATATATACCTATATATTGTATATATAAATTAGATATATAAAATATAATATAAAAATGTGAGTAAATATTATATAAGAAAATAAAATATTAAACAAGAAAAAAATATGGTGGCCTCGGACGTTTGTGTGCAAAAAATTGATTTGTATTTTGTAATATTGTAATATTTTGCAGGCTTCAACTGTAGATGTGAAGACTGCATGGCTCACGGAGATTAGAAAAATCCTCCACAATCAGCAAAAGATTGACAAAGGTTCCTACACTGCATTTCCATTTCTGTTAACATCAGTGTTGAATTCTGAATTGGTATTTCTTAATTAAATCTGTCGTGTTTAATAGGTCAAACTCTGTGTTTCACTTCCTCAGGTGATGCTCACCTGGATGGTGAGCAGACATTATCTCCACCCTTGGCTGACAGGTGATCCTCACTGTACTCCCGTAACCCCTCACTTTCTTTTTGTAATCTCTTATATAGTATGGATGTAAAATGTGTAAATCATCATTCATATCTGAATAGGGAAGGATCTGAACAAAAATCAAAGGAAATTTGTCGAACAGTGTTGCCTTGTATAAATCACATTCATAAAGACAGTATGCTTTGAGCCCATCTACATGATGGATATAGTACTAATCGGTACCATTCTGGCATGACAAACACTCTTGAAGCACACATTCTTGTCATTTCTGAAACCTACCTGAAACATTTGGACATTGGAGAATCAAACATAAAATGCAGTAAATGACCGTCTAATAAATATTATGAACTACTTCCAAACATCATGTTTTTTTAAACATTTAGTGAAGATGTTATCTAAGTGCTGCTTTATCCTAATTGCACATTTAAATCTATTTTAAATCTAATTTAAGTCATGGGCTAAGTAATTGACTAGTTTGCTAATCTGTCATTATTTTTATTTAACCTTTAGGATTGTTTATGATATGACATATATATATATATATATATATATATATATAATATATATATATATATATATATATATATATATATATATATATATATATGTATGTATTAAAGATACAAGCATCATTTTATAATAAATAATAATAGTGAAATTTATAATTAAATTTGGGAAGTCATTTGCAGCACATAGTACTTAGTTGTTTGTTCTTTCAAAACAATTTCTTTGAATGTTGTTGTTCAATGGAACAGGATTGGGGTCAATGTCCTAAATGTCCAAACTCCTAAATGTTTTTTTTTTTTTTTAACCAATGAAATTAACACACATCATTAATACTGAGCTTATTTGCCGTTTAACTCTATTGACCGCAGTCCGGTTCATAATATGCTGTTTGTGATGACGTTTGATAGTTGTTGTTGTGTTTTTACCCTGTGTTCCTTTGATGCCCTTGTTTCCATTCGTCGGTTCATCGGTTGGTGGGTCAGTGTGAGGCATATGTCGGTATGCATGCCCTGGACATCCACACAGATCACTGGCTGCTCAGGTTGTTTTGATGTCCTTGCTCACAGCAAGCTCCAGGGGGCGTCTGTCAGCTCTGAGGAGGCCGATTCAGGCCGCGTGAGTCCGGTTTTGACAGACCCAGTCATTGTTTCTCCACGTCCTCGCCACCACAACCACCGCAGTGAGTCACTGCCAGTGACTGAGTTCACTGGCATGTAGTCTAGTTGACAGGAGCAGGAAAATTCACTATTAATTCACTATGCTATGGAACATAATGGTAAATGGAATTTTTAATATGTAATATGTAAATTGTGGGACATTTATTTGCATGAAATTGAATCTCGTAATGGCAATGCATGAAAGATTTATGACCCGTTCGGGGAGAATGTCATTTTGGTTCGGCTGGTTGTGGGTTGCAGGCTGGCCAGGGACATCTCACTCAGTGGACATCAGTGAGAGTCTGGAGGACTGGACCACTGACCTTTCGAACATTTCAGACTCTGATGAAGAAGACGATGTATTGCTTGTGAGTTTGGACCTTTAGATATCACTCAGATTCCTAGTTATTTGGGGGAAACTTCATCAACAATAAAGGATTTTGGTTGTATAGTCTATATGATGCCTTTGACCTTGTATTATGCTTGATTGTTTGTTGTCTTTTAGGTTCCTGGAAGGTATAGAGCAATGGTGGACCACTTAAAGTGTGGCAAGGATGATGTAATCATCAAATGTGGTGATGTCATTCACGTGCTTAAGGAGAGTGCCATGGGGCTTTGGTGAGTCATATTTCATTATTAATTTATGCTTAAGTAAGTGCTCCGATGTTAAAATTCTGGCTAATATTAATAAGCCGGTTGATAACTATTACTATTATAACCAATATTAAAATATTTTTTTCTAAATACATAAAAAATAAAACACTAAACTAAAATCAATAGTTTTAAATGCAAAAAGAATAAATTTAAGAGTGTAAATAAAGTGTTTTAAAGCGAGAACTGTTTTCAGCATTGGTAATAATAAGAACCGTTATTAAAGGGTTAGTTCACCCAAAAATGAAAATCAGCCCATAAATTACTTGCCCTCAAGTCATTCTAGGTGTATATGACTTTGAAACGAATCCAGTTAGAGTTATATAAAATAAATTTCTTTGATCTTTCAAGCTGTTCAATGCCACTCAGCAGGTGTTGCATGCATCAGTCCAAAAGACGTTAAATAAAAAGCGCCCATCCATAAAAAAAGTGTCTCACATGGCTCCGGGGGGTGAACAAAGGCCTCCTGTAGCAAATTGATGTGTTTTTGTAAGAAAAATAACCATATTCAAAACATAATAATCACTTTAATCTAGTTTGCACTCACTGTTGTTCACGGAAGCAGTTGATGACGTATATGAGTTCAGCTTTGCGCATGTGGAGGCCTTTTTTTCACCTCCCGGAGCCGTGTGAGACACTTTTTTTCATGAATGGGTACTTTTTATTTAACTTCTTTTGTACTAATGCATGCAACACCCGCTGAGTCCCATCAAACAGCTTGAAAGATCAAAGACCATTTTTTATATAACGACTGGATCCGTCTGAAAGAAGGAAGCCATATACACCTAGGATGACTTGAGGGTGAGTCATTTATGGGCTAATTTTCAATTTTGGGTGAAGTAACACTTTAATAATAAATTTATAAATTTAATGCATCAGAGCTTAAAGGGACTAGCGCCATTCACATAGAGGGCATCACACTATTTAAAGGGGAAGTTCACGCATCAATGAGTAACAAAGGAATAAGTAGCTGGATTCTGATTACTTTCATGTGACTGATCAAGCTTTTTTATGTAGTTTGGGGTAACAAAGGGTTTTACAGGTTTGACTGAAATAATAATGAAAAACACACTTTAAATCAACGTTTCAAACAGCAACAACAAAACAATCTTGCCTAGGGGGTCAAAATGGCTAGAAACGGCCCTGTGTCATGCTATAATTCCCACAGGCATGTTAAGAATTTGACTCGTGGAGGTGAAGGAAAACTCCCTGTTGATGCACTTCTGAGAATGCTGGGAGACGCAGGCAGAAGTCCCTCCATTAGGCCAGGAGTGGGGCTTATGGTAAGTGAACTCTACAGACCTAAGGATTTTATAAGCCTACTAATTAAATTTAAATGTTTATTAAAAGCATGTTGAATATTTCATTTTAAAGAGACAAACTGATTGTATTCATTTAAACATATCTGTACTGCTGAAGCTTTTCTTTTTCTAAAGCATTTCGGTGTTGTCTCATAGGTACGGGAAATATAAACAGCAGGAAGCCCAGCAACACATAAGTACATAAACCACATGTACACAAAGCTCCCACCATGTGACAACCCTAAAGACCATTATTGTCA
Source organism: Cyprinus carpio (assembly GCF_018340385.1). Taxonomy (NCBI): domain Eukaryota; kingdom Metazoa; phylum Chordata; class Actinopteri; order Cypriniformes; family Cyprinidae; genus Cyprinus; species Cyprinus carpio. Next base: position 9,937,696 of record NC_056581.1, on the reverse strand, counting down.
TTCAGGACTGAGCCCAGTCATGCCAACCTGAGCCACACAAACAAACAACAAGTCAGGAAAACAGAGACTCCTAGTCAAAAGAAAGTTTCCATCTGCCATCAGTGGGGATTTTGGATTATGCTGCATTTAAAAACAAAAATATATTCCTCTCTCTCGTCGAACAAGTCAATGACACCATCAACAACAGTCTGGAAATAAAAGGAGCTTTGCAAAGCACTTTACACTGATCTACTTCACCCCAGAAAGTACCATCACCATGCTGTGCCATAACATGATATAAAACACGTATTTGTGTAGTTAGCACAGTATTTAACTGTTTAATAAAAACAGGAAGGTTTATTGCATGGGGCGTAAACTGGCTTGAGAGAATAGTAAACTATTTTTTTCTCAGTGGTTAGACATTTATTTAAAAAGCCATTTTAGTTCTGGAATGGACACCAGTGCTACAAAGAATGAAAGATAAACTAAACATTAGTATCTAGTTTATGTGCCAAAACCTAACATTCCATTTCCAAACTTACCAGGATGACACTATTTCCTCTTTTTTATTACTCTGATTTTACTTTGGCATTAGTATTCGGAAATAAATATTTCATAGAAATATGTGCAAGAAATTTTATTTCAGAGAGTACATGAGATTAAAACTTTACAAATCACTAGTCAGCAATATAATTACTTTATTGCTTCATGGTTATGCTTAAAAACATACTGCTCACCTTGAGATGATCTGTGTTTATATTCATATTCACTTTAAGCCAGATCAAATATGACTATTCTGGACTATACTTAGCTAATTTTCTTAGTTATCAATGTGTTTTTAAATGGGTTTACAGTAGAAGCAGCATAATTTAATTTGTTTTAAAAATTATTTTTTAGCACATCCACCATATTTGGGTCAGTTTTAGTCACTGAAATATAACTTGGTGGTATACATCATTATAATGTCCACTGTAAACTTGTCCATTCCATTAATTTTTAATTAACTTTCTCTGCACTCACAATGTGCACTTTGTTAACTGCTTAGAAACCACTGAGGTGAATATACATGAGCTAACCTCATTAAAAACTGCAATGAATAAATACACTATTGTTAAAAAGTTTGGGGTCAGTAAGATTTTTAAGCATGTTTTTTTTCTGAAAGAAATTTATATTTTTATCCAGAAAGGACATTGATAAGTATTTCTATTTCAAATAAATTCTATTCTTTTAAACTTTTTGTTCATCAAAGAATGCTGTAAAAAATAATGATTTCCACAAAAATATCATATTTAGCAGCAGTTGTCAGCTTTGATATTAATGAGAAATTATTTTTGAGACCAAATCAGCATTTTAGAATGATTTCTAAAGGATCATGTGACACTGAAACCTGGAGTAATGACTCCTGAAAATTCAGCTTTGCATCACAGGAATAAATACCATTGTAATTTTTGTTATTTTAAATTGTAATAATATTTTACAATATTACTATTTCACTGTATTTTGATCAAATATAAACAGGCTGTGCATAAAAGTTACCCCAAACTTTTGAACAGTAGGGTCCATTTGCATGCCTTTAGTTTAAAAGGGGGCTTGACAAGGAAGAAGAAAAGTGGATGTGGCCTGAATGGGTTTCATGTGTACATCAATTTGAAGTACACTTCTTAAAGCCATACACTCTTAGTGTATAATATGTACAGAGTTCCTAAGATGAAATTGACCTCATATTGATTTGTGGTATATCATGTATGAAAATTTCACAAGATGTACAAGCACAAAGTGTAAGATGGAAAACTATATTTTTTTCTTGATTGTTACAGTATGTCTGTTGAATGATGACTAGTAAATATCATCTGAACAAAAATGTCTGTGAGATCTAATTCAATCCAACATTTATTTTTATGATACTTTTAAAACAGACCTGCACAATGTTTTAATCTAATTCTAACTCTGTTGATCTGTATTGGACATATGTCCTGTTCTAATGCCAGTAGCGTTACTTATCCAGTGCAAATATTTGGAGATACGGGTATAAATGCCATACTTTCCCTTCATGGCGCACTCGTCCCCCCAGCTGACGATGCCTGTGAGGAACCATGTGTTCTGATAGAGGGTGGCATGGGGTCCTCCGCTGTCCCCCTGACAGGAATCCTTGCGTACCGTACTGTAACCGGCACAGAACATGAAGCGGGAGATGGTGTCGGTGCTGCTGCCTTTACACTCCGTCCGGTCCACGTAAGGGAGCTCTACTTTCTGAAGTGTTTTAGATTCTATGCCCCCGTACCGTAGCCTCCCCCAGCCACTCACCACGGAGATTTCCGCGCTCCTGAGCAAGTTCTCTAAGAAGTCTTTAGAGCCCAGGCAGATGGGCAGGGCATAGTCAGAGAATTTGACAGGTCCCTTGAGCTTTAACAGGGCGATGTCATGATTGTAAAGACTTCGTTGAGAGTTGTAACGTGGGTGGATATGGTACTCCACTATGCCGTGGTCACTCTCTCTTCCCTCATTCTTTGAGACATCATGTTCCCCTTTAGAAATATAGCACCAGAAATACAGCAACTCATTGACGATATGTGTGATATCACATCTAATGTGGCTTGGAATATGTAATTGTAGATTTGAGACAGTGAAATTAAAAATTAAATAATAAATTATATATACTATTCACAACTGCAAAAGTTTTTTTTTTCTCTATAACCAAATAGCAATAAGTACAATGTGCCAGTGAAGTTGTTTTCTCACCAACTCTGATGAAGAAAGATCCCATCTTTCCTTCAACACAGTGGGCAGCTGTAATGACCCATTCTTCACTAAGGAGAGAGCCACCACAAAATGGAATCTTTTTCACCTTTTCCATAAAAACCACCTGCCAACATGACAGAGAAAAAGCCAGTAAATTTCCCTCAAGATTTCTGATCTTATGGTTTTTACTGTAATGTCCTCTTTATAAGGTCTTGTGGTTTTTTCAACACAAACTAGAGAAGATTACACCAGCCTTGCTTCAAAAGATGAAGGGGAATCGTATGGATGTTTTATTTGGACACACAATTCATCGCTTCACCTACCTGCCAGGGAATCTCCCCTGGTGTTGCCTCATTTCCTCCTACAATACGATGTTCATTATTTGTTGCATTTTTGATGGTGGGCTGAGTGGGAAAGAAGGAGGTGATGTTCTTCAGTGTAGGTTGTGGTGTGCTAGTCACGTTCACATCAGGGTAATCTGTAGGACTGGACTCTGTTGTATTTTGTTCTGTTGTATCACTGATAAGAGACCTTGAGTTAAGAGTTGCAGCAATACTCGCTCCAAGTCGTCCACATGGGTACTGCCCTATAAAGACGGATGGGGATGAATTAAGTTCAGGATCTAATCAATAAACCAAACCAAGCATCTGCTAAAACATGAATGAAATTCCTTAAATGAAAATGGTATTCAAAATATGCTACTGCATGGGATGAAAAGTCATACTGCACAATATAAGAAAAGCTTTGAGCTATGAGATTAAAATATAATGCATGTCCTGGTGACAAAACTGGCAAAGTGTCCATGCAGATAAATGTAATACATGGGAATAGGATTATAGTACCTGTAGGTTCACAAGTCCTGCCATCCAGAGCCAGCCTGTAACCCTCGGCACAGTCACATACTACTCCATAAATTTTATCCACAAAGCAGAAGTGCATGCAGCCTCCATTATTTACATTACACTGTTTAGCCATTTCTGCACCAGAGCAACCCATGAAAGATGAAATAAGGTTTTAGCAGAGGAAGTCTTTAAGAGTCATTAAACCTCACAAGGTTAGGAATTTCTTTTTGACGAAGTACTAATGCAGATATTTGGACACATAAAAGAAAAAAAACAATCATAAAAGGTTTGTGTATTATTTACTTGATATAAAATTACGATATTTATATTCATTTCATGTTTTTCATGATCCGTGTCTAAATATATACACATTTGTGTGTATCTTTAAACTTTATAAATTTAAACTTTAAAAATAAATAATTCAGAATAAACATATAAAAACATACAATATTTAAAAATACACAATTTGAAATAAATGTAAATAAATACAAATAAATTTAAATAAAAACTAAAAACAACATATTTTAGCATATTTGTTAAAAAACATTGGATGCACTAGAAGATTTAATGTCAAATATTAAAATGTTTTATATATATATTCTTTATACAACATATTTAAATGTTTTGCATGACAATCATTGACTTCCTCACTCTTAACAGCTAATGTGAGCATCATGGATCTTACCCAACTCACAGTTCTTCCCACTAAAGCGGGCTGGACACCAACAGATGTATGTATTCATTCCATCCTCACATTTCCCGCCATTCTGACAGGGAGTCGACTGACATTGGTCTCCATCTGAAGAGGAGGAGAGACCATAATCATGATATTATGAATACAGTATATCCTGTATAACGTATGGTAAAATTAACAGACGCTTTATGGACAAATCTGAAAGGACAGAAAGATTTATCATCAGTGTTCTACATGACACATGTATCAGAAAGAATATTTATGCTCACCTATGTAAGTGATCCAGAATTTCATCTGAAACAGAGTTTGGAAAGTTTTAAACTCACAAATAGAACCCTAAAAACATTTCAATGGGATAAACATGTGCTTATGCAACTCACAGTTTTTTCTTGGTCTTCAAAAACCTCTCTGGCCTCCTCAAAATCGCAGCGTTCTTCTAAACATTCCCTCTCCAAATTATCCGTCATAAACCTCTCCTCAATACCTGTGTTAAACCGTTTCTGTCTCTTCAGAAGAGACCCTGCCAGATACTTTGGCAGAAACACTGAAGCTACACACACAAAAGAGACATGCTGAAAAATCACAAACATCACGATCTGTTTCTAGGACACAAATAATGCAGTCTTACAAGCATTGAAGATTTGGCAAGGGAATATTATTTTACTCTGAAAGGCCTTTTATTTTGAGTTTGAACAGCTGTTGAAATCAGAGGCAAAGACTTCAGTTCTTTCAGTTCCACCATGATAAGAACAATATGATGACTGATTTTTAGTTTCCTTTGTTTTCTCACAACACAAAACATGAAAGGACTTCTTGTGTTAACAAGTTTCTCTCTTTACTACTGTAACTCTAACTGGTCATTGCACACGGTTTTTACATTTCAAAAGACTGCCTGTAACAAACAAATGGTCAGCCTTTGACCATTAGAACAGATTTTACATAGACCAGATCAAACTGGGATAGATTAAGACTTACCTCCAGAAGAAAGCCAGGTTTCAAGCAGCAAACTGCTTATCAGAATAATGGGATAAATCTTCAACATTTTCTCTATGATAATTTCCCTTCAGGCAGAAATCTTTCCCAAAAGTTTAAATACCTTCATGATCAGCTCCAAAGTTCAGGACATGCGTATTTACACTTCATGCAAACAGATACAGATATCTCATCTGGTGGGTGTTTTTTTTTTTTTTTTTTATAGCTGATGCATTTGAAATAATTTTGTTTATGTAATGTATAGGTGAATGAGAAAACACCAGTGTTTGAATAATGCATTTTGTCACACTTCATTACACAACAGTATGGATATTTGGATTATATAATTCTTGTGGATGATTATGGATACCCATACACGTCTTAATAATTTCTGTCTTTTAATTTATTTTTGCTGAGTCAGAAAACTCAGTTCAGACTTGGGACCCAGCAAATATTGACAAGACTTAATTGGCTGACTGCCCTCATAACAGACATCCATGGGTGTTAAACAAGTTAATGCTTTTAAACGAAAGAAACAACACCGACATAATGTGCTAAGAACTAAGAATTGCCATTTGGCAAACGACTACAGCCTTTGACAACATAAACTAAAAAAATCCTTGTGGAAAAATATAAAGCATGTTTGATGTTTTCCTCCAAACTTCAGTTCTCCTTTAGTGATCCATGGTGAATAAGCCAACTTAAGTTTCCCAACAGAAACTATGTGAAATTCATTTAAGGAACATGACAGATCTAGTTTAAGATTTTAAATATTTATAGTGCTCATATCTGACAACTCAACTTGGAAAAATAAAAAACATAAATTTGCTTCATCGTTTTTATGTAACAAGATTTGTGACTTCTCTGTGGCAGTCAAATAGGAAGTTTTAACTACATAATTAATGCTGCTCTTGAATGTTGGAATGAAAATATGTAATAATGTAATAAAAAGCGACGTACTGTTGCTATGGTTCTGTGGTTGCTCAGGGGAACTCGATTTCTCAGCAGAACATATCTGCAGAAGATTTGATACCTTCGTGGTTAGAAATAAGGTAGTTACCAGTTCTCACCTTTAACGCAAAATGTAACAAACAGCTATTTTTGCTAGTATAGACAGCGAACTAACGAGTCCATCACTTGTTGAAATAATACAGGCATTTTCGTTCAATCTTGAAATCATTGTTTAACAGGTTATTTCGCTTATGGTTATATTTTTTCACTTACTGGCCTGTAGCTACTCTTTAAATGAATCTTGTAAGTTCAGCTAATGAATGACTCAGCGTAGATGTTCTACGTCATGTTTGTCAACTCGAGAGTATTCTGATGACTGAAGCGTCAGCGGAGGGCGACGTCACGCGTCACGTGGAGAGGTTTGGGACTGGGCTCCACAACGCGACCTCAATAGTTGCGTAGCGGGTTGATACACCGCCATGTGGTCTAATTGATGTGTCAGAGCACATCATGAGCGCTCGAATTGTAATCTTGCGAACCGCGAACTGAACGACACTGAAACAGCTTGGAAGTGGCCTTTTACATTTTAATTTCACCAGAAGACTATTGTTACAATTTTTCACGCCTTGTTTTCCTGCCTTTTCTTTTGTCACATGGAACAAAGCGTTATGCGCACCTGTCAGAGAACACAGTAACGACCAGCAAACGGTAAGGATTCAGCAACATGAAAATCCACTATATTAAATTAATCTAATTACACCTCTAATTCAAGTTTTTTGGTTTATTTGATGAGTGTGATTGGAAGAACACACATAACTGGTTTATTATGAATGCCATGTATTCTTTGATTTAAAAAATATAATTAAAAAGACATCATGCAATGGGAAACCGTTATAAACAGCGCTCTGGTTCCTTTAAGGGGGGTTGGCCACTGTTTATTAGAAGAGCCAGTTTTAAATGATCGGACCGATTTGGTGTGAGTTATCAGGAATTCTTCCTCAAAACTGGGATCTATGAGCGGGAAAGCATTACTAAAGACGAAAGAAGATAAGGATGCAACTAAGGGTAAGACGTCACATAATTTTGCTTAAACATTTTTGCTTTCCATGTATTGATGTAAATTTGGCTGTTTATGATTCTGCAAAAAGGGCTCGCGATCTGGTTATGCAGACAAGGTTATGCATGTCAAGCATCGCACGGAAAATCCTTAAATATTGATTCCCTCGTCGGTAGTAGCCACCGATCTACTAGGCCTCTACAGACAGTAACTTAAAACGAATTTATAAAAATATCTATCTGCGTTTAAGCTTATAGATAAACAAAACCAACAAGTGTTATGTTTATTTTGCCATCATATTTGCGGTGACGCGGTCACTTTAAATCTACTGTAACAATCGAGTGCGCTTAAAGAGAAGCAAAAATAGCTTTCCACTCTTCTCACACTTTACCTCAAAACAAACGCTTTAATTAAAAACACTTTCTTTAGATAAAACGTGTTGATGGCAAGAAATGGATTATAGGCTATATGTATTATTTTCCTCGAGAGCGACAGGCGCTCAGCACGCTTCAGTTCACGGATGTAGGCTGGGTACCTATTGCCATGGAGACAAAGAGGCGGAAAGTACCTCATTAATAATACACAGCATGCTGTATAAAGCAGATGCATTCTGTTTTTAGTGTCTACAGTGGTCCTTTCACTGGACATAAATTGCATAACATTTTATATAAGGTCACCGAGCATTAAAGTACACGCCTGGATTTTATTAATATGTTCTGTGTATTGTGTGGTTGGGTCATAAGTAGGCCTAATATAGCTGTTCACACTCCCTGAGAGGGAGCTATGAATGGTTGTACAGAGGATTAGGTTTGATTAAGTTGTTACAGGAAAAACTCATTAAAGTTTATTAAGTTATGGAAGAGTGAGGAACAATCTACACATCTACACTAAAGCCATGTTAAATGAGGGGTCATTAAAAAGACACAGGTTTTCAATATATTTAATAGACCTGTGGGGATACAGCTTAAACACAAGATTAAGCTTCTTTGGAGTTTTAACTGAACACACTGTTCGTCCAGAACACCTTCATTAAGTGTTTAATTGGTCACTGTATGTCACCACTGTATGCCCATGTTTTGTAGCCTAATAGTGTCCTTCAAAGATACATCATACGCTGTGATGTTGATACTAATAAAATAGATTTTTCATGTTGAAGCCTCAGTGGTTTATACTTTGTAACCTCATTAGTGTCAGTGACACACAAGTGTAAACAAGACTACTCCAGAACAATCTTATACTATATGGCTACAGATTAGATATAATACAAAAAAGTAACAAATATATGTACACAAAAATCATCACAGGTGTGTTAAAAAAATATATATATATATATATATATATATATATATATATATATATATATATATATATATATATATTATATATATATTATAAACGGTTTGACTTGTTTATATAAACTTAATTGTCTTCTTACATAGTTTTCATTTCTTTCTGTGTTCAGCTAATTCGTTTATATTTTTCATGTGTTTATATTGTTGTAGAAATACTGAAGAATATAGTGTAGATTTCATTAAACACATGGCTTTACCACCAGATGTCAGTATCATCTTTCTAAACTCATTTGGTCTCTTTTTATGGGTTTTCGGACTCCCGCTGTGTGTCTCTTGTGTGTGTGTGTGTGTGTGTGTGTGTGTGTGTGTGTGTGTCTCGCTCTCATTTTGTGTACGTGCACGCTCACATGAATCGGTATATCGTGTAAAAATGATGTCTAGGCTATATAATTTCATACCATATTTTTTCATAATACTTGTTGTTCTGTATTTCTGTTATGTTTAAGTATACACTGTTCAAGATGGCAAGGAGTACATTCTGTTGCGGACGGAGTCAACTCAGTCGCTCGCTGTAGATAAGAAAGAAAGCTCAGCCTTTCATAGTAAATGTCAGGAGCTCTTTTGCTGTCCATTCTGGAAACTCTTCGTTTTAAAGAAAAAAGACAACACTGAAGGTTTGTCGAGATGAGAAGTTTATCAGTTCTGCCTGACGAGCACTTTCAATGGTCATTTCACATAAGAATGTTTTATGATAAATAGGCAAAGACTACTGACAGTCTTTTTTATTTATTTATTTATTTATTTATTTATATCATCAACACCGTACTAACACACTGGAAATAACACGCTTTGTAAATGTTTTATATGGACATTTCTCACGTACTGCGATGACGCGTTTCCACAAACGTTAGATACATCACAAATCTAGTAAAGTTTTTCATTTTTTACTGCACATTTATAACTCTATACTGTGTTATATTACCTTGGCATTAACTAGTCAACGCTTCTGTGATAGAGTTTCTAATGGTGGCGGCAAATTTGATCTTTTCTGGCCAACGTAAACAATCTACTGATAGTTTTCCCCTCTTTTGTAAAGTCATATAAACGCTGTCGTTTTTCCTTTACAAATGGGGATTCAAAAATTTGTTGTAGTTTACATTGACCATAAAAGTTTACCCAACGCTTTTGAGAAACCCGGAAATGTGAAAAGTGTCCATTGCAACACATGCTATTATTTCAGTGCACCAGTACTGTTATGAATTTTAATTAACTGAATAGAAAGGTAATCAGTATGCCTTCACGTCTGGAGTCTGGACCCGCACAAGTTGTTACTCCTGCATGCATACACTGATTGTATTTCAAACCCAAGTCTGTTTTATTGCGCACTTCAGGAACGATTGGATGTAATGATGAGCAAAAGACTAGAGATATACAGAGACGGTTCACTCTATTACTTATGAATGGGAGAAACTGCAAGGCGCAACATGTTGGAATAAGTCCCGCCTTCTAAATGAAAAAGCCAATCGCTGATCGGTAAAGTCTTTGCGTCACTGCACAGCTTCGAGCTTATGACTGCACATACGCATTGTCTAGCTTAAAAAATAAGCGTTTTTTATTCTATTTGAGCATAAGAAACAACATTTATGGGGTAGTTCATTTCAGATTTTGTTGCTGATTTGAAATATGTAACTTAATTGTTAGGTCAGCTAGCAGTTTTTGAAATGTCAGGATTCCCCCATTCATTTAGATAGGACTTGGTCTTGGATTCCCGAAATAGTGGCCGCAGAGTGAACAGACTTTGCTTGAAAGGGACTTTGAATGAGCCTATGTTCTCTCTGAGCCCATTTCACACCTTTTAGCGCCATCTAGTGGTGCTCTTTGAGATCAGCTTCAGGGTGGGGTTGTTGTTTTTACTCGAAAGGTGTCTGGAAACAGAAGCATAAAACTAAAGTATTTTCTAACTGTTTAGGTTAAATAGTCCTACGTTTATCCAAATCTGTTTCGATCATATATACGTTTGAATTATCCAAAATGTTCAGTTAATTGTTAATGGGTATTATGCTTTTGTTCAACAGCCAGTCACTAAAATAAAGGTCATTTTTTATATTTTTATGCCTTTTTGAGACTTCATCTCATCTCATCATTACAAGATTTTAGACAGTTTAAGTTTAAGTAGACCATGGTTTAATAGCCCTAATAATTTAGATCAAGACTTTATAATTATATTATTGCCTGGCTCATTAATATGCTTGGTTGTGTTTGCATGTTGGTCCAACACATAACAGGAAGGAGGGCCAGACTAATTTGATTTTCCCCCCTACTGAGAAAAAAACACTTTCAGGTTTTCAGTGCTTATAAACCAGCCAGATCTCTGACACTTTTATTACCAAGAATAATATTTAGAAGCAGGACTTTTTATCCAAATGGATTTTATTTATTGCCCTGTAATTTTTCATGATGCTGCCTTGGCAACACTAATACTGTAATCTGTTATTGCCTTTAAGATGGATATTTCGAGCGTATACGTTCAAGTAAATCCTCAGGTTTGTGATTAGGATTCATTTATCTCAACAAAGGTTTGAGAGTGTTTGCTCTCTCTACTCTCTTCTCTTCTCTCCTCAGCGTCTTGCTGTGAATGACCCTGAAGAGAATGTTAGGTTTGGCAGTATCACAGATGCATCTGATGAATCATTGATAAGGTGCCCTAAGCTCATAGTGGTCCGTCAATAATAGCCGATAATGATCTGCTATGATCACCGTGCTGTGATCTTTTGATGGACAGAATTCTCATGAGAATTAGTTGAAAGTTCGCAACGCCCTTTTTCTTGCTTTGCACACTATGAAGAAGTGAGAATGAATAAAAGCATTTTCTGGATGCCTCTGAGAGTAACATGGCGTTTCCCTTGAGAAGATCTGTATCAGGTACACTTTTAGATATCTGTAGATATCCAATCCTAAGGGCTTTCTTAATAGGAGTTAGACAATTGAATGAGGTATAGACATTTATAAGCTGACGATGGCATGTTTGAGTGGTTGAATGGCTTTGTTTGTAACTAACAGAGAGGCGTGGGTCTTTAGTGCTGTCCGTGGTGCTGAAATTTACCAGTGCAACTGAAATTCATCTTAAGTAGGTCACAAGATTTTTCTAGTTGTTTTCTCAAAGGAGGATCTGAGTTAAAAAAAACAGATTTGAAATATATATTTGCTTATGTATATTTTCAAATATATATTTCCGCTGTATACTTCGTTAACACCACCCATCGTTATACACTGTAAAAATTGAGCATTTAGTGAAAAATATTATTTAATATGACTGAATTTACATGCCTATAGGTTGAGGGTTAATTGAAAAGAATGTAAAAATCTATTAAATTAAATGCAGGTTACTTTACCATATACAGTAAGAGTATTTTAAAATATTTCATATATTTTTAAAAGTGTAAAATTACTGTAGATATTTTTATTTTATGAATTATCTTATAATTTGCAGACAAATAATATTTACAATAATAGGCACTAATATAGTTTTATATATATTTGTAAACAAATTTTTAAGTAAAAAGTATAATCCCTGTTAAATGATGTGGAAGTGGCATTCCCAGAATCCCCCTGTGTGAAGTATTAATTAAAAAGTTTGTTTCTCTTATTTTTGTTATTAGTTATTTATTAAGTGTTTTATGTTATACATTACACAGTATGTTGTTAAGTTAATGTTTACTGCATTATTGTTACTCTGATGGTGTTTATGTTATTTTTTAGTTACTGGAGAGGCAAATTGTTCATGTTATGTGGCCTTCTTTTGTCTGTTGTCAGTTAAACGGATTTAAATACCAAATAGTAGTTGGTAAATTAACATTATAGCATTAAATGAGATATAACTGAGGCATTTGTAAACTTTTGTTTGTAATATATATATATATATATATATATATTTACAAACAAAAGTGGTAAAAATGACACTATAAAAATGTTTTATTAATTTATATATATATATATATATATATATATATATATATATATATATATATATATATATATATAAATTTAATAAAACATTTTTACAGTGTCATTCTACAAAACAACACAAAACATGTATGACAATGAAAGGACGACTAATGAGTTGCCAAAAAAGGACACTCCTCACTTCAGGAGGCTCTAATATTGCCTGTTTATACAAGCCGGCTTGTTGAAGACCACAGTCACGTCTCTCGGGCTGTCTGTCACCATGCAGCCGCTGAAGCTGTGCTGCTGCAGGAACCACTGCGAGGAGAACGAGCTGCTGCTGCTGCTGCTGCATTCCAACCCAGTGTCGAAAAGAGAGCAATCTGGAATCTCTGCACTAGTGGATGTGGATATTTTTCCTTCTTGGATCATACTGCTGACACCTGAGTTCAGACGCTGTTTCCTACGCCTCTGAATTTCCATATTTTGGGCGGGAACGGGGACGGGGTATCTGTTGAGTACCTATGCAGATCTTCACTGCTGAAAACAGGAGCACATCTGCAAGGGAAGCCGATTAATCCACTCAACTTCAATTAAAGGCTGCGTTATTGAAAGGCGGGGACCTCTTGCTCACAATTTTCCGGCACAATTCCTACTCTCTCTTTCTCTCCGTTTCTCATAATAATTAATTATTTCCAAAGCCGCGGTGTGTTAACAGGTGCTCATTTTTCTGAATCAGCGCATGGCTTAGTAAAGCGTTGGATCATGGCACAATGGCACGCGTTTCTCTCTCCCACAAGCGCGCAACAAAAAGGCAACGTTTTCTAGAAGGCTGCTTTTTTCCCCGGAGAGAAGAAGAGGAGCTGCTGTCCGGGATCTGCTGCACCATGTCAGGGCACAACAGCCGACGCTGAATGCAGCGGCTGTAAAGGATTCAAACCAAGTAATTTGTCAATAGGAAAAATATGCTCAATCCTTGTAGGGACAACAGCGGACTTCTGAAATGACCAATACGCAGTCCGTCATGGAGTACTGATTTTTCTTCCTCAGTGACAATGTTCTGAGCACACAGGACTTTAACATACACAACATATGGTCATTTTTAATCTGGGACGCGTCGCGACAACGAAACGCCAAACTGGCTACAGCCGCAGCGATCGCCAGCTCCCTCATTCGGCAGAAGAGGCAGGCGAGGGAGCGCGAGAAAGCCAATGCCAACCGCTGCGCCAGCAGCCCCAATAAGAGCATAGGGAACTGCGAGAAGCCCAGCAGGCTCAACTTATTCTCACGCGTCAAACTCTTCGGCTCAAAGAAACGCAAGAGAAGGCGGCCAGGTCTGATGTTATGTGTGTTCTTTTTAGCAGACTTTACCCATATAGCCAAGTCCATCAATCATCTTCATCATCCCCATCCTCATCATCGTCATAGTTGACTGTGTTAAGAAATTGTGACTACAATTTAACTCCTTCTAAACGAAAGAGTCTGAACTGTAAATAAGATCCGCTGAGCATTTCACAGTTCACTGCTTTTGAGCACTGGCTTCTCTCTGAGCTAGAGCTGATGTTGCAATATCACCAGGGCACACAGCTCATCACTTGTTCTACACTAGATAGCATGCAGTCTACGCAGTCTGAATCAGAGATTTGGCTGAATGGAGATCTGTGGCACTCTTTGGGTTATGTTGACTTTTGGGTTATGTTGACTTTAGAGTTAGTATGAGCACTGGCTGATCTTTCATTCAGTGTTTTATTTACTTATAATTCTACAATAAATATAATAAATGTATATCTTGTTTATGAATTAATATAGTGGGTTTCTGGTTGGTACACTATTAGAAATAAAGGTTCCAAAAGGGTGTTTTTGCAGTAATGCCATAGAAGAACCATTCTGGTTTCCCACAGGACCTTTTAGTGAATAGTTTTTTAAAAGAGCCAAATTTCCTTAGTGTGAACAACATTTTTTCCACTTTAAAGAACCTTTTGTGCAATGAAAAGGTTCTATGGATGTAAAAGAATCTTCACGAACCTTCATGAACTTTAATTTTTTTAAATTGTAGGTTGAGGCAGATGTGAACTTGGGTCATGGAAAATGTGGTAACATGCAAATTAACGTAAAAAATATTTTGAATGATATATAAAAAATACATAAAAACATATTTTTGAATATTTGTTGGTGTATTCATGCTCAGAGCGCTGAAAATACAACCACTTACAAGTGAATATAGCACAAAACCAAATAAAAATGTTAAATAATATTAATAATAGTAAAATAAATAATAGGAAAAATAAATAGTCAAAAATATTAAATATGACTGAAAAAACCTGACCTTGCTTCACATAATTTCAAGTTATTCTAAGGGTCAGAAGGGTCAGATCAGGTAGAAATACCTCTTTAAACAACTGCAGGTTAATAAAATGAGAATTACTATAATTTACTGGAAAATTGTTTGTGACATTTGTGGCATCATCAAATATCAATAGCACAGAATGGGTAAACAATGTGATTTGTATTCTTGCTGCTCTTTTTTTTACATTTACTCTTGTATACAATGAAGAAATAAAGTTTTTTTTAAACTCATAAATTCAGAGTGGTTTAACTGGAATCAGGATATTACTGAAATGCATGTTATATAAGCTATAGTTATCTATCACCTCAACACTGAGGCATGCTTGGCAAATGCCTGGGTCCTGTTGGCACCAGCACTCACTATGTTTTCACAATTCACATTTTATGGTTTTCCAACATTCATTTCTTGGCTTTCATAAGCTGTGCCTTTGTGCTGAATGTTCTCTTCTTCCTCACCCCATATAATCTGCTGTGGCACACCCTCCCTTTCCCCCCTCCTCCTAAATTGTGTTGTCTCAATTCTACAGAGCCTCAGCTCAAGGGGATAGTCACCAAGCTCTACAGTCGACAAGGTTTTCATCTACAACTCCAAGCTGATGGGACCATCGATGGTACAAAAGAGGAAGATAATAGCTATGGTTGGTTCACTATATGTAACATGTTTAAACATGACCATGCCGGCACGCTTCTTTCCCGTGGGTTCAATTCTGTTTTATACTGTAACTTCACAGCTATTTTCAACCTCATCCCTGTTGGGCTGCGGGTGGTGGCTATACAGGGTGTCCAGACCAAGCTCTACCTGGCCATGAACACTGAAGGCTACCTGTACACCTCTGTAAGTATAACAATCTTTTTATACACTCTTGAAAATAATGATTCCAAAAGCGTTTTTCACAGTGATGCCACAGAAGAACCATTTTGGGTTTCCCAAAGAACCTCACAGTTAACATTTCTTAAAAGAACCTTTTTTTCTGAAGAACATTTTTAATAATCTACAGAAACCTTTTCCAACATAAAGAACCTTTAGTACAATGGGAAGATTCCATGGATCTTTGTAAATAAAAGTTCTTTGTGGGAACATCAATGCCAATAAAGAACCTTTATTTTTAAGAGAGTAGTGCATCTTTGCAAGACCCTCCTACACATCGTGGGCTCTTCTGAGTTCAGGGCAGTAGTAAACATCCCACATTTCATCTCTGCTGCTCTCATTGTAGTTAAATCTATGTCTTAGACAGCATCATGGATGCCTGAGGATCCGAGCTGTTAACTTAAAGGTTGCAGGTTGGACTCCAGACAGCAGGCGATCGATGAACTGAAGAGTTAATGAGATCCAACTCCTGCCCAAACACCATCTGCCTCTCTTATTTTTTCGCAGCATTGTATCGTGATCATATTCAAAGAGGAGATAATGGCATATTTAGACATGCTTCTTAGCACCACACATTCACACGAAGATTATTCACACTTCATATAATTGCTTTGTATTCGAATGCTATCTATAGAATGCTCATGGGAGATCATCATCATACCCAAGGTTTTCCGCCCAATATCTACTCTGCAGTTTTTAAATATGGAGAAATCACAATAATGCTCTAATGGATATTCTGTTTTGCGAGTGCCTCCCTCGCCTCTTTCCTTTGATTAAATGTGCTGTGGCAAGATGAATAATTTAGGGCTGTGCCAATAAGTGCTTCTGTCAATTCAAATTGGACATGTTGAGGAACATTGCTGGCATTAGAACGTAAAAATCTTGGCCAAATCTGTGCTTTCATAATGCAGAAACAGTTTACACTGTACCTTTGTATTTCAACTGTGTGTGGGTTCGCGTCTGACCGCCTGCCCACAGAAATGGACTCTTTTCACAGACTGTGATGATGCGCTTCCACGGTTATTAACATTGTAAATCTAGCTAAGTTTTTTATATGTATACATTTAAAAATGTAACATGGATTTATGACTTTATACTTGGGTTATATTACCTTGGTATGAAATATCAGAAAACTAGATAATGCTGCTTTTGGGGTGTTTTAACACATCAGCTAAGGAAATGACTGCAAATTTGACATATTTCTCTTTTCTGATATAATCAATCTCTCAAAATTATTTCCTCATTTGGAAAGTCAGAGACGCTATTGTGTATTTTTTCAAATGGGAATGCCAAAAATGCATTTGTTGTTCTTTCTATTCACCACCATTGAAGTTGCTAGTAATTTTTACAATTACAAAGGAACAGTAAGTAACAGATTAAATTAAATGTGAATTTTGTAGTAGAATGGCTGAAATATATTCTTTTGTAAAACTAACTCCAATAATCATTATTTCAAAAAATATTTTTTTTGCAGTGTATGACAACTTTGCTTCTAAAAGCACTGTAAATGTGCAAAGGGTCCATTCTCAAACCCATGGTCGTGCTGGTATACACGTATCTCCTTGTTGATTTTGAGAGGTTGTTTTCCCCAGGATGAATGTATTGATCCGCAGGAATGAGTCAAAGTGTTTCAGGCCTCAGGAGTTTAATGGTAATCAATCTGTACCACAAACTAGAGTGAAAGCACACGGGACAACGTGCTACCATGTTTAGACCACTTATTAACGTTCCAATCAGAGGAGTTTACCTTCAGGTTTAAAGACAAATCATGAAGAGGTGATGTGTGATATCGACGAGGCTGGTCTGGACCATCTTCAGCCCAAATTTGTCTGCTCTCGCTTTCTGTATCTAGCTCACACACACATTTTTTCTCTCTCTTATGAAAAATACTCCTCCACAAACATGTAAAAGTTTTCCTCTTGTCTCTTGTGTCTCTGTCGTCTTCTCTGCCCATTTCACTCTCACAGGAGCACTTCACGCCAGAGTGCAAATTCAAAGAGTCAGTGTTTGAGAACTATTACGTGACATACTCATCAATGATCTATCGGCAACAGCAGTCGGGCCGAGGCTGGTACCTGGGTCTCAACAAAGAGGGTCAAATCATGAAGGGCAACCATGTAAAGAAGACCAAGCCGGCTGCACACTTCATTCCCAAACCCCTCAAAGGTTTGTTCAAGTGTCCTCTGTACCGATCGTCAGGCTGATGGCTTTCTAAAAATATCTATTTTAGACTGAGGAGATATTGGCTGAGTGTAGTTCAAGGATTCAAGTAACTTTTTGGCTTTCCAGCATGTCTCTGCAGTTGTTTGGTTTTAGGGAAAAAATGTGCTCTTCGAAGAGATATAAATGCAGATGTGTTGCAAATGCAAGCTTGTATTGTACAAACTTGCATATCTGTGGTCGTGCTCAATCTGTGCTATTAAACTGGTTAAACCAGTATAAGTTCTGTAAAAATGTTAACAGCTTAAAGGAGTTATTTCATAAATTGTTTAGGAGTTCTGCTTAAACTCCTACTCAAAGCTTCTTGCAGTAAAAACAGCCATGAGTTGGTTTTACATGTTCTGTTTTTTGAATATTTTTGGCACTGTACCTTTAAGATTTTTCATGTTAATTAAACAAATAAAAACACTTTTTTAACTAACTTTCTAAACAGATTTTGTTTGGGGTGCTATATATTAGTACTACATGTTTTATCAGCCATTTTAGAGTTTTGTTGTTGTTTTAATTTATCAGCATTAGTTAATTTGAAATGGAATTTAATTAATTTGAAATGTAACTGTTCATGCTCATTTCCCCTCTTTTCATCTAAGGGCCAGTTAAAGGTATTCTTTAAGAACATTAGTATATTATGTAATCTTAAAGGGTTACTCCATCCCAAAATGACAATTTTGTCAAGATATTTTGGATGAAAACAGGGAGGCTTGAGACTCTCCCATAGACTGACAAGTAAATAACAGTGTCAAGGTCCAGGAAAGTATGAAAGACATCGTCAGAATACTCCATCTGCCATCAGTGAATTAACCGTAATGTTATGAAGCGATGACATTACTTTTTGTACACGAAGAAAACAAAAATAACGATTTTATTCAAAAATTCCTCTCCTCTGTTTTCTTCGTGTACAAAAAGTATTCTCGTCGCTTCGTAATGTTATGGTTGAATCACTGATGGCAGATGGACTATTCTGACGATGCTTTTCATACTTTCATGGACCTCGACACTGTTATTTATTTGGCAGTCTATGGGACAGTCTCAAGCCTCCCTATTTTCATCCAAAATATCTTAAATTGTGTTCCGAAGACAAACAAAGCTTTTATGGGTTTGGAACAACATGGGGGTAAGTGAATAATGACAAAATTTATTTTGGGATGGAGTATCCCTTTAAAATGGATATTCTCACATTCTGTATATGATAAGGTTGTGATGACTAAATTTGCTTGCAGCATTCAAAATGATAGATTTAGTTTTTTAAAGTTTTATTTTTCATTTAGGCAAAATACAATAGAATGTAAATATGAAAATGATTATCTTCATTAACCAGATAACCCCTAATTCTCAAAATATGACTACCATTGAAGAGAAAACAGACCATAAAAGAAGATGTATAGGCACACCTTACTTTACCCCTTGTAAAAATATGCCGTTTTTTTCCTCCTTGAATTAAATTGGTGCCTTTCTTTCTCAGAACTGTCTGAATCAGTGGGGAAATCAAAAACTGCAGCTGCTTGTGTGCAGTCATAAGTGAAGCTACGGAAAGATGGCTAGACATTAGTCTGCTTTAAATGAGCATGGAAGCACCATGCAATTAGATTTTAAATAAAGTTATGGTGTATTCATGCAACACAAAATTATTTTTATTGCAAGCAGGAGTTTTTGTGCTGCATAGAGTACTTACTTGGAGCTGGTTCAAATGATTTTCATGATGTTCTACTTCAACAGACAGGAAGTTATTAATTTCCAATTGAGCTGAGTGGATTTCCCTTCATGTGTGTATGCTGAGATTTTTGTATCTGTTTTGTGCCCTGGTTGCGTTGAAATATTTGAACTTTTATGGCTAGCCCGGATATGATTTATTTTAATCAAAACTATGATTGGGGAGAAATGCAAAATACACACACACACACACACACACACACACATACACATATCATATATCTTAACTAAACACTACTTCTCTAAAGTGAGCGGTTATACATTTTTTTTCTCAGAAATAATTATTTTATGATCATTAAAGAATTTCTGTGGAAACCTACTATATTTTTCTTTCAAAAATATTAACGTCATTTTTTTTGTGTAGATATATTCACACATTCATTGTTCAGTCACTTTAACATGATGAATAGCCTTAGTGCTTATTTTCAGTAGACAAGGTCATAAGAACCAGAACATAAGAGGCTGCTGTTAAGTAAACTGTCATATTAGCAGAAACAATTTTTTTTTTTTTTTAAATACAGCTCCGGGTAACCTGCAACAGCCACCACAAATTTCTCCTCCGTCATTGCAGTCTCTGGACGTTCCAAGCAACTGTAAAATTCTGTCACCACAACGGAAGGCCCGCCTCTCCATTCATTCAATTGGACAATGGAAAAAAAATGGGAATGATGTTGGGTGCTTTTCTGGAGTTTATTTTTTCAACTTCAGGCGCTCACAGCACTCCTACAAAAACGCGAGGCGCAGCAGGTGGCTAAAACATGAGGCACCGGGGCTCATAAACAGCGCACAAAATATTAAATATACACACTGCCAATATTAAACAATTTAAAAAAGGTGGCTCTCACTGCAAAAACTGCATTCTGTGTGATCAAGTCCCAAATTTGTCGCATTTGCCCCCTAGTGCCAGTTGCATGGAACTAGCTAACTGGTCGTGAAGCAGCCGTTCCCAAACTTAAGACTCTTCGGAGATGTTATTCTTAGTGAATGACAGACAGTTGTGAATAAGTTGGAGCAGTTTCTTTTTTTTGTGTGTGTGTGTGTATATATATTGTATTAAATAATATATGAGTATTATATATATTATTTTAAATATGTTCCTACATTTATTAGTGTTTAAAACAACTTTTGGCATCAGAATGGCATTTCTGTTTTCCAAATATTTCTTCCTCAGATTCAAAAGAATCAGTAATTGAAGCCCTTAAGGAACAGGAATCATTCAATTCCTCGTGATTCCCATCCCTATAGCACTGTGTAGACACTAATAGAAGTTATTGATGTACTAATAAGGAGACAAGCTTGCTACAACCAGAACATGAGACTCATGAGACCTGTTACTTGTGTCTCCCTCATATAGTTGCCATGTACAGAGAGCCGTCGCTCCACGAACTGACTGAGTTCTCCCGCTCCGGAAGTGGCACTCCAACCAAGAGCCGCAGCGCTTCAGCCATGCTCAACGGTGGCAAGACTCTGAGCCAGAATGAGTCAACATAACCGCAGGGCACAACTGTGGTCTGCTGCTGTACAGCTGCTGGACTCTACCATCAACTAAACAGCACAAACCCGTTTACAAGAGTGCAGTGAAACCCTTAGCTGGTCGCTAGCTAGTGTTTCCTGAAATCACTGTGATGAGAACACAAGTGCAAACCTGCATTGTACAATCTTCTGCAGGTCAACCTCGTGAGACAAACAAACCAAGCCATCTTTCTGATGTAGGGGTCTGATTCCATTTGCGGGCGATCCCCGTTTCCATGTGTAGCATACAGAGCTGTGGTTTTCTCCTGTGGCATTTTCACAGAATCTTCTAGGACACCTACTTTTTGTGTTTTGCTCCATTTCTCTCTTAGGGATGCCAGCTCCATAGTGCTAAGTCACCTACAATATGACAATAGCAGCTTGTGCGACCCATTTATTGGTATATAGAGACAGAAATCCCAAAGGTTTTTGGACATATGATTCAAGTAATTCAGCTCAGCTTTTTTGAGGCAGCGGTTCATTGTTGTGTGCTTTTTAGATGAGGCGTTTTGCTCCTCGCTTCTCTTTTTCTGTCTTTTCAGCTTTCCTCCACACATTGTTATTCTGCAAATTATACAGATTTAGGGTTTGGTCTTTCTGCACACCAAAGATGTCATTAGTCTCTTTGTATGGAGGTAAGTCAATTTGTGTAATTTCAGCTCCCTCAGACAGATGGTTGAGAAAACCGCAAGAGTGAATGTCATTTAGTCAGAGGAAATGTATTCAGGATAGAAGAAGGCTACTCGCTGTGTGTCCCTGCTTTTTTGTCTGTTTATGTCTTCCTTTACTTCCCCTCTAATTTGGGAACCCGGTATCTTGGAGAAATGTTTAAATTATTGATTAATGCCAACACGGTATGATTTCCGTAACAACAGGGCAGGCTCCAGCCCCCCAACCCTCTTTTTCGTAAACAGAAATATAATGAAAACCAAGCAAGAGAAAGCTTCCATTGCTTTTACAGGGCTAAATCAGCATAAGTAAATAATTTGTGTGTGAAAATGTATTCTTATTGTTCTTCTTTCTTGTCCTCAGTGGTCAGGCAGCAGCCCCTGTTTATAATTTTAATCAAAATCCTCTTCCGTTGTATGTATGTATGTATGTATGTATGTATGTACTGTATGTATGAAGCATATATAATGCATGGGGGACTATGGACGCTGCATGTTATGTGGCTATGTATATTAACTACAATATGGAACCATGTGCTCTAATGGATACTGGAGTAAAATACAAATGTATATAAATGCATTTTATCCTGCTACCCGCCTGTTTATTATTTGTTGTACATTTAAGAAGCTGCACTGAATAAAATGTTTTGTATGTTCAGAGCAATCACAATGTTTGATTATGTGTTGTTAAGTGACTTAAGCTTTGAAGGCACTTGATAACTCTTCTTCAAAATAGTCATTGTATGTTGTTTGTGACAATGCTGCTTTAAAATACAATACTAATGCAAATCTTTAAAAAAATTCAAATATTTGAATTAAGCATATTCTTACTGTTATAAAATACAAATGTAAAAAGATTAATAAATTATGTAATATTAAATATAAAATTATATTTAATTAAAGGCACAATATGTAATTTTTCGCCACTAGAGGGCGCGTATTTAAAACGAAACAAAGAATCAAAGGCGTAGTTTGATCACGCTGTGACTGAGTGTGGAATCATGGGAGGTGTTGTCTTCATCCCCACAGCCGATACAATCCAATGGGACTGGGGCAGAAATCATGTTCATGTATGAGCTAATGATTTATTAACGTAGTAGAATGAAGTAAGGTGAGGTTGAAAGCCGTCGAAGTGAAACAAGGCCACTGAAGGAACGCGATACATGTTATATTGTTTTATAATGTTAATATGATGAAGTGTGGTGTTGTTGAAAGCCGTCGCTTACAATAAATGCAATTACTACTCTCTGAAAAACTGATTCTGAATGTCTGTCATCAAGGCTGGTTGATTGTATATTATTGCTTGCATTTTTAATAACCTAGTTAATTAACAGTAGTTTGACATACTGTCCTGAAATTATTATTAATATTGACTGACAGAAATAATGACAATAGCAACAAATAACTTTACATAAAAAAGTGTTTTTAATTATATTATGAATTTGATGTTCTGTACCAGTTTGTCAGTGAAACTCTTCACACCCTTGAAAAATGCAGACTCTGTGACATTCAGAACCTCTTAGGAATGTACGCAATGTTCATTTTGGCACCACAGTGCATAAACTGTGGTGAATTCATCTGAATTTAAACCATAACTCGTGAATAAACATCAGGTCAGCAAGCACTGTTTGATTTTTAAGTAGATAGTTCTACCTGTTTTTTATTCATGAATTCATATTGATGAAGACACCGTGAATGAAGAAATTGATTTTGTTGTGCTTTGCTTCACTGGAGTGGTGTAATGAAATGCTGATCATGTCTAATGCATAACCTATGGGGAGGCTATTGGAAAACCATCTGCTGTTGTTTAATGTACTGTAAATGGGCATGATATAGGCCTAATTTCAACCATCCAGTTCAACACTATTTTACTCAAATATGATCAAACCATTAAATAATGTATAAAGGGACATTTTATTGAAAAGGGACTGAAAATAAATAAGGCAAGATGGCCTTGCTTGGATTGTGTTTTCGGGACATTTTAAATGCAATCAAGCATTTGATACAGACCAATATTGTAAAGCAGCAGAAGAAAAAGAAATTACAGAAAATAGCATCAACTTTATTTATTTTTGGCTGAGATATACCAACGTGTTCTTAACCCTTGGTTATCATCATTCTAAAACCCACTTTTAACCCTGTATTAAGGTGCATTTCACACTTGTAATTTGGTAGAGAGTTAGTGCATTTTTTTGCCCTGGATTATGAAGCCCTGCTTCGGAGCAGGATTTTGGCACCAAGTTTTTTTTTCTTCAAACTTGCACAGTGTTAAACGATGTGGTGTTAGATGCTTAGAGACACCCAATCACACATGCTTATATTCACATGCTTTGGACAGTTATAGAAACACAGAGAGTTGTACAGTCGTTTCAGCGTTTGAGGGGAATAATATCAAATTGTGATGAAAACATGTGAACTACAGTGAAGAAGAGACTGTTTTATTCTAACTTTTAGTGTCCAAAAAGTCCATTCAGAGAAAACATTTTGGGTTATGATTGTAACCATGGTTCCCTGAGAGGGAACAAAACACTACATCCCCTAGGTGACACTTTTGGGAAAGCCATCAGCATGACCGGTGTCTAAGTCATGTGTTTAAAAAACTCCAATTCATTGGACCGTGCAGCCCATGATGCCATAAGTGGAGCACCCGGAAGTATAAGAAATGCTTGTAATGCATGTCACCAACTTCTTTGTCTGAAAGAATAGTGACACAGGCAGGCCTTAGGCATGGCAAGGGGATGCAGTGTCTCGTTCCGTCTCGGCGAACCATGGCTACATGCATAACCCAAGACGTTCCCCTTCAAGGGAACTCGCAATACGTCCTCTAGTGGACACTATGGGAAACGAAATACCCACTATGCCATGCCCTTGTGAATTGCCAGTATACCTGGTGAGAGAGCTCCAAAAATAGTGGCAAACATACACAAATTTAAAGGGTGGCACTTTTGTCTTCATGCTGATGGTATTCCCTAAAGTGTCCCCTAGGGGACGCAGTGTTGAGGTCCCTTGAAGGGGAACAAACATACAGCTCCTGATATGACATATTACCTTGGAGTCAGTGCTGATTGGGCGTCGACAACTTAGGGAAAATGGGGAACCCAACCAACACTAGTATTTCAAGGAGGGCCATCCCATTCAGCCAAGTTGGGAACACAACTGTCCTCAAACAGCTTTGTTCCTAAAGGCAATGGGCCATCTACTTTAAACCCTAATGTAGGGGAGTCAGCCCAAAGCATGTGAGACTGTGGCCTACTTGAAAATACTCTGAAATCAAGAGAGGCAGCCTAACATATCAAAAAGGAACTTCAGGGGGACCACCTACTTAAAGCCCTATAAGTGGGGAGGCAGCCTGCTACCAGAAATATTCCTAGGGAAAGAGCTCACACTCAGGGGGAAATCTTATCAAAGGAAACCAGACTCGGTACATCTTTGACAAAAATACTTTCCGAATAGGGAGCCTAAAAAGAGACTCTACCTATAGTCATGGACTGTCTACCTGAAAAACCTCAAATTACAAGGGAAACAGCCCAAAGGCAAAGAGCAGCTTTTCAAAGGGAAACTATCCTCAGACAGTTACCATCTCTGAAGAGGCTGCTATAGGTGGACCACCTAACTTACTACCTTACGAGACTTATACGAGAGCTCAATCCAAGGAACCAAAGAAGGCTGACCACCCACTTAAAGCCCCTAGTATGCGGGGGAACAGCCCAACCCATGCATGCAGACCAAAAGGTTATTGAGGGATATCTTGCTCCACTCAAGCCAAAAAGCAGCTAGTCAAATGGGAAACTGTCTTCAGACAGCTACCAACATTGATGTTTCAGGTGTGCTACTGTAAATAGACTGGAGGCAACCCGACCTGCAAAGCTGCTAAGAAGAGAGCAAGGAACCCTACTTAAAATCCAAAATCACTGGGGAGGGACATCTTGCTACAATCTATAGCCATCAAAGGAAACTGTTCTTAAAAAAGGACATCTTTGATAAACTTCCACTTAAGAGAGGTAAACAAGAGGAGCAAGTATGGAAACTTTCTACTCCTCCTGTGCTCTGCATACAACCCCTGTGCTAGATCCCGACTCACCGCAATGCCAGCCACGGAAACCAAACCACAGAGTGTAGGGGCTCAACTCTCATCCCTCGAGAGAGTTAGACTAAGGTGGAACCGATTATTGTGACCACATCACACAACATCCATTAAGCATACTAAGTTCGAGCGTCACCATAATCCTTCAGAGAGCCGGACGTGCTCATGCAAATTCTTACTACTATCCCTTGGGAGAGAACAGAAAAGAAAATATAATAATCTGTCACTTTCAGTCAGTCTTGCGAATGCATCACACCAGTTACATCCACTCTCTCTTATTACATAGCTTCTATTTTGTATAAAGAATAGAAACAACATGGAATTCCTGAAAAGTAAAAACATTTCCTGTTATGTCACTTCCCTGCTCCACCTACAAACCACTTGACCAAAATCCACAGTAGCGAATGCATCGCTATGAGCCTGTTCAACTCCCACAAGAAGCAAATTCTCTTATGCATATGCTGTTTACAATCTTGGGTAAAAGGTGAAGCAAAGAAGAATCAGGCTTGCTACCTTCCCTCTCATTAGTTCCTGTGAATGCATACGATGAGCACATGCCGCCGTCTCCTCATGAGCAAAATGCACTCCATCCACGCTTCTCCACAAAGAAATAAGCACAATGAGTGCATTCAACTACCTTGAGAGCTGAATGTGCATGCTTCTTACCCACACACACAACATACAGTCGTATCAATCCACAGGTATCAAAGCAAATCCTAAATGTGCATGCTCCTCACTTATGCACAAATCGCATCAATCATGCTTCAAATAGAGGCATGCACTACATGAAATGATTTGCAGAGTGTTTCCTGCAAACAAACAGCTCCTGAAGACAAAGACGTTAATAACGTGCATTACAGGTGTCTTTTATACTTACGGGTATTCCGTTAATGACGTCATGGGCTGTGCGGTGCAATGTCTTGAAGTGTTTTCACACATGCTTCAGACCTAATTGCAGGCACCCTCTTATACTTATAATGACGTTAGTTGGATAAGTGGATGTTTGGTTAAGGGTGAGCTTGATGGCAGTTGACTGTCATATTGGCTTATAATGGTTTTCATGGACTCTTAATTTGCTTTTCCTTGTTTCCTGTGGTTTTTGTGAATTGTGAAGTGAGATAACCCAGGATTCTATTTCTGATATGGTTTAGAATGACCCATTGTTAACTACTTCAAGTGTGAAAGGACTAAATGTGTCTCTATAAGCTTGTTGGGTGAATCTGGGATGATTACATCACCACTGCCCAGGCTAAGGCCATGAAATCATGTAAATATTTCATAATCTGAAATTAATTTCGAATGAACTGGGCTGGGAACTTTCTTCCCCAATAAACCCAGTGAGACAAGATTATTTGCCCCTGGGAAAAGACTTTGCATTCATTAACATTCATATCATTAAAAGAGGAGGTGACATGACCTGGCTGGTAGCAAAAAACAACTGATATGGAAGAGTGATGTGGGACAGAAAGATGTATAGATACTGAAGAAAGGAAATGAGATGAAAAGTGAAGTTATGATGGACAGCTCAGTGCTGATCTGCCATTTTAAAATCTGATTCCGGGAGCTGCACTCAGGAAATTGTGCTCCGTGCTGCAAATGAAAATAATGAATGGAAGGAAACCAGACGAGGGTGAGTCTGGACTGAATCGCATGTACAGCCGGCTATACAACCTCAGCTTTGTGCAGTCATGCATGGTCACTCTAGCTTTGCCATGGTCAACCTTTTGCATTCTATAGAAGAAAGCATGGCTCGGTGAGCACTGACTTCTTAAAATAATTTTATTGGCTGCTTTGCGAGATATCAAGTTCTAATATAACTTACATTTACATTTAATCATTTTGTAGACGCTTTTATCCAAAGCGACTTACAGTTCTTCTTACATAACATTGGCAAACCCACAGATACTAGAAAGTATAGTTGCAGGTCTGTGTTTGTATTTACAGTACAGCAGTGTGCCGAAGCAGATTTGAGCATGAAGTTCCCATCTGTTTTGGTGTGCGTGTGCTGCGAGTACTGCCTCGCAGGCTCTGATGTCGATGATGGAGTGCAGAAGAAAGGCGGGGCTGACAGCCTGTACCATCACTGGTTGCCATGGAATCAGGGAGGATGTGATTTCTGTGGTTATGGGGACTCTCTACAAACCCCTTACATACAGTTTTTCTTTTTTGGATGATGAATGTGTATATGTATCTATGCTTTAGATTCAGATGTTCGGTGTCTGGTCAAAGAAACTGAAATGCATATAGTCCTATTTTATTCTATGTGTCATAAAAGCATTGAGTCAGGCCATCAGAAGATTCTGGAAGCGAGAGCAGGTTAAAAAGTCATGTAAGCTCTGTGAGAATCAAACCTTGTGTTGTTTGTGAGGTTGTTTTATGCATATTTTAAAAGCTTGGCTTACTCTGTCTTCCTCTCTGAATCCATAGGGATTTATACATACACACACACACACAGACAATCATGCACATATGCTGTTCAGTGCCTCAATGTAGCTCTGTCCCATACCACCAAGGGGCATCGTCAGAGTCTTTTATTTTACTTGGGTACAGATCCTGGTAAAGGAAAACTTGAAAAAATATAGTTACACATGGACTGTCAGGCCAAATCTGGGATATTTCTAGCCTTTCATAAGTAGGCTACTCCACCAAAAAAATGTCTCCATGTTTTCATTCTCATTTATGATACTGTTTTGAATGTTTGAATATAAATGGTTACAGAGTGTGTTGCTCATTCACAAGCTGAGCGTTTTCATCGCTGACATGTGTGAGTTTGTTCCATACAATGGGCTGTAGGTAATTTTTATGTGTTTTGTTTTATTTTTTGTTTTTTGTGTTTTAATGTATATGTTTTTTGTTTTATAAAATGGTGTAAATGATTCAGTGTGTGAGTGAAGTATCCGAATGAATCAAACTGAATTGCAAAATATTTCAGACCTTTTTGCAAACCCATTTAACTGAAAATATCAATAGTGATTCATCACTGAATCACTAGCTCTGATTCTAAACAGCTAATAGAAACTAGACATGATATTATTGCTGAAATATTATCGGAGATAATGAATATCAGGTTGGTATTCAGTATTCTCCAGCATCAGCCAAGGATTTATCAGAAATATTTTACTGGGTCAATGGCATTTCACTGGGGCTCATCCCCCTGTAAATAGGGTCTAACGACACCCCTAGTGAAAACATGACAAAATATTTTGCCATTTAAAATTTTAACAGTCTGGAAAACTTTTAGACAGATAATCTCACACAGTGCATGTGGGTATTTCAAGCACACCACAAAGAACAAAGCGTGAGCCATGATGTCTGATTCAGAAACAAATGACTCTTATGAACTGGTTCTTCTTAAGTCAAAATGATTCACAAACCAGTCTCAAACTCACCAAATGTTGGTGAAAATATGACAAAAATATCTGACTTGGCTTTAGTCAGACTTGAAGTAATCTCACAATGTCTAATTTGTAACCAAACAACACTTATGAACTGGTTCTTTTTAATGAGTCAGTCGAAATGATTCACAAAACTCTCAAACTAGCTCACAAGTTAAAATAGACCCACTCACTCAAAACCTTTGGAGTTTTGCACTTGAATTACTAAAAGCCCCACAAGACTTTTGTCCAGATTTCTGGCTGATTTATCTGGATGAATCAAAACCAGTTGCCTAAAGTCATAGCCAGTCTGTAGATTTAAGTTGACAGTTCTCATAGAAAACCACAGTCTATGATGGGCACAGGCTATTTTTTTTTTTTTTTTTCATTTTTTTATTTAATTTTTCCCTCTGGTTATATTCAATCCAAAACAAATGATATTATCATATAATCATATACATATTAAAACAAACCACATACACATGCATGCACGTTTTACAGGTTTGTGTAATATCACAGCATCTTCCACAAATAGAATCCCAGTCAAACTGGGTAACCAAGGACACATCCATAAAACTGTCAGTTTATAGATTTTTCAGACTCAATGCTCGGCTCATGGTTTGAGCGCTTGTGCGTATGTGCCCAGCTTTGGCACTCATTTCACCTGATCGATCAGTAAACAGAGTTCAAGGATAAGACTTATCTCTAGAGCAAAAATGACAGCTTAATGACGCCATTCAATCTGATGGAAACAGAGTGAACATTAGACCAAAAGGAAAGCAGCTGAACTGAATGCAAAGGGAGAATGCAACAGCCAGTTTTTAAAATAGAAATATAAACAGGAACCCCCTTTTCATTAAACCACAGGATTGTGGTTTGTAATTATAAGAGGTCCATACATTACCTTTCTGCTGAAGCCATATTTACCACTGTGCTGAGATTGAAATATACTGCGATGGATTATCTGACATGACAGGCCAAATGAATGTCTATTGGTAATCATGCATGTGAACCTTTGCCTTGCCCTGTATAATTAATGACAGTGAGGTTCATGAGATTTGTGACGGGATAATAAACTTGAGAGATGAATACAGAGAATAGGATTTGATATAATACACAGATCACTCACATTATAGATTTAATTATAGCAAATACACTGACTGCATTGTGATAATTTGAAAGGAAAAACCTGGGACCACTGGATGGTCAGCTAATTTTTGTTTTGGTTATATTTTTCAATATGAATCCAGCCTATAGAAATTGCATTTTTAAAATATATATTAAAATTAACATTCAAATGATATCCATTCACCTGCCTCTATAATTGAATGCATGGCTTACCTTCATTATGTTTCACAGTAAATATTATGAATTACTATGATTAATTTGATAAACAACTCAGCATATCATGTAATTGATTTAATTACATTTTTAATTGAGCTTAAACTAAACTGTTGCATACCAAACCCTGTCAACTCAGATGGGTTTTTCAGATCAACATGCCATCCTCAGAGCTGAAGCTCTTTTCTCATCGACTGGTTTGCTGGCTCATTAGAGAGTGTGATATGCAGCTCTATCTCTGTCAGGTAAAAGCCAATTTCAGAGCCAGTTATTCTGTGATGAGAACAAGGAGCCCTATTAATGAAAGCCTTCCTCACATATTTCCTGTGAACTTAATCAGCCAAGGCTAATCATAGAACCTGCACCATCTATCCTAACGAACAGTTAAAAAAAAAAGTTTCAACCTTTTGAAATGATCTTGATTTATGTCAGCAGGCTCTCAGCATGTGCTTCCATCTAAGTCAGTAATAATTAAATTCTGTCATTTAACAATATTTTACAGTGACACAAATGTTTTTTGTGAATACTATTTATATTTAGTAACTTTTTGGGACCCCAAGCACTGTCAAATATGTCCTATAGCTCCCCTGCACAAGCTGTTTCATAAATATTTTAGGATATCTTGCATATTTTTGGGATGCCTCAAATGGCCTTGAATAGAAATCATGCCACAGCATTTCAATGAGATTGAGGTCAGGACTCTGACCTGACTATTTTTTAGTTTGGACGCACTCTGATGGTGATTTATTCCTCTGTTTAGGAACAAACATGTTGCATGACTAACTTTTTTTTTTTAATTTCAGATAACAAACTTCCTGACAATGTGCTGTAAAATTGGAACAATTATATTTTAATAAGTATGCTTGCAGATCCACAGATTTACCTCTAGGGTACTTTGTCATTTTCTGAAGGATCCTTTGATATGTCCTTACACTGACCTTTTAAAGGACAGCCATGGTACCACTGGTGCTGAATTTCTTCTATTTGTAATCAATCTGCTTCAGTGGAGACTGATGGAGCCCCAAGTCTTCAGACACCCTCATGTAACCTTTTCCAGACTAATGACCCTGTACAATTCCTCTTCTGTGGTTCTCTGAAATCTCTTAGGTCATGCCATATTGCACTTTAACAGTATTCAGAGGTAAAGAGCAGGTAACCAAAGATTTAATTTTTCAAGAGGCCTAGAAAGTCACATTGTATATTAATTACTACTTTGATGGATTTAACCATTTGTTGATATGGATTTGCTAAATATTTTTTTCTCGTCTGGTATGCAAGATGATCTGTATTGACTTATGATTTTAGGAAGTGTCATATAGAAATCTAAATAATTTCAAAGGTTTCCTCAACATTTTCTCATAACTGTTAATGAAGAGAAAAGTTCATGAGGAAGATATAAACAACAACAACAACAACAAAAGAAAACAAACTAATAAAATAAAAAAATGATTAACAGAAAATTCATTAATAAAAAATCCATTTAAAAATAAGTTTCTTACTCCATTACCACTCAAAAATATTGCAGTAATTTAAAGTAATATATATATATTACTTGAAGAAATTGAACATAACATGCAATATTCAGACTTCTAGATTGATTAAATCCATTTACCAAGTTCTGTAAGAAAAAAGATCCCTGGTGAAATATTTTGGTTTATAGTTATGTGTCACTGTAATTGCTGTACTGAACAGGTAAAAGGGTTCAGGGGACCAGTATACTTGAAGAAGATTCTGATATAGTATGACCAAAAAAAACTTTAATACCTTTTTTTTTCTTCCACTTCTGTGCACACCATAGGCATGACCTTCGGATGCTGCCAAGCCCAAGTTTCAATGTTTCATGTTAGAACAAATACTGACACCTGGTGGCAATAATTACACGCAACATTTGAAAAAAAAAAAAAAAATTAATAATAATATCTACATTGCACTTATAAATATACTAGTATCTTTCTTAATAACACAAACATTGTGTTAAGTATATGGCAGTAAAAATGCACACAATGTAGTTTCCTGTCCCTCTAAATATGGTTTCGCATGGATGGACCTTTCATATCCCAGGCTCAACAAGCACCAGAGTCTTATTACCTCTTTGTACTGAAGCCCTCTGGGTCCCAAACTTGTCTGGGCTGTCAGGTGGAGAAGTAGCACCATATGACCCCATAGGGATGCAGTCCTGTTGAGCACCACCTTCTTCTGTGTGAAGGGTGAGATGGGCTGGAGGTTCTGGTCCACATCTTACTAAAGCTATAAAGCATCTGTAAAACTGGCAGTAAATACAGATTTGACAGTAACACTGGTCTATAAGAATAATTTGGATACAAATATGATTATGAGAAGTGCATACCTGATTATTGAACAGAACGTATATGATGGGGTTCAGAACGGTGCTGCTCTTTGCTAGTATGGATGACACGGCGCTGGCTGTGGGGCTGACAATACCGACGCTGAATGTGCCAAGCAATGCCATGACCCCGTAAGGCATCCAACAGAGCAAGTAACAGGACACCATGGAAACCACCATCACCAGCACGTGCGTTTCCCTCCTCTGTGCAGCTGTCTGATTGATCTTAGCAACCTGTGAGATGAAGAGACACGCTTTGAGGTTTGCTTTTCAAAGAATAACTGCAACAAGGCTGGATTGGAACACCATATTGTGTTTATGCATCAGAAGGTTTAAACTATATTTTCATTAAAGGATTAGGAGAGAATCTACTTTACAATAGGTTTTCATTAACTACAGTTAACTAACAATGAACAGCATTTTTAATAAGTAACGTTAACAAAGATTAGTTACAAATATTACAAAATATTTTCAGAGAATTGAAAGGAATAGTTTAACCAAAAATGAAAATTTGCTGAAAATGTACCCACTCTCAGGCCATCAAAGATGTAGGTCAGTTTGTTTTTTATCATTTTTTTTTTTTTTAGAAATTTAGCATTTCATCTCTTGCTCACCAAAGGATCCTCTGCAGTGAATGGGTGCCGTCAGAATGAGAGTTCAAACAGCTGATAAAAACGTCACAATAATTCACATGTAATCCACACAACTTCAGTCGACAAATTAACATCTTTTGAAGTGAAAAGATGCTTGTTTGTAAACAAATGTAGTGCTAAATTTCTCCAAATCTGTTCTGATGAGTAAAAAACTACATCTATGACTTGAGGGTGCATAAATATTCATATTTGTTTTTTTTTGTTGTTTTTTTTTTTTTGCAGACAAGACAAGAGACAAGACCAATGAGAATTTGCACATTTACATACTAAAATGCCCAAGTCTGATCCAGCTGTGTATATAATTCACAGAAGCCATAAATAATGATGACAATGAGTCTGCGAAGGACTTTGGTTCCAGACAGTGGCATGAAAAATGCTTAATTTATGGCGAACAAACGTTTGGCTAGAAAGATCGATGAGCCTTACTAGAAGAGAGCTCTTTATCAAAATAATTGCTTCCACTCCCTCTCTCTCACTTTCAACCTTTTCCTCTTTCACTCTTCCCTCACCCCATGAATGGCAATGAGGATCTTCCCGTAGCAGTAGACCATCAGAAGAAGAGGCAGCAGCAGACAAAAGACAAAGAGGCAGATGACGTAAGATCTTGTTTCCGGGGAGTGCTGGTT
This sequence comes from Cyprinus carpio, assembly GCF_018340385.1. NCBI lineage: Eukaryota > Metazoa > Chordata > Actinopteri > Cypriniformes > Cyprinidae > Cyprinus > Cyprinus carpio. Next base: position 9,903,482 of record NC_056581.1, on the reverse strand, counting down.
CCACTGGACTGAACAGGTGGTGCCGGGACCCTCAAGACCATAGCTGCTCCAGCCAAAGAGTGGGGGCACTGTCCACACGAGAGAGTACAGCCAGCAGCCTGTGATGAAGAGCCAGGCCTTCCTATAGTCAGACACATCTGCTTTTGAGCAGCAGAGGATGGTGCTGTAACGCTCGTATGACAGTACAGCAAGGGATACCAGTGAAACAATGCCTGTTGATATTGTATAAAAAGACAAATAAATTATACGTTCATCAACTATTTTTTTATTATGGTTGTTTATTTTATTGTGCAAATTACTTTACTTAATGTAAAAAAACTTAAACTTCACATTAAACAGAGTGGCTTTGTGACAGGTTGGTGAATTTCACTAAGAAATCAAGAAGTATTTGTACACTAAACGCACACTTAACTACATCATGAGAAACTTTCTACATATTTTCATGGGAGTTCCCCAAGAGATAATCAAACAAATACACAAATAAACCAAAAAAGTACCTTGGTAACCCTAGTTTCATTATTTAACCATGTAAAAAAAAATATTATACATCTAGGGGCAATTGTAACATTGATATATTTTCACAATTTAGGACAAGACTATAATTAATTGCAAGTTAAATGCAAGAAGTCAGAGTGTTACAATTGCTCCCTTGGTGGGGGCGATTGTAACAGTGTAACACTGAAAAATAAGTCGTATTAACCCACTGTTTCTCAAATAAAAGCCTACCTCAAAGAAATCACTTTACTGCTGTAGTATCAAATTTATTTTATCTACTTTACCAGACGTGAACTTTGAACGTAGTCACCGTTCACGTCCATATTGATAAATTCCATGTTTTTCGTTGAAACGACTGTACGACTGTATTTTCTGTCATACGTTCGTTTCGTAAATGAGGCCCAATAACTTTATACACGGTGCACTTTCAGATTTAAAAGTTTGCAGGATGTTTTCATTCACTTAGAACTGTGTTACACACTGCATGTAAGGTAATTTTCAAAAATCCATAGGCTAATAGGGGCACTTTAATAACACAATTCTCTGAAACTAATAAATCAATGTGACACAGACGTGAACCACAAGTTAGCAGCCATTGAAATGGACTCAAACCAGTTAATGTTGTATGTTTTCTATAACGTCCAGTTAAAGCTAATCACATTTCGTAATCAACAGAACATAATAATTTATTAGATCATAGCTTACCGAACAGTGCGTTGGCAAAGCCATACCACCTGCAGCCATGAACTCCCGTCAGCCACCGGCCGTGCACAGACGCGGCGAAACTCAAAGGTGTGCCAAAAATACAAACGAGCATGTCGCTCACACTGATGTTCACCAGTATTAAGTTGATCGGAGTCCTCAGGACATGAAAGCGGGCGAAGACCAAAAGAACAAGAAAGTTATTTAGGAAACCGAAAACGAAGATTATTCCCAAACACACTGCCACTACAGTGTATCCCGTGCGGCTGAATCCGGGCTGATCTACAACTGGAGTCATAGTGTCGAGCTGGCTGCCGTTCTCTATAGAGTACTCTCTGAGGAACATAAAACACTGGACAGTAACCATAGTAGGCTGAAAAGAGCACACCTGTACGCTATAATGAAGAAGATGGAGAAAGATAAAGTTAATTGGACTCTCAGGTTGTTTAAATGCCATATAGACCCACAGACGCGGTTCATTGTCGCCCCGCTATTGCCCCCACCTCAGCTGAACGCGACCCTCCCCGTGTTCAATCAGCATGAACGCCACAACTTAATCACGCTTATCTCATAGACAATATGGCAAGCCATTTAAACATTTTTATTATATATTATTAGCTATATCATATTTTTGTAATTATTAGTAAAAATTCAGTAGTGACTACTAGGTCTTTTATAGTTGAATTTCATTTTGAATATAAACTTCTTTTTTTTTTGTAATTGAACTATAAAGTAGCCATTCTAATATTACATGCATATCATTTGCCTTTAAACTGTCGCTTCTGGCCAAAATACTAGACATGCATAATAACAAATTCTGCTACCTGTAATATTACATAGTAACTATCAGAATATTTAGTTTTAGTCAGTGAAAATGAAATAACTATTAGTCACTAATGTATTTTATTAAATATTTAAAAAATAAATATTAGTGATATAAAAGTAGTTATTAGTTAAAGGAATAAAATGAAAATAGCTTGCCACAAAACCCATATACCCATATGCCATTTAATGAGGTGGAGGGTCTTTTGATTTCTGTCTAGAAAGGAAGTCTCACACATCTCCAGAGGTTTCAGACATTGTCTGATGATTGGAAATATGTGGCTCCAAAGTCCATTTATTAGTGAAGTGAAGTGACGTGTGGCAGAGTATGGTGACCCATATTCGGAATGTGTGCTCTGCATTTAATTCATCCAAGTGCACACACACAGCAGTGCACACACACACCCCGTGAACACACACCCGGAGCAGTGGGCAGCCATGTGCTGCGGCGCCCGGGGAGCAGTTGGGGGTTCGGTGCCTTGCTCAAGGGTCTCAACTCAGTTGTGGTATTGAGGGAGGAAGAGAGCACTGGTTATTAGAGGAAAACTATTTTAACTACACTGGTTGTTTGCTGAATTAAACAGTTTGAAAATATATAACAGTAAAAGAAATGTGTTAACATTTTAACATTCCACATTGACTGTTTCTTTAGTCTGTTCAGCAAGTAAATAACTGCAACAAAGTGGGTGTGCATATTGTTTCTCATGGTTGTTCCTCAAATGTGCTGAATATCACACATGACAGATTTAGATTGAATGTGCCCCTGTTGTCCTCGTGTTTTGGCATCAACCTGATTTATTTACTTCACAAGAGAACAGGAAAATTAGGGCAGATGGGAGAGAACTTAAAATGTGCCAAGGCATCAATAATCGAGTAGTGAGCTTGCTAAAAAGACAAGTTCTACCATCTGCTCCAGTATAATGTACCACTTTTTGCTGTGATCAGATGAGAAGTACATTCCACATTATTCAGTCAACCATAAAACTGTCCTTGTATTTACTTTCTTAATCCAAGTTCCTGTGTTCATAATTACATTGCGGCCTGTACACTGAATATCCCGTTTCACTCAGACTTCGAGTGACTTCAAATTACCGAATTAAATGGGTTAAGAAAGTTGTTTAATGCTTATTTCAATCACTAAAAGAAATACAAACAGAAGCTTCCAGAATAGCATGCTTGAAATCACTGCTAACAGTTTAACCAAATGAAAAAAACAAATTTTCATTTAGTTTTCATTTAAATCTTTATTGAACTAGGGTAAATGCTCTGAGAACATCTTAAATCTTATCTTCTCATTCAGAAATACACTCTAGGGATGTGAGAGGAAGACGGGAAAGACAAAACCACACAAAGAAACATGCAGCAATCAGGCAAACAGATATTGTAATTATTAAATTTATATTCAATTATTGTAATACAAATTTTATCTCTTAAAAAATATAATGTATTTATTTTATATTTATTTGTAATTTAAAACACAGGACAACTTACCTCTATATAGTATGTTTCCCAGTATATTCAATGCCATTAATATGCTGACCCAAGATAAATTATTTATCATTTTGCTCTCTTTTTTTAATTAGTAGAAGTTGGATTTAGCGGCTCTCTGTGCATAGTTAGGCTATACCGCTTTAAGGTTTGTGGGCAGCCAAATGAATGTGTCTTTCTTCTACTAGAGTCTCCCAAAGTGTTACTAGCAGTAATACATGTTTTGGGTGGACGTATTGTTCTATTGGACGTATGGTTGAGTCTTTATCCTCAAAGAAATGTCTCCTTTAAATGCAAATCGATGCTTTGAGCAGTAGATACAGAATGCAGACTTTTTTCTATATTTTTGTAATGGTCAAATGGACGCACCCACTCTTACAGGAAAAATAAGATTTTAATTTATAACCGCAGACCTGCTGAAAATCAAATGTCTAAATGTATAAAGTATGAACAAAAGGACCATTTTCATGTAGGATTTATTAAACAGGTCACCTGTCTATTCATACTGAAAATAGACTACTTTATACTATTCTTGAAAATAATTGAGGAAATTCATCATAATTGTGCAAAGTCTTTAGCTGTTTTGTCATACTCATACATCAAAAGTGAAGCTTTGTGACAGGGAAATACATCATAGCTTGAGGGAAAAAGTGTAAAGCAGGTTTTGCAAACAGGTTTGTAAAGATGAAGTCCAATAACATTTGCACAATTTCGAAGAAATTTATTTTTGGTTTGCTCATGTCAGTTCACTTTTGCCATTGCATCAGCATTACTTGGCCTTCTGTGTAACCTGACCTAGAGAGTTGACACACTTGTGTTTTCATCCCCCAAGGTATGGGGAACTTTTCAGAGAGAAAATAAAATTTAAAAGTAACTATATTGAATATATTTGCTGACAAATGACTATAGTTTTTGCATTACGAAAATTATGGTCTATAGTAATAATATTAACTTTCAAAACACAGAATACTATACACAAAGAAAGTTCGGTAAAACTATAATTGTATTACAAATCATATAAATAGACTTTACTTCCTCATTCACCCATCAAATAGCTAAGAGAAGTGAATTATTTTCAATCATTCTTCATTGCCCTGGTATTATCTTATGTCCCACTACAAGATCCTTCACATGCTCATGGCTAAAATAAGCAATTAACTGCCATTCATCACTGAGGAATGTCTGATACCATGAATATAATGGTTTGAGTCACTATGCCAGATGTCCAAAAGCACAGAATTCTTAAGCTTATAATAATGTAAACACAGGCAGTCTTGTGCTGAAAATATATTTTCATCACAGAGCCAGAAATTGCTTCTTCAATACCAGTACAAATCCTTCGTTATTTCTGAGACAGGCACACCTGAAAAACACAAGATGATCACAAATAAATAATTTACCACCACATTAACAAACCTGTCCTTTATGTACTGCAATTAGAATAGAATAGAATGTACCAATTCACAGTATTCATAAAACAGCAGATGAAAAGTACCCAGAAATACTGGTCTTAAAGGGATACTACACCCAGCAATGAAAATTCTGTCATTATTTACTCACCCTCAAGTTGTCCCAAACCTGTATGAATTAATTTCTTCTACTGAACACAAAATAAGTTATTTTGAAGAATGTGAAAACAGTTTTTGGTCCCCACTGACCATAGAATTTTTTTTCTCTCCATACTATAGAAATCAATGGGGACCAGCCACCCTTTTGGTCACCCACATTCTTCAAAATATATTCTTTAATGTGCAACAGAAGAAAGAAACTCATACAGGTTTGGAATAACTTGAGGATGAGTAAACGATGACAGAAAGTTCATTTGTGCGTGAACTATCCCTTTAAATAGATGAATTCATACTATATAGAACATACTTTTTTTTAACAGTCACAAAGTAATTAATTATTCAAAAGAAGCACCTAAGGTGCATCCCAATTTGTGTAATTTGCACTATTCTATGTCATTTTGTAGTATAAATAGTATGAGTATTTTTTTGCATTTATTTAAGTAGCCATCCATAGCATTATAATTACAATACCATAGCAATAATTACTAGCTGACTGTTCATTCTATTTCTTACTTAACAATTGATTTGCTGTGCACTTGCATTAGATTCATTTGTGAGCAAACAGTTAGCAATGGCATAAGTACCTGAATCTAGGCCGATCCTGCTTCCATCCTTAAAGGCCGTCCCAGAGTTCCACTCTGGTCTGGTATCTGATTTTGAGTAGGGCGAGATCATGATGCCCCCTGTTGGCCGATCCATTTGTAACAGGTTCAGGTAAGAGTTGGCACTGCTCTCAGCAGCCATGGGCTGTTGGTAGATTATATGAGGCAGTTCGAAGGCTGTGCCCTGTCTGGATGGACATGGCCAGAGGGATGACGATGATGATGAAAGTACTGAGGGATTCACAATAACTCCCTGGGATGGAGGTGTAGGTTCCATGGATGCCAACTGGGTCAGTTTTGAGGAACCAGAAGAGTGTGTGGACTTAGGCCACGTTAGACCAGAAGAAGCCCATGAGGATGATGGTACATCTGGGATAAGAAATGCCTTAGACAGATAAACAGACAAATAGATTGATAGACAGATGGAGAGACAGATTAATTTACCAGATTTGGGAGTCCTATTGCTGTCCTTGGCTTTAGTACTTAGGTCTTTTGGTATGGTTGCTTTATTCAGGGCACGGAAAAAGTGCTCATCTACTGCAGTGTTGATGTCGCCTTGATAGTATGTAAAGAGCTGAGGAGGATCTTTACAGTCCTCTGAGTGCTTTAACACTCTGTTCTCCATCATCCTGATTTAGGAATACAACATAGATGGATTATTTTACAAAACAGGTTCCATTTGGGTCCCCTATTTGAGTGTGTAGACAATATTTAACAATGAAATATATCTAGCCTTTTACATTGAAAAGCAATTTGTAACCTTGGAATTATAAGGTTCTATCTAGCATTTTTGTCAAAATTGAGTTATTCACATATTCTTATTCTGTGGCAATTTATTTACATTGTGTTTTTTTTTTTAATGTTGTGTACATTTTGGGACTGATGAAAGAGACTTGTCACATATCACTATATGGAATGCAAAAACTTTGAAGCTCAGAGTCTCGAAACTGCTCAGAATGCAGATAAAACCTTATAATTCCAAGGTGACAAATTTACTATCCTATACATTCAGATAAATAAAATATGAAACACTGCCATTATGTATCTTACAACATAAGCCCTAATACAATGATTCTGTATAAGGAACTAAATTTTTTCAAGCATTTTGTAATTTCATAACTTTGAGTACAAGGATTGTCATGTTAAGTTTCCACAAAAATATTAAGCAGCGCAACTGTTTTCAACGTGAAAAGATTTCTGAAGGAAGATTCGAGAAAATGACTGCTGAAAATTCACAGGAATAATCTACATTTCAAAATATATTACAATAGAAAACAGTCTTAAATTGTATATATTTCACAGTACTTGTAGTCTCATTGAGCATAAGAGACTTCTTTAAACGATATTAAACATACCAACCTCAAATATTTAAAAAAGCAGTGTTTATTACACTATATATGAATGTAGTTTGAGATGGTTTATTAATATTCAAACACATTATTAATTTGATAGAATATTTAAACCGCAACTATCAAAAACGCTTAAAAGAAAAATCTTATCAAACTGGTAAAAACTGGCTTTACAATATCCTTGAGGAGGAAAAACAAAATTATTTCATATAAATAAGCTCTTATTTATTCTAGAATTAAACATACAGCATTAAAAAAAAAAACATAGAAAAAATCTATTTAAAAAAAAAAAGAAGAAAAAAGACTAAATTAAATCCACACTTCTAAATGGGAACAAGCTACAGAGTTCCTACTTATACTTTAATTATTAATTTCTCAATTGAAACATGACTTTAAATGCATTCACAAATAAATCAAAACCCCAAAATGCTTACCGAACTGAATCCAGCCAACATTCAGCCACCGGTCATACTAAAACAAAATGGATATGATACTACGTGCAGGAGGTGCTCTTCTTTACATGTGCACTGAAAAATGCACCCGAGCGAGTTGAACAAGGTCTCTCAAACAGATAAAATCACAGCTGTCATTAGACTTACATGGAACTACACTTAAGGAAACTGCTTGTTTTTTTGTTCCCTTATAAACCAAAGATCTTGTTAGTGAGCGAAGTTACCAATAAACATCTTTTCATGAAAGCAAAACACAATGATGCGGTCACAAATTGTTTTTTTTACTATAAAACTATTAACAGATGTTCAAAATGATTCAGACAATGACACACAGTAGCATAAAAATCACACAAATGAATTTACAGTCAAATTTCCATTATTCTCCTTATTTTGATATGATGAAATGCACAGACATGTCATGGGAATAAACAATTAAAAAAGGAAACATTGTATATTAGTATGAAGATGTTTTAGCAAGAAACATTAAACAAGTCCTAGGCATCCTCATTATCACTTCCTGCTAAACTGCTATCAGTCGATGCTGCTACTCCTTCCTCTACCTCATCGTCCTCCTTCTCATCTTTCCCCTCTTGTGGTTTTGCAGTGCTTTCGTTTGTATGTTCCTCCTGTCGAGTCTGTTCTGCTGCTTCTTGTGTGCTGGAATTTTGCTGTTCAGCTGCTTTTGAAGAGTCTTCCTTAGCTTTGGCAGACGCACTCTCATCAGTCAGGAAAGAGGACCAGGTTTTCAGTCTCTCTTCTCGTTCTCGTGAGGTTTCCTCAACCTGGGTGACCAAAACCAAAATGTGAGACAAATAAAAACAAGCAGAAGTGAACAGAAAGTTTCTCTTTTATCCAGCTGTATTTACTCCAAGTACATTATAACATCCAAGTGAAAGATAGAACACCAACGTCAGAAAAAAAAATACAAAAACAGAATCACTGAGTTGAAGAAAAGCATCACCCCCTTGTGCCAGTATTTTGTTGAACCACCTTTTGCTTTAATTACAGCCTTTAGTCTGATATGTCTCTACTAACTTTGCACATCTATAAAATACAATGGCGAGTCGTGCGCCATCAAGCTAGAGTTTACGGTGCATCAAATACCGGTACGCTGCGCATCCATTGAGCCGAAGTGAAATAGTACAGATCGCTTGACGGAGGATAACGCTCTAAAGCGCTCAGTCAGAGTGTTCTATGCTAAGCTTGTAAATAGCCTCTAACACACACAATGGCGAGTAAAATCTAAGAATTTATTAGCCAATGGATAACGACAGACATTAAGTGCATCCCAAATCGCGTACGTATGCACTATTCTATGATGTTTTTTAGTATGAATAGTGCGAGTAATGCATTCGAACTGTAAATTCCAAAAAGAAAAAAACTGCACTTTAAATACCCAGATGATGCACTTAAATAACCGAAAAAACTAAGTGTGGAATTTTGGACACTTCATGCACTCAACTGTCGCAGCTTTAATTATGTAGCGAAGGGGGAGAGGCTATCAGACTCCGATTTTGAATGACAAAATAACCTTATATAACTCATACACTACATGGTTGAGTACATAGTGCATAAGTACATAGTGTATAGTGTATGAGTGCATAGTGCATCATTTGGGACGCAGCTATTATTTAGTCACCCAGAGTGACGATTTACTGATTTACTCACAATGTAAAGGGTTGCATATTTAGAATGGGGGTGATCCTTTTTCCAGTGAATCTGTTTTTTTATTTTTATTTTTTTCTGACATGTTGGTGTTCTATCTTTCTCTTGTAATTGTATATACAGCTGGATAAAACAAAAACGGTCTGTCCTCATATCAGGATGCCAAGCAACAAAATGTGATTATTTTAAAGGGGAGTGATTCTTTTCTATACCCACTGTATGTCTCTATAGATTACATTTTTTATTTCAGCTTTAGTTTTAGCAAAGTTAAACTAAATCAAAATGAGAAATGTTGCCTTGACAACTGGCTGGCACAAAATAAGTTACATTTTTTCCTCCAAAAACACTTTTTGTTTTCAGTGGTTTTAGTTTTGATAATGACCCTGAAATTGACCCTATATTAACTTTCTTACTATACATCTCTGGTCTAAATGTGCATTTGATTCCAAAGGGAAAAAATTTCTTTGTTTACACAATGTAATAACTTTCCTTTTCTGATGACATCATTAATGCCATGCAAAGGCCATTCGGTTTTGTATGTACAGTAACACGCTTTACATGATTCAGCAAATTCCTGATGAATAAACTAAAGTCCCTCTCTACTGTTTCTCTCTTCAAACAACCTGTTTCATTCAGACAATACAAGATTGAGGAAGTAAAATGGGTTGCAAACAGCAATTCATGTTGGCTTTAAATAGACCAAGTATTTTACCTGGTAGTCAGTCACACCATCCCACAGCTGCGCTGACAGCTTCCTCCCACCAAACCAGCGTCCATTCAGAGCCATCTGACACATGTCCGCCTCTTCAGGTTCCTTAAAAGCCACGGATGCCACTCCATCAGGGTGCCTCTGATTTCCATGGAAAAAGCAAAGAGTATAGAGTTAGAAATGGCAGAAAGAGAGACATTTGAATGGTTACTGACTTTAAATACAAATAAGTTGTATTATAATAATTGTGAACAGGAGTAAAAGAGAACTTACATCAAAAATGATGACCTTCTTCACTTGCCCGAATTTCTCACATTCTGTCCGTAGATCATCTCTGTACTCATTCAGAACCAAAGGGTCCTCCTGCATGAGACATAGCATGCAGCTCTTGAACACATTATCAGTCAACATTTAAAAAAGAAAAAGCATTTAATTGCGGAGTTGAGTTTGACTGAGTTAAAATATTAATTTCTAGTTACCCAAACTTTTGAACGATAGTGTATATGTAGTTTATATCAGCATTAAATTACTATTTATAATTGAGAACTATATTATTTGTAGTTGCGTCACATAGATTTAGTTCAATTTAAGTATCAGTCTCATTCATTAAACAATTAATAGTCACAGATACATGACGATTCTTGAATTGCAGATCCACGCCTGCATTCCTACTACCATCTGACCCTTTAGGTCGCACCTACTTCAGGAATGCAGCCAGACCCGCTGTGAGATGTTCATCGATGTCACAGAGAAACTAAACAATGCCGTGGCTCTAAACTGTTGCTAATCAACAGCATTACTGTAATTAACTTCATACATCTTGAATACCAGTTTAAGGCTGAAGTTATTCTGAGCTGTAAAATGAAATTCTGTAGGTCTGGTTTCAGCTGCAGTAAAAGATTTGACAAAAGCTCTGTCAGGAGGTACTTTTTCATGCAGACGGCATTCGATGTAAAGTGTTCTTCTTTTCACTAACATTTGTAGTATGTTTCAGTGTATTTGTGGGTGTGTCAGAGTGATTTGTGATTAATTCTTGCCTCAAAGTCACTGGGATGAAACATATTTTGGATGATGATGACTTTTTCATGCCTTTTGCGAGTTTCCCCAGCCTTCTCCGGCCTCCAATCCAACAGCCTGTTAATCATAAATGATAAAAATGTCAGTCAAATCTAAAGCAACACAGAAAATATGTTAAATAGGCAAAGTATTATTGCACCATGTGTCAGAATCAACTATATAGAGCCAGTTTGAACAGATTCTTACTTTTGTTGCTGCTGGAGCTTTTTGCGGTATTCTTTGTTCTTTTTCTTCTTCTTGTTGGTGTCATATTGTCCTTTGAGTTCGAATCGCGCTTCCTCCACGTGAAGCTGGTAGCCCCGAATCTCCGTCTCATCCAAAAGCCGCTCGGCGAGAGCTACAGACTCTTTCTGGAAGGAATTATAAAATAATCAAAACATTTGTCTACAAATGATAAAAAGAAGCAAGCAAACAATGTTAAAGAGCTTAAAAATGTTAATTTAAAATACAGCTGAAATTGAAAATTTTTTTTGCAACTAACTAAAATGGTTTTAATTTGAAGTACTTAATTACTATAAAAATAAAAAATAAAGCTAAACAGAAATATAAAAAAAAAACAATCAACAAAAGGACATAAAATTACTAAAACTTAAAATGAAAATATAAAAATCTAATTCAAAATAATTAATAAATATTATAATAGTATATAAATAATAGTAAAATAACATTTAATGTAAAACATGTAAGTGTTTTTATTTTAAATATATATAGAATATAACTTTCATGTTGTGTTTTGATCATTTAGAGACCCAGCGAGGGTTATCTTCTTCCTGAAAATGCTAGTTAATGTTATCAATTTGGACTCAAACTTACTGGCTTTGCTCACACAGGGTTTAACAAGTTCTCAAAAAACATTCTGACAAGTTTTGGGGCATTTTTCTTTCACTGTTCCCCTTCAAAAATAACCAGCCTTTTAAAAATTGCTTGTAAATTTCTTGTTATGCTCTCAACTTGTTTTCTTTCAGCTGTCATGGGTTTTAAATTTCTTTTTGGAGCTGATCGATGGTAGAATTCTGAGCTTATGTACTTTAGTTTTTGAGTAAACACTGGCAAAAATGTCCACATATAATTCTCTTTTACTCAAACTAAGGTGCATAAGCACAGATCAATGAGGCCTACGATCAGTCAATTTCATTTCATTTTCAGCACAAGGGATAAATATACCTGATCATAGTATTACAATGACCAACCTTCAGGTAGCAGCAAAGACCATCTCCTTTTTGGTTTCCGTCCTTGTCCTTGTAAAGCTTAATTTTATACTCTTCTGTGATAGGGTCACGCATGATAATTCCACATTTGGACATGACCTCCACAAACTCATCAGGAGTAATGTCTGGAGGAAGACCTAGCAGAAAGACACATTCACTGAAACACATTTCGTGAACCAAATTTTGGATTGACAGCCAATCGATTTAAAAAACATAGCAAAATTAAAAACAAACAGCAAAAAAAAAAAAAAAAAAAAAAAAAAAAAAAAGCAATATAAAAATGTGGAAATGATTTACCTGTCACATAAACATTGGTGTTTTTGTCCTTTTCAACTTCAAACCATCCTGTAAAACACATCACACAATGTTTATTTGTTAATATAATTAGAATACTTGGTTAAAAAAAATAAAAATACATTAAATAAAATTGGTAATGAATAACTTCTAACCTGGATCTGCTTTCCTTTTCTCTCCTTTCTGAGCTCCCTCCTTAGCTGTTCCCTGGTTTGAGCTCTCCTCCAGCTTCTTGGGTTCTTCTGGTTTCTTGGGCTCCTCTGCTTTGACAGGGAGAGATTCAGAGAAAGGGGCCGCAGCAGTTGGATCAGGGGCCCCATCCTCATTGAATCCATAGTTTGCTTGATATGCTGCGATGAAGTCATCATTTACCTATAAAGAAACAAATAAGTGAACTTTAATACAGAACGTACTGCAAATTAGCTCTTACTGGGTTATGAAAACAGACTAATTAAGTAAATGTAGTATTCTGTTTGGTAGCCGGAGACCTTTGGAAACCATGCTCTCTTTTCATGGTCCCAGTCGTACATAGTGCCGTCTTCTGGGTCAGTGTATGTGTATGGATCCGCTCCACCCTCTTGCCTCTGTTCATACAGCTGCTGCAAACGGAGCTGCTCATGGAACACTTTATTACCATCTGAGTCCCCACTCATCTACAGAAACCAAGATAAGTCAGAGATACTGAATGTAAATCATGAGCTCTGCTGACACAAAAGAAACACACACACACATGCACACACATATATACATATATATATACATATATATATAATGGATGCCATAATTACGTAATCGTTCAAAGCGGCAATTAATCGTTCCTGCACATCGCATACTCTTTGTCTTTTTTGTTTGTCCCATCAATGGTATAAAAGCCGAGGTGTGTTCATAATTTGGACTTCTGAAGCATCTATTATTTTGCTCACACTGCTGTCCGCCATCCCATTAAAAACTTATTTTTCTTAGGCTAGTTAACTTATGATCACGTCTCCCTCATTCATTCATTCATTCATGCATCACCTCGAGGAGCCATTAAGTAGCGACGCCAGGAGCAGCGAAATCTATTTAGAGCGCCTCGTTTTATTTGTTGAAATATATTTGGCGCCAGTCTATCGATTCTCGTATAGCACGGAGAAGAACGATCAATATTGTGTGTGTGTGTGTGTGTTATATATATATTCGTTGCCATTACATTTTAGTGACATTTTTGAGTTATAAGGTGATTATAATGGCAACCAAAATAGATAGGCTAAGTGTGCTAGCCAGGCTAAAAATAATTAGAAACCGATAGACCACACTGGACCTAAATTAACTGTGGGCGTTCAGTATGAATTGCCGCTTCATTTGGGGCCTGTTATGAGTTCTCAAAGTTTTCAGCCAAAACATGTCTTGATAGTTTCGATGATGAGACAAGACTGATGTGAACTGACCCACATCAATCCGCTTATTATGATGGGACGGGTCAACACACAGCTTTTTTTAGAGCCACTGCGTGTAGATTTAATATATGAGGTGAACAATAAGGCTCTACTTATAATACTCTGCTTAAGCATTTTAAATAAAGAATATAGAAAAAAGACGTCCCACCTTTCCAGTGCTGAGCTTCCAAAACGTACCAAAACGTTCCAAAAAGTCCGTCGCTAAGCGTCTTCCGGAATGCAACTGTCGGACGCACATGTGTAGTTCCTCTTGCAGTACTAATAAGTATAGGTCCCAAATCGCGTATTTGTGCACTATTTATGACGTTTTTAATATATAATAGTGCGAGTAGTGCGTTCACACTGAACATTAATTACATAATTCATGTATTGAATTATGAATCATACACTACATGGTTGAGTACATAGTGCATAGGGTACACAGTAGTGCGTGAGTGCATAGTGTGCGTCATTTGTGACGCAGTTTATGTTTTTCATTCAAATTCACTTTTTAGACTTTAAAGGTTTATTTAGACCTTTAAATATTTATTAATTAAAAGTGTTGATTATTTCACAAAAATGGCACATCTCCACAAACAAATGATACATTACATATTTTAAATATTTGGTATACATGTTGACACAGGAATAGGTGTATAGTACAGTGACCCCCAATCAAACCAGATTTACATCATTTTTGTTTAAGTCTCAACATACTTTTTCTTGATTGTTTCATGAAACAATGTTAGGATATAATGTAATATAATGTGAGGATTCGGTTTTCTACATGTTTATTCACTCATTTTTTAAGAACCAAATGTCATTTTAAAATGGAAAGTTACCAGAAAAACGTGCTTCAGTACAGAGCAACAAACAAAACAGTCACATGTGGGATAGATATCAGTGTCAAATCCTTTCTTCCATGGATTTGAAGGAAACTTGAGCCCACTTGTTATGGCAGGAGATGTATCGTAGGGAAGAACCGTCAATCTTGCTCTGGCTCTTGGTATTACCAAACTGTTTTCATATACAAATCCTATCACAGGAAAAGTTAAGACAAGAAAACGTAAAAGATTTGAACATTATAGAATTAACAATATCATACTGGTAATGTCTTACACAGGTCGGGTAATCATTTGACGTTGACTCTGAGGAAGCCGTTGAGCTCTGAGTTGAATTAGACTTGATGGATCTCACAGATGCCATGAAAGGAAATGTATTTGGTGGATTGTTGGTTTTGTGTTTTGGGTTTTTGTTTTGGTCGCATCGGCTAGTTTATCCAGTACCACTGAGAGCTCGTACTCATCCAGATCTTTGTTCTCATGTATCAAATCCTCAATCATGATCAGAATATCTTCTGCGTTGTCTAATAGGGAAATGCACAGGGAGTGTTTTTAAGATGTGCCCATATATTATCATATGTATGAATCATATAGATGCTAATGTGTTAAAACAGATTACTAACCCACTTATGTCTTTGCTGTGAATGAAATGATGTTTTATGTTTAATTCAGTTCACCTCTGTTTATTTTAAAAGAATAGTTCACCCAAAATTAAAATATGCTGAACATTTACTCACTCTCAGGACATCCCAGATTTAGATGAGATTTGGAGAAATGTACTGTAGCATTACATCACTTGTTCACTGGTGAATGGGTGCCGTCAGAATGACATCAGAATATTGTGATGTTTTTATCAGCTGTTTGGACTCTTATTCTGACGGCACCCATTCACTGCCGATGATCCACATGATCACCCACACTGCATCCAGAAAACTGTTGGGACAGAAGGGTGAGACAGCCACAGTCGATAAACCTATCGAACCATAAATCATTTGGATTACTTCCCCCCATTAACTATTGCAAATTGTTCAGAGCTCCTTGACTCCAAGATACACATGGATTACTTTTGAAAATTAAATGTTTGGTGTTGTTGTTGTATTCTTGGCATGGCCCTTATTTATTTATTTAATAATGTAATTAATGTAATAATGTAATTAAATTCCTCAGTTTCTTTTCATATTATGGTGAAAGAAAGGTATGAAGTACTGAGAATATTCTGTTTTATGATCTGATCCTCCCATCGTCTCTGTCAGATGCAGCACATACCAATATAAGAAATGAAAATGTCCTTGGGTTGGGCAGACGATATCATTCACTGGTGTGGACGCTAATATTGTTGTCTTTATAGCTATCGTTCTTGGTGTGAACGGGGCTGGATAAGACTGTATCAAGCTCCACTGCAAACATAGGGTTAAAAAAAATTCCACTTCACTGCTAATTGTACTTCTCTTTGAAAAAAGGAATAAAACTGTCACCATTCCAAAGGTATAAAGATGTTAACTTTTGGTGTTAATATGTACTTTAAACTATTGCCATTATGTTACTAATACTTAGCATTTAGGTAAATGAGGTACAAAGATTACCCTTTATATTTTGTATCCCAGTGATTTCTGGGATCCCAGTGTTGTATTATATTCTGGTTTGTAGATAAATTTAATAACTGTATCTAATAAAAACAAAAGTACTTGTAAATTATTCAATCATTTGTTACTATGAAGTCACAAAAAATATCAGATGTAACAGAATCCAAATCCAAAATGAAATAATAGATTTACTGCATTCTGCTACTTTAAAATGTCCAAAATGGTAAGTTTCTTTCTTCATTCAAGAGAGTAACTGTTTAGAATGGTGATGATATGAAATGAAATGACTATGAGAGAGATCTTGTGTTCATGTAAAAAAAGTCCCCCCTATTCATCCTCCTGTTGTTTAATTATTAAGCTAATCAATCATTCACTTATTCGATTAGCCATGAGTATGTACTTTTCATTGGTTTATTTTAGATCAAACGGGCAACATGTGTACATACAAAAGAATATTCAATATCAATAACCTTTTTTTCTACTAAGTATGTTTTCAAAAAGTGATCAAAAAAATCTTTGGGGGGTTGGGGGACTTTAAATTTGGGGTCATTTACTGATTCTGTGAAATATTGTGCCACTAGATGTCGCTGCTGTATGAAAAACAATGCATTTAACGAATGCAAATGACACAATCCTAACTTCATTTTTTCTAGATGTCGCTGTTTTCTGAAAAACCACACAACATTTAAGAACAAAAAAGGACACACTCCCAACTTTATTTTTCTCAATCATACAAAGGCAAATAAAATAACATATTTGTCAGGTGGTTATTACAATAAGGAGAATGTGTTTAGTTTTTGGGGGGTGGGTTATACGAAAATGACAAAATGTACAATTATTATTTCAAATCCCCAAAAAAGCAAACTAAAAGATACGAGAAACCATAGTACTTCAAAGTCTATGACAAAGTGTCCATTTATTACAAGCGCTGTTAAGGGATTAAGAAAAATGATCACCCAAAGCTTCATTTTGAAACATATTATTATCAGTAATACTTCTCAATCAACAGACTTGCTAACTTCTGAAAACACACCTCACACTTTCATCCTTGTCTTACTATCTTCCGTGAGACAAATGGGCCTTTGGAAAGAGAGAGGATACGCGTTTTCCATCAAAGCCTCTACGGTCAAACGTAACATCCTCACGAGGAATATCAACTCCCGTCATAAAGAAGCCA
Source organism: Cyprinus carpio (assembly GCF_018340385.1). Taxonomy (NCBI): domain Eukaryota; kingdom Metazoa; phylum Chordata; class Actinopteri; order Cypriniformes; family Cyprinidae; genus Cyprinus; species Cyprinus carpio. The sequence continues at coordinate 9,886,034 of NC_056581.1, read as the reverse complement.
GAACCAAACATAACAGAAGCCTTTGTCAATACTTCGTCATATTTATGTGGGGACTTTTGTATGAATTTAAATGATGCTGATATTTCTCTAAGTAATCTCACTCTTCTGTGTCTCCACAGTCATCAGGACCGTTTACACTTCTTGAGCAGGTCAGAGCAGTATATGTCTCCACTGTGAGTCCTACAAAGCGCTTTTCTGCCATGGTTGAGGGAGCACTTCGGGCTTACAGTTAAAGCATAATCGTGCCAAGGAGCCACCCTCATAGTTTCACTACATTCGTAGCCTTGCCAAATCCTGAGGGATGAGAAAAGTAGAATCTATTTTATTTGTCCATTTAGTTTCAAGTTCCAGTCAAATACAGAACTTTTAAACAAGAATATGGACGTCCAGAGCATTGTGTTTACGTATTCAAACCTGTTAATGGGATTCTGGCATTCCGCTGCAATTTCTTGGTGCCACAGTGCTTTTGTGGTGCATCCCTCACAGTAGAACCTTTCCTCATGGGGAGGTGAAGTGATGCCAGCCAGGGGCTTTCGGGGGCAGGCAAGAGCACATAAAGCCCTCAGAATCCGGGATGGGGGGGGCTGGCTTCCTGGTAATTCACACCTCCTGTGGTAATGGGCTTGAGAAGAGAGCCAAACACTGTGGAAACATAGACTGAAGCAACGTGTGATGCTCATTATTATTAAAAAACGTCTTTATTTATAAAAGAACATTGGTTTCGTATTCCACAAGAACATTAACCTTAGTAACCTACAACTTGCAGAGTAATAAATAACTAAAAATTCCTTCATTTGTAACTATATCTCTCACCTTCTTGCAGCAAGCGCATTGTTTTGCAAATTCTTTCTTCTCGTGGCAAGGACCACACGTAGATGTTGTTGTTCTTTGTTATGAAACTTTTGGAGCCGATTGTGCTTTGACACTGATAGCAGATGAACACTCATCATGCCATGAGTTGCCTTTGTATTCCACATTCTCAGTGCTGAAAAGAACCCAGGAGAAGAAATGTAAAATGGTCTGTTACACAGGAAAAAAATAATACCAGTTGAAAAGCCCATGGCATGGTGTATGGTTGTGTACTTCAGGGCGATGGCCCTGCTTTAGATGTTCATCAGTGTCGCAGAGAAAGCTAAGACAATGCCGTGGCTCTAAACTGTTGTACAATCGCTCAAGGCATTAACTGTAATTAACTTCGCATACCATCTTGAATACCGGTTAAGGGCTGAAGTTATTCTCGAGCTGTAAAGTGAAAAATTTCTGTAGGTCTGGTTTTCAGCTGCAGTAAAAATTGACAAAAAGCTCTATCAGGGAGGTACTTTTTCATGCAGGCGGCATTAGGTGTAAAGTGTTATTCTTTTTCACTACATTTTGTAGTATGTTCAGTGTATTGTGGGTGGTCAGAGTGATTTGTGATTAATGCTTGCCTCAAAGGTCACTGGGATGAAACATGTATTTGGATGATGATGACTTTTTCATGCCTTTTGCGAGTTTCCCCAGCCTCTCCGGCCTCCAATCCAAACGCCTGTTAATCATAAACTGATATAAATAATGTCAGTCAAAATCTAAAGCAAAACACAGGAAATATGTTTAAATAGCAAAGTATTATTGACAACATGCGTCAGAAGCAACTATATAGAGCCAGTTGGAACAGATTCTTACTTTTGTTGCTGCTTGGACTTTTGCGGTATTCTTTGTTCTTTTTCTTCTTCTTGTTGGTGTTGAATATTGTCCTTTTGAGTTTCGAAAATCGCGCTTCCTCCACGTGAAAAGCTGGTAGCCCGAATTCCGATCATCCAAAAGCCGCTCGGCGAGAGCCTACCAGACTTTTCTGGAAGGGAATTATAAAAATAATCAAAACATTTGTCTACAAAATGATAAAAACAAGCATTGCAAAACAATGTTAAAGACGCTTCTTAAAAAATGGTAATTTAAAATGACCAGCTGGAAATTGGAAAAAAATTTTGCAACTCAACTACAAATGGTTCTTATATTGAAGTACTTAATTACTATAAAAATAAAAATAAAGATAAACCTAAAGAGAAATATAAAAAAAAAAACCAATCAACAAAAGCACATTAAATTACTAAAACTTAAAATGATTAAATATCAACAAATCTAATTCAAAATAATTAATAAATATTATAATAGTATATAAATACATGAGTAAACATAACATTGAATGTAAAAAATGTAAGTGTTTTTATGTTTAAATATTATATAAAATTAATACTTTCATGTTGTGTTTTGATGACAGTATGTGTGAGGTGTAGATAGTATGTTTTTTCCTGTACGAGCGGATATTGCTTCCTGAAAAGCTAGTTATATGTGTTTATCACAATTTGGACTCCAAACTTACTGGCTTTGCTCACACTTAGGGTTTAACAAGTTTCTCAAAAAACATTCTGACCAAGGGTTTGGGGCACTTTTCTTTCCAATGGTTCCCCGTCAAAAACTAACAAGCCTTTACAAAATTGCTTCTAAATTTCTTGTTATGCTCTCAACTTGCTTTCTTTTCAGCTAGATATGGTTTTTTTTTTTTTAAATTTCTTTTTCGTGAGCTGAGTCGGATGGTAGAATTCTGAGCTTATGCACTTTAGTTGTTTGAGTAAACACTGGGCAAAAAATGGACGCACATATAATTCTCTTTTACTCCAAACTAAGGTGCATAAGACACAGATCCAATGAGGCCTACGATCAGCGCAATTTAATTTCATTTTTCAGCAACGGGATATAAAATATACTGATCATATGTAGTACAATGACCAACACTTCAGGTAGCAGCAAAGCACCTCTCCTTTTGGTTTCCGTCCTTGTCCTTGTAAAGCTTAATGTATACTTCTTCTGTGATAGGGTCAACGCATGATAATTCCACATTTGGACATGAACTCCACAAATCATCAGGGAGTAAATGTTGGAGGACGACCTAGCTGAAAGACCACATGTTCACTGAATACACATGTTGTGAACCAAATTTTGGATTGACAGCCAATCGATTTAAAACACATCTCAAAATTTAAAAAACAAGCAGAAAAAAAAAAAAAAAAAAAAAAAAAAAAAAAAAAAAAAAGCAATACTAAAAATGTGGAAATTGGAAAGATTTACCTGTCACAAAACATTGTAGTTGTTTTTGGTCCTTTTTCAACTTCAACACCATCACTTAAAAACACATTCACACAATGTTTATTTGTAATATAATTCGAATACTTGGTTTAAAAAAAATAAACAATACATTATTGTAAATAAAACTTGGTACTGAGCTAACTTCTAACCTGGTATTCTGCTTCCTTTTCTCTCCTTTCTGAGCTCCATCCTTAGCTGTTCCCTGTGGTTTGAGCTCTCCCCAGCTTCTTGGGTTCTTCTGGTTTCTGGGGCTCCTCCGCTTTGGCCGGGAGAGATTCAGAAAGAAAAGGGCCGCAGCAGAAGTGGATCAGGGCGCCCCATCCTCATTGAATCCATCAGTTTGCTTGATATGCATGCGATTTGAAGTCATCATTAAACCTATAAAGAAACAAATAAGTGAACTTTAATACCAGAACGTACTGCAAATTAGCTCTTACTGGGTTATGAAAACAGACTTAATTAAGTAAATGTAGTATTCTGTTGGTAGCCGGAGAGACTTTGGAAACATGCTCTCTTTTCATGGTCCCAGTCGTTACATAGTGCCCGTCTTCTGGGTCAGTGTATGTGTATGGATTCCGCTCCACCCTCTTGCCTCTGTTTCATAACAGCACTGCTGCAAAAAGGAGCTGCTCATTGGAACACATTTATTACCATCTGGAGCTCCCCACTCATCTACAAGAAACCAAGAATAAAGTCAGAAGATTACTGAATGTAAATCATGAGCTCTGCTGACACAAAAGAAACACCACACACATGCACACCAATACATATAGCATATAATATTACATATATATATAATCGGCTGCCATAATTACGTAATCGTTCAAAGCGGCAATTAATCGTTCTTGCACATCGCCTACTCTTTGTCATTTTTTGTTTGTCCCATCAATGGTTCATATAAAAGCCGGAGGTGTTGTTCATAATTGGGACTTCTGAAGCATATATTATTTTGCTCAACACTGCTGTCCGCCATCCCATTAAAAAACTTTATTTTCGTAGGTAGTAAACTTATGATCACGTCTCCAGCATTCATTCATTCATATGCATTCACCTCGAGGAGCCATTATAGTAGCCCGACGCGACGCCAGAGCAGCGAAAATATTTTAGAGCGCCTTCGTTTTATGTGTTGAAATATATTTGGCGCCAGTCTATCGATTCTCGTAGTGAGCACGGAGAAGAACGATCCAATATTGTGTGTGTGTGTGTGTGTGTGATGATATTATATATATTCGGTTGCCATTACATTTTAGTGCCATTTTTGAGTTATAAGGTGATTATAATGGCAACCAAAATAGATAGGCTAAGTGTGCTAGCCAGGCTAAAAATAATTAGAAACCGATAGACCACACTTGGGACCTAAATTAACTGTGGGCGTTCAGTATGAATTGCCGCTTCATTTGGGGCCTGTTATGAGTTCTCACAAGTTTTCAGCCAAAACATGTCTTGATAGTTTTGATGATGAGACGAGACTGATGTGAACTGGACCACATCAATCCGCTTATTATGATGGGACGGGTTCAAACAACACAGCTGCCTTATCGGCGTTTTTTTAGAGCCAATGCGTGTAGATTTAATATATGAGGTGAACAATAACGGCTCGAACTTACTAATACTCTGCTTAAAGCATTTTAAATAAAGATATAGAAAAAAGAGCGTCCCACCTTTCCAGTGCTGAGCTTCCAAAACGTACCAAAAACGTTCCAAAAAGTTCCGTCGCTAAGCGTCTTCCGGAATGCAACTGTCGACGCACATGTGTAAGTTCCTCTTGAAAGTACTAATAAGGTATAGGTCCCAAATCGCGTATTTAGTGCACTATTTATGACGTTTTTAATATATAATAGTGCGAGTAGTGCGTTCACACTGAACATTAATTACATAATTCCAGTATTGAATTATGAATCATAACACTACTGGTTGAGTACATAGGCATTAGGGTACACAGTAGTGAGTGAGGCATAGTGTGCGTCATTTGTGAGACGCAGTTTATTGTTTTTCATTCAAATATTCACTGGTTTTAGACTTTAAAGGTTTATTTAGACCTTTAAATATTTATTAATTAAAAAGTGTTGATTATTTCACAAAAATGCACATCTCCACAAACAAATGATACATTACATATTTTAAATATTTGGTATCATGTTGACACAGGAATAGGTGTATAGTACAGTGACCCCCAATCAAACCAGATTTACATCATTTTTGTTTAAGTCTCAACATACTTTTTCTTGATTGTTTCATGAAACAATGTTAGGATATAATGTAATATAATGTGAGGATTCGGTTTTCTACATGTTTATTCTAATGTAATATGTCATTTTTTACAAATGGAAACGGTACCAGAAAAACGTGGCTTCAGTACAGAGCAACAACAAAACAAAAACAGTCACATGTGGGATAGATATCAGTGTCAAAATCCATTCTTCCATGGATTTTTGAAGGAAACTTGAGCCACCTTGTTATGGCGGAGATGTATCGTAGGGAAGAGACCGTCCAATCTTGCTCTGGCTCTTGGTATTTACCAAACTGTTTTCATAGTACAAATCCTATCACAGGAAAAGTTAAGACAAGCAAAAACGTAAAGATTTGAACATTATAGACATTAACAATATCATACTGGTAATGTTCTTACACAGGTTGGGTAATCATTTGACGTTGACTCTGAGGAAGCCGTTGAGCTCTGAGTTGAATTAGACTTGATGGATCTCACAGATGCCATGAAAGGAAATGTATTTGGTGGATTGGGTTTGTGTTTGGGACGCTAATGTTAATCACATCGGCTAGTTTATCCAGTACCACTGAGAGCTCGTACTCATCCAGATCTTTGTTCTCATGTATCAAATCCTCAATCATGATCAGAAGAATTCTTCTGCGTTGTCTAATAGGAAAAATGCACAGGGAGTTTTTTTTAAGATGTGCCCATATTTATCATATGTATGGAATCATATAGATGCGAATGTGTTAAAACAGATTACTAACCCACTTATGTCTTTGCTGTGATCGAAATGAGGTTTTATGTTTTAATTCAGTTCACCTCTGTTTATTTTAAAAGAATAGTTCACCCAAAATTAAATATGCTGAAACATTTACATTCACCCTATCAGGACATCCCAGATTTAGATGGATTTGGAGAAATGTGTACTGTAGCATTACATCACTTGTTTTCACGGTTGAATGGGTGCCGTCCAGAATGACAATCAGAATATTGTGATGTTTTTATCACGCTGTTTGGATTATTCTGACGGCACCCATTCACTGCCGATGATCCACATGATCACCCACCTGCAACTGCATCCAGAAAAAATGTTGGGAACAGAAGGTGAGACAGCCACAGTCGATAAACCTATCGAAACCACATAAATCATTTGGATTACTTCCCCCATTAACTATTGCAAATTGTTCAGAGCTCCTTGACTCCAAGATACACATGCAAATTGTTATGGGGTAGTTTGTGCTGAACCCCAAACTGGGGCCATTTGAAAAGCATTTTCATTTTGTTTTGGTTGTGTAATTAATGTAATAATGTAATTAAATTCCTCAGTTTCTTTTCATATTATGGTGAAAGAAAGGTATGAAGTACTGAGAATATTCTGTTTTATGATCTGATCCTCCCATCGTCTGGTCAGATGCAGCACATACCAATATAAGAAATGAAAATGTCCTTGGGTTGGGCAGACGATATCATTCACTGGTGTGGACGCTAATATTGTTGTCTTTATAGCTATCGTTCTTGGTGTGAACGGGGCTGGATAAGACTGTATCAAGCTCCACTGCAAAATAGGGTTAAAAAAAATTCCACTTCACTGCTAATTGTACTTCTCTTAGAAAAAAGGAATAAAACTGTCACCATTCCAAAGGTATAAAGATGTTAACTTTTGTTGTTAATATGTACTTTAAACTATTGCCATTATGTTACTAATACTTAGCATTTAGGTAAATGAGGTACAAAGATGTACCCTTTAGATTTTGTATCCCAGTGATTTCTGGGATCCCAGTGTTGTATTATATTCTGGTTTGTAGATAAATTTAATAACTGTATCTAATAAAAACAAAAGTACTTGTAAATTATTAAATCATTTGTGTGTTTTATTTTATTTTTGTTTATCAGATGTAACAGAATCCAAATCCAAAATGAAATAATAGATTTACTGCATTCTGCTACTTTAAAATGTCCAAAATGGTAATTTCTTCATTCAAGAGAGTAACTGTTTAGAAATGTTGATATGAAATGAATGACTATGAGAGAGATCTTGTGTTCATGTTAAAAAAGTCCCCCTTTCATCCTTTTGGGTTAATTATTAAGCTAATCAATCATTCACTTATTCAGATTAGCCATGATATGTACTTTTCATTGGTTTATTTATACAAAACTGGCAACATTGTAATACAAAAGAATATTCAATACAATAACCTTTTTTTCTACAGTATTTTTTCAAAAAATGATCAAAAAATCTTTGGGGGGGGAGGGGGGGACTTTAAATTTGGGGTCATTTACTAATTCTGTGAAATATTGTGTCACTAGATGTCGCTGCTGTATGAAAAAACAATGCATTTAACGAATGCAAATGACACAATCCTAACTTCATTTTTTCTAGATGTCGCTGTTTTCTGAAAAACCACACAACATTTAAAGAACAAAAAAGGACACACTCCCAACTTTATTTTTCTCAGATCATACAAAGGCAAATAAAATAACATATTTGTCATGTTAGTTACAGTAAGGAGAATGTGTTAGTTTTTATACGAAAATGACAAATTGTACAATTAGTATTTCAAATCCCAAGAAAGCAATCTAAAAGATACAGAAACACATAGTACTGAAAAGTATAGACAAAGTGTCCATTATTACAAGCTGTTAAGGATTAAAAAAATGATAAACCCAAAGCTTCATTTTGAAACAAAGATGTACCAGTAATACTTCTCAATCAACAGACTTCAACTTCTTAAAACACACCTCACACTTCATCCTGTCTTACTATCTTTCCTGAGACAAATGGGCCTTTGGAAAGAGAGAGGATATGCGTTCCCATCAAAGCCTCTAGGTAAACGTAACATTCCTTACAGGAAATATCAAACTCCCTTCATAAAGAAGCCAGAACCAACATAACAGAAGCCTTTGTCAATACTTCAGCATATTTATGTGGGACTTTTGTATGAATTTAAATGAATGCTGATATTTTTCTAAAGTAATCTCACTCTTCTGTGTCTCCACAGTCATCAGGCGCTTACAGCTTCTTGGAGCAGTCAGAGCAGTATATGTCTCCACTGTGAGCTACAAAGCGCTTTTCTGCCAGGTTGAGGGAGCACTTCTTACAGTTAAAGCAGTAATCGTGCCAAGAGCCACCCTCATAGTTCACTACATTCGTAGCCTTGCCAAATCCTGAGGGATGAGAAAAGGTAGATTTATTTGTCACTTTAGTTCAAGTTCAAGTCAAATACAGAACTTTTTAACTTTTATAATGGAATTATGGGCGTTTGTGTGTTTGTGTTTAAGTACTGTAATGGGATTCTGGCAGCCGCTGCATTTCTTGGCCACAGTGCTTTTGTAGCAGTCCACACAGTAGACCTTTTCCTCATGGGAGGTGAAGCGGGTGCCAGCCAGGGGCTTTCGGCAGGAGGAGCACATAAAGCACTCAGAATGCCACGGCTGGTCCTGGTAATTCACACCTCCTGTGGTAATGGGCTGGAGGAAGAGAGCCAAAACATGTGGAAACAATAGACTGAAGCAACGTGTGATGCTCATTATTATTAAAAAACGTCTTTATTTTATAAAAGAACATGTTTCGTATTCACAAAACATATACTGTAGTAACCTACAACTTCAGAAGTAATAATTAACTAAAAATCCATTCATTTGTACTATATCTCTCACCTTCTTGCAGCAAGCGCATTGTTTGGCAAATTTCTTCTCGTGGCAAGGACCACAGTAGATGTTGTTGTTCTTTGTTATGAAACTTTTGGAGCCGATTGGCTTTTGACACTGATAGCAGATGAAACACTCATCATGCCATGAGTTGCCTTTGTATTCCACATTCTCAGTGCCTGGAAAAGAACACAGGAGAAGAAAATGTAAAATGGTCTGTTACACAGGAAAAAATTACACATACAAATCAAGCACTAAGACTCCAAGGACCCCGATTGTCAAAAATACAATATATGGAGGCCCCTCAAGATATTTCTGGAACTTCTGCTGTAATGACAAGTATACATTTTATGGTATCTCCTGATGTTATTTCTGGAACTTCTGCTGTAATGACAAGTTTGTTTACAGAAACTAGGAGCGGCAAGAGCCTAGAGCATTTTATACATGTACAACACGAGATGTAGAGACTATCTGTACCCTACCTGCCAGTATGGGCTTGTAACAGCCATGGCAGCGAGGGGCATCCTCACGTGAGCTACATGTCCCACACAGGATCTGTTTTGTTATTTTTATAGCATTTTGCACATCGGAAACAATCCGAGTGCCAGTACCGGCCCTTATGGTGAAGCTCCTACAGACAGCAACCAAAAATGAGAGATGTACTGTACACACTTGATATAATACAATTTAGCTTCAACAATATTTGTGAAAGTAATATATTTTGATAAAAATATAGACCACTATTCAAAAAAATCTTACATAAAATGTATTTCAAATAAATGCACAAGAATAAATTCCTTTGTAAAATATATTTAAATAGAAAAATATATTTTACATTTTAATAATATTTACAATATAACTGGCTTCCTATATATGAATGGTATTTTTAAGGGGTAGTGTGTATATTTATTTTTAAAAGATTAATTAAAAAATATTATGGAAAGCTTGGAGAACTACAACTAATTAATATTTCTATTGTCATTTTGACTTCAAAGCCTAATGTTTAAATAGAGTAGATGACTAACAGTGAAAAGATTACTGTAATAGATTACTGAAGGTGTGAATCTTTCTCTAATCATTAAACTAGCATTATCACTGAACTATTATTATTATGACGTGTTCTTATTTGACATTGAAAGATACTGGCCAGAGCGCAAAGTCGCATTAGTTTTATGGCATTTTAACTGCTAAACCACCCATGGAAAAAACGTCTTGGGTTACGAGTGTAACCATGGTTCCCTGAGAGGGAAAGAGACAATGCGTCCTTAGGGAACACTTTAGGGCATGCCATCAGCATGACTGGTGTCTAAATCATGTGGACCGTGCAGCCCGTGACATCATTAGCAGAGCACCTGGGAGTATAAGAAATGCTTGTAATGCACATCGACAACTTCTTTGTCTGAAGGAGACGTGATACATGCAGGGCCTAGGCATGGCAAGGGGACGCAGTGTCTCGTTCCCTCTTGGGGAACCATGGTTACATTTGTAACCCAAGATGTTCCCCTTCAAGAGAACTCGCACTGCATCTCCTAGATGACACTATGGGGAATGAAATACCCACTACGCCATGCCCCGGTGCATTGCCTGTCCACCTGGTGAAAGAGCACCAAAAATAGTGGCAAACATACACTAATTTAAAAGGGTGGCACTTTTGTCTTCATGCTGATGGTATTCCCTAAATAGTCCCCTAGGGGACGCAGTGTTGAGGTCCCTTGAAGGGGAACAAACATACAGCTCCTGATATGACATATTACCTTGGAGTCAGTGCTGATTGGGCGTCGACATTCCGTGCAGGTGTTGGCACAGAACTTGTCAAAGCATCGCACGCAGACTTGTTTCTCGTCTTTCCTCACAAACTTCTTTCCACTGAGTTCTTCACGACAGTAAAAACAGTTGGAACGGCTTGCCATAGCCACCCTGTGAAAAAACTGTGAGAAATAATAACAGCAATAACTTCATTGTGCTCATGAAATTTGGTCATAAAAAAATAGGCCTACATCCTGATGTATAAATGCAGAAAAAGGAATAGATCTTGTTTTAACACGTCTCACACCCCCTCATGTAACTCAGTGTTCAGACTAGAGTTTCCTCAGGAAACAGTGAGTGAGGACATTTATTGATAAGAGAGTGTTTGTTCCGTTTTCCTTTAGGCAGAAGTACAAAATTGCTTTAAGTTACGTAACCATAGGCAACAGCAAACAGCACATGTTTTTTATTGTCCTCCGGTCTTATCTTCATCTGATAGCGGTTCAGTTAGCAGTTACGGTTAGCAGACTGCCAGACAGGATGAAAGACCTTCTTTCAGTATGATAAATCTAATTGGTAATAATAAAATTGCACATTCATACATAAATCAAATGATGTCATGAACAAATGTAGGAAGTATAATAAAAATTGAATTTGTTATGAGATATTTGATTATAAACATACCGGATCGCATTGCAACGAGTGTCTGGTTTGAATTACTTATTGTTTCATTCGCCAAGACAAATCGTCATTGGGAACTTTCCCATGTAGTCATTAAAAATAAGAGCTGGTTACCAAACATTTCTCGGGAATGAAATATTAACTTTTGTGCAAATGCTTCAAGCAAATATGTGCGTGTTTTCTAGCATTCAGTCAGACATTTGATCATGTTTATTTTTTTTTTCTATATAAGTATGTCTGGTATGCATGTGGTGAAATAGGTAATGTTAACAGTGACAGTGTTTGAATAGGGAACCTCTCATCCACTTCTTGAAACATTTTGCATTGAGCTTACATACTGCATCTGGTTAATTATTTAGCATGCATCAGATTTGAACACTTTCCAGGTGGGTTGTCTGTCAACTAGCCTAACTAATGGCTGTGGTATGACATATTTTACTGGTCTTCACAAAGTCCCAAAGACTGAGGAAAAATAATGTGTCTACTTTCCTGTCTCCTTTGCAAATGTGAACTCTAAACTAATCCTTTATTGGAAGGAAGCTGGTAGATCCCAAAGTTTCAAATGAAACTGAGCAAGTTGGCCTGCATAGTCCATAAATAAGTTTGGCTCAAGTTGTCAAACATCACTGCCAAAACCAGAATTGCAGATATTTTTCTGTGTCGTGTATGGCTTGCGTCCGCTGTACCTACCCAATGCATCTAAAATCAAACCTCCCATCCGTGCTTGTTTTAGACAAGCAGAAGTATTTTTTAATGGACACAGGAGAAGTATTTGAACAGTAATGAGGTTTAAATATGCTAGATACTGTTACAGGACTTGGCATAAGCGCTCTTGTTTTCCCAAAAGTTTGAAGACTTCTGAAATGTGCTGTTCATGATAGTTTTTTTTCTTTTCAGTTCTGTGTTTCCTGGTCGGTTAACTTTAATAACAGACCAGATAGACATTTAGGGATCAAATTTTAGCTAAGTTCTAACAGTCATGCTCACCAAAGCTCAAAGATCACCGCCTCATACGTTTTCAAATTAGATTTATGGTGTTTTTATGAGACAGTCAAGAGAGGACTGGGCCTGGATTCATAAAACATTTTTAAGGATAAAATTTTTCTTGACTACTATTTTCTTCATATTTTCTAGATTTTGTTTTTCTGAAAACTTCTGATTTCTCTTCTTGAAAATAATGAAAGGGAGAAATTCATTATTATTTTTACTATTTGACTATTATTTTTACTACTTTTACTTTTTATTATTATTTATTGGTATTAAGATTTTTTTTCATTAATTAATTTTTTTAAAGATTATTCATTATATAGAATAAAAGTGGGGCATTTATATTATTATTATACAAATTTTTTTCACCAATGCTATTTTTCCTTAATAACTATAATACTTTATTTCTTTGGAAGATTTTCATAAATTGCCTCAGATTCGATCTCATGTCACCCACATGCACATGTGCTAACCACTAAACTACACCTCCATTCATATGGTTGTAATTAACACCAAACAGTTTCATTAAAACAAATAAAGAGCAAATAAGGGAACCTGCTAAATGGGTCACAGATAAGCGTGAATGGGGGCATTTTTACAGACGCTGATGTAATGGCGAACTGACAAACCCCTGTTTTAGTCAAATATTTAATGTGATCTCCAGGGAGATGGCAGACTGTTGAGACTGGAATCTGGTTTCAGGATGACCTCATGCACCAGCATCTGGAACACAGTCAGGCAAGCGTAGCAGCCAAAGCAAACGAGGGGAAGAATTGGAACAGTCACGCTGCTTGCGACCCATTGGTTGATGCGATATGAGAGCCTGTGAGACTTCCGCTGAAGAGAAAAATAATATGGTGATACTGATCATGTTTTTTCCCTCTTTTATGCTGCTTTTGCGTGCATTTAGCAAGTTATTTTTCTTCGCAGGCTCATAAAAGGGTGCGGTGCATATGATGAAGGCAACCGACTATGACATCACTTGCTGGTTTAGCTAAAAACATCCCTTTTAATTACAGCATTCGAAAACCACACACAAACGCATTGTGCATATGCTCTAATCCAAACAGAGAAACATATGCTGGAAGTCCTGTTTTTTTTAATGCATTTCTAAGGCACAAACGGTCCTGTTTAGCCAACGTGGGTCATCTGAAATGGGCGTGGTAATGGAATCAACCCTGTTATACAGCTGGAAAAATTAAGGGGGTCTTTGCAGAGTGTTGTGTTGGCATGATCTGTATGCTGAAGAATGTGGTGAAAGCTTGGAAACAGGAAGTCTGTGAAACAGTGGTAAGAAGAACAGGCGAGACGGCTGGCCAGCGGTGTAACCCTAGTACTCTTGATCTGCTCTCCTAAATACATTTTCACAAAGAGGAAACTCAAACAAGACTACTGTCCCTTTCTAGGCAAGTGGGGTTAATCTGGGGCCACATTTTGACCACCATATAATTATCCTGTTTATAATGTTTATAATTGTTTATAATGTAACCTATTGTTAGTGCCAGGTCAGGTTACTTATTACATGGCGTTCTGGAAAATTTCAACTTGTAACGGCATTCATTTGGTCTGCCATCAGATATTTTTTTGTGCAACAGTCGGGTTCCGGAATTCTCTATATATAGGGGAACTGATTTTTTGACCAACGGGGCTGTTAATTGATGGTATATGCTTTTGTTGAAGCCACCAGTGTGTATTATTTCAATATATTTTTAAAATATTAATATTGAACTGAAGAATTCAGAATTCATGACTCTAAAAAATTCTCCACCAATAAGAGAATCAAAACAAATGAATCGTCAACCCACTCCCATGAACCTGCCCTATCAAACTACTTAAATATTTGTATAGTTATGCCGATTATGCAATAAACATAATTTTTTTTCTGTATACATAATCAACATATCAGTAGTTCTATATTTTCTCCAATTGATTATGTCATTTGCAATGGTATTATTTGCAATTATTTGCAATTATTTATTGGTATTAAGATTTTTTTTCATTAATTACTTTTTTTAAAGATTGTTCATTATATAGAATAAAAGTGGGGCATTTATATTATTATTATACATATTTTTTCACCACTGTTATATCAAACTACTTAAGTATTTGTATAGTTATGCCGATTATGCAATAAACATAATTTTTTTTCTGTATACATAATCAACATATCATATCTATATTTTCTCCAATTGATTATGTCATTTGCAATGCTTCACGGGATTGTAGTTCTTTCCCTCAATAAAGCTGTTTGTTGAGTAGATTTGTTTGTTTGGATTGCTTTTTTTTTTTGTTTTTTATTTAAATTTTTTTTTTTTTTTTAATATTTTTTTGTGTTGTTGTTGTTGTTTTTTGCTGGTTGGTTTGGTTCTTGGCTTGTAACTCTTTAATGAAGGCTTTTTAAAATCCTTATGGGAAAAATACCAATGGAAGCAAGGCTGCTGCTTTTATTTAAAGTTATTTAAAGTTACCTTAAAAAAAAATCAGTCCTATGATGTAAATATCAAGATTAAAACCCAAAGCAAACAATTTGCCAGTAATATTTGTTGTAGCACTCATTATTACCCATCTGCTGTTGTATGTATATTCTAATACACAGAGCAGTAGGATACAAAAAAAACAGAGAATCCCAGAGTTCTTAAATGTTTCAACATATGCATTTAAAAAGGCCCCAACAAGCAAAAATGGTGAGGAAATTAACCACTTTTCATCTGACATGAAAGGAACGACAAATGCTTTACAGGTTACAGTATAATTTCATGAATGCAAAACTAGTTCTGTACGGTCCAGTTTTGAGATATCTTCTGATGGTCCATGTCAAATGTTTTTGAGAATAATTTTGTACTTCCTAAGAAGACCCTAAATTAAAATGATCCTCAGGTCATACAAGAAATAGATGAGTTTGTTTCTTCATTAGAACAGATTTAAATAAATAGATTCCAATCTTTTAACTAACATCTTGTGAAAAGAAATGCTTCTATCATTACGTTGTTTTAACTTTAAACAAATATGAGTCCAAAATATATATTGTAATAATGCTTCCTCCAGTGAAAAAGTCCATCCCCTGTTGTCCCCTCACATCAAAATCCACAGACATATTTCTTTAGAACTGTTTTGGACTGTTTTTGCTTTTAAATGGTGATTGATCTGTGCATATTTCTCTTCTGATTCAGACCAGACAACCCAGAGAACAACGTAGTGTTGGCCCAGATTTGGCCCACATCTGGCCCGCGAGAAATCCATATTTCACTGAAGAAATCAATTTTATACATAAAGGATTTGTATTTTATCCGGAAGCAATGGTTTGAAGTGAAAAAGTCTTAATGATGGATTTGTTTCTCACAAACATGTACCTTTTCACTTCACAAGACATTAATTGAAGGACTTGTGTGGATTAGTTGTGGATTATTGTGATGCTTTCATGATTTCGGACTCTAATTCTGGCGGCACCCATTCACTGCAGAGGATCCATTGGTGAGCAAGTGACGTAATGCTACATTTCTCCAAATCTGTTCCGAGAATGAAACAAACTCATCTACAATTTGGATGGCCTGAAGGTGACTACATTTTAAGCAAATTTTCATTTTTGGGTAAACTATTCCTTTGACCTTTTGCAGAGGTTTCATGCAACTGGCTCCTGATTTGTAATCAGTCCTGAGGCAGTTACTCAAACACATGAGACATCCATGTGCCCTTGACACAATACGACACTTGTCTTATTTGTATGTACAGTGAGTTTGGTTCCTCTATTTAAATGTGCATTATATCATTCCATTGTTATTAATTTATGGACTGTGTGCAAAAACACATTTGTATATTAATCACCTTAGAAAGAATAACACTGAATTCACTGAATCTGTTACCTTCATCCAAATGGGAAAAGGCATAGAAACTTAAAAAACGTATGCCAGACACGGTATGATAGCCTATAATTTTTCTGTGTATTTTACTTCCTCGGAATGTGCATCGGATAATGACAGGGAATTATGAACATCAAAGACAGATATCAGATATTTTATATCACTCTCATGGGGTGAATTCCTTCCTGTACATAATTTAGACACAAACTGTCCAGCGGAGTCTCTCACCCCATCAGTCTATGCCTCAGACATGTGGCAAGATCTTTGTGAAAATCTTTAATAAGAAACAGATTTCAGAGGCTGAAAGAACATGCAGAAAATCCCTGCAGCCAACGCCCCGTCTTAAGTTTACTGTACTTCAATGCACTTCATATTCAGACTCCCACACTGCTACAATATCAATGAGGTTAATCAAAATAGCATACTGCACATGTAAAAGGTAGAAATTTGATTGGCCAGATTAAATATTAAACAGCTATAGCCAGTTTAAAAATATGAACATTTTTTTCACCAGTAATGAAGGATGATTGTTGTAAGTCTTAATGACAGGTGAAATAAATTCCTATTGATCATACAACACCAAACTTACAATATTTTCAGAAATAAGAAAGTATTTTTAATATGATTTTTATTATTATTTACTTAATTATAAAATTGCCTCTTTTTATGTCTCTGTTTTCTGATGTTTCCTAGGCACAGGTCCCTGTGATTCTGGATGTTGCGCAATTTTGATTACCGTATCCTGTTCAGAAAACGTAAATTTCGCTGACTTGTCTGAGCTTTTTACCGTTGAGAAAGTTTAACTTACCCTTTCTGGGGTACACGGTGCTCTAAGTGTCCTGTCTACTGCCGCCACAGCAAAGTATAAAGTGTTTTGCACTTGGTCCCGTTTTGCTTTGGTGGGTTTTAGAGAAGTCTAAGCTCATAAATATAAATGAGGTGATGCTAACGTTCTTTGGTTGACTTCCAATGGCTAAGGCTTTCTTATGAATATTAATTAGGTATTTCTGACGCTGTACAGTTACCATCCAATTACGAAGATTTGGCTCATGAATATTAAGAAGCTTACATAGTAGCATTCATAAATCTTCGAGATGTGAAGACGGGAAGGACGCGCATCGTTTATTAAATTATCAAATTAAGATCCAGACAGTTTCACTCTGAAACCGGAGCACTTTCCTTTATGACAAAGGGATTTAAAGTCAATTTTCGTACGATTTTAAATCTCCTTTTGGAGATGGAATGCATTAGTTTGGGGTCACAATCTTCAAGTATATTTTAAAGCAAAGTTGCGACTTGCAAATATTTAGCGGATGGCTGAATATATTTTAAATAAATTAATCAATTAAGAAAATTACTGCACACTCAAAAAAATTTCAACACTGGCTTAAAAAGTATACATCAAATCTCATTTATTAGAGGATCAATGGGTGTGGAACAGTAACAAAACTCTTTCAAATAAGTCACTTTTCCTATGTATTATTAAACCTCTTTGTCATAAGTAAATGTTAATGAGTTAGTGATGAGTCAGACAGCACAGTACAAACACCAGATTACCGGACATAGGCACTTATTAATAAAAATGTATCCACACCGAGCCACAAGTTATGTATGACTTTGAAATGACCAATCCAGACACATCAGTGCATTCACCATAGATGCAGACCTTCAGTCTGATCTAAACACTGTACACTATGTATTTAGAATCTTTTATGACACATTTGACAAATAAGGATTTTTTGGGAGAAATTGGGAACAGAAGGATTAGCAACCACAACCATTGTACACCAGTGTCTTGACAAATAAATATATATGGCACAATATAATAAACCAGTTAACGCATAATCATTTAACTTAATATCTGCGAAAGAAAGCATCACATAGAAGGCAAGAGGTCAGCAGCTGTCTGGCAGGCTCAGACTCGGTGGCGCAGAGGGTCCGACAGGGGCGGGGATGGTGGAGGAGGAGGGAATGACGTCAGGGGGTCTGAAGGATCATCTGTGGGGAGAACCAGACGGGTGCCTCCGAACACAAGCTCCCTGTCCAGAGGATCGTCTGAGGTTCTTGCTAGTGAGTAAAGCCCAGCCTGGCTGGTGGAGGGGGTGGGCATGCCATGGGCATCTGTGCTGACCGTCATGTCACTGTACATCAAACTGCTGTCATCATTCAGAATCAGCTCTGTGTCCTCATCATGCAACTGACCGGCATTCTAGCAGAAGGGGAAGGAAACAATTCTGATTACACTCCTGTGCTCATATGATTTTATACATTTCTGCACTGTAGTATGAGCCAACAGCAGCTGAATGTGTTCATAAGTTTACCTCATAGGCTTGCGAGCTGGTGAGACAGCGTGCTATTGGACCACAGCAAGCCGGCAGAGTGGAAGTGAGAGGAGGCCCACTGTGAGTGAGGAAGGGTTTTAAATAACTGGAACACTTCGTTAAGGATTAAACGTCATTTAAAATGACAAATAAATATACTACTCCTATTTATTATTAATTACACTAAAATAAGTCTCTTATGCCACATTTAAAAATACAGATGAAAATAAAAATACAGTAAAAACTGCAATATAGTAAAATATTATAACAATTTAAAATAATTGTTTTCTAATTGAATATTTTATAAAATGTAATTCACTCCTGTAATGGCAAAGCTGAATTTTCAACATCATTATTATAGTCTTTACCGTCATATGATTCTTCAGAAATCATTCTAATATGCTGATTTGCTGCTAAGTAAGTTATGTTGAAAACAGCTGCTTAATATTTTTGTGGAAACAGGGATACATTTTTCTCAGGATCTCAGAAATATTTTTTTGTAACAAATGATTTAACTACCACTTCCATTTTTTTATGAATATAAAGTTAAAAAAATATATATAAATGTCTTTGTCGTCACATTCTGTGAATACATATTATTACATAATCTGCACATTTATTATATTTTGCACGTTTACCATTTTGACCATGCCAAGCAGTGACATTTATTTCTCTCTTTTTCATAATTTATTTATATATTGTATGCCTATTTATAGTTCTGGCTTGGACGCTCACTGTATTTCGTCAGCGTTGTACCTGCGCTTTGCACAATGACAATAAAGCTGAAACTGAATATAATTATAATAATTATGAGAATCATCATAATCATTTCATTTGCAAGTTTTGTCAAAATATTTAGTTTAAGGTTTCCCCCTGGGGGTTCGTGAAGGAATTGCAGGGGGTTGGGAGTTTATGAAAAGCTACAATTAAAACAAAAAATTTAAATTATTATGAAAAAAAAAAAAAAAAAAAGAACTTACAAAAAAATTAAATATATTTGTTTACCTGCATGTCATGTGACCATTAACTGACATGTGGTGTTAAATTATTTAAACATTTACTTAAAAACTCATACTCAGGCTGACAAAACATTGAGTATTCCTGTACTAGTGAAACCCGGATGGAAAAATCAGTTTGATGTAAATTTTACGCCCTCTACTGTTTAAAATGCTGCACTGAATACATTCTGCTGGAGGTGTAAAACATATTACGGTCGCCTAAGATTGTCTAATCTAATATGTAGTGTGTATGATCAAAAAACATCCTGATTTATAAATAAATCATGTATAAAATACCATTTATATGTTGATTCAACTAGGCAGAACAACTGAAGGATACTTGTGGTCGAAAGTGTACCACAGTCTGAACGGCCAGGCGCTCTCATGCTTGGTACTTTTTTGTGTCATCCCATCCGGTGCTGTGACCTTTAAGAGCAGAGAAAAGACAAGACAACAGAGGTAATGTAGTCTGTTATACTACCCTTATGATTCAGATTTATACATTAAATAATTGAACATTAAACAGTGTTTTTTCTGATATCAACTGTTGCATATTGAGCAGACATGAGTAGAACTTACCGAATTATCTTGATCTGTGTCCACTCCCACTCTGTGGAAACATAATGTGTTTTAAGCAAAAGCCAATGAATAAGACATAATTTGCTTTCAGAATGTAACTGCGACTCACCGAATATGCATGAGTGACAACATGGGGGTCGTCCCACCACCACAGACCCACACAGTGAAGAACACGATCAGCAGGGTGGTGGAAAACATCATCTGCCTGGCGTACGTTGCAGTGTCTCTAATTGAAAGGGCAAAAGTCATTGCCCCTCGAAGCCCTGTGAGGTCAGCATGACATCATCAAGAACAGAAAAAAGGACATTACGCACTTCAAATGTCTCTGATTGCTGCAGGTGTTACCTGAAAACATCATGACGTGCTGGAAATTGGAGGCGATTTTATTCTTGCGGCCCAAGTTTAACAGGAAAGACAAGGGGTAGATGTTAGCCGCCCTGCCAAGAAATATGGCCAGCTAAAACAAAAGCCACAGTCAAGGATAATGTGTGAATGTGTATCTGAACACAATTCATGAGCACAGCACAAACACACTGCTACAAAAGGATACAAATGCACCTATGACGAAGAGGGGATTGAACACATGGTGCTGGAAGGAGAAAAGTGTCAAGCCCATATAAGAGAAGATGAAGTTTTCAGCCAGGAAATCGAGAAGCTCAAACAACTGTTGGGGAAACGGAGGAAAATATTATCATTATACAAATCTTTAACTCAGAAAACAGAGAGTTCTTCAACCGTGGGACGTCCCGTTAAAACAAACTGTTTGTATAGTTGTTTGTACTGTATGTTACCTGTTTGGATCTACTCTTTGATTCAGCAGAAAGGTTGTTGTATGTATAGTGAGCCTGAGTAATGCCACAGAAGAGCACTGCAACCACACCTAAACACACACACAAACATAACAGCGTTATTTCAGTATTATTTATATAATGTTATAGCATTATTGATATTTTGAATTCACTTTTACTTTTATATTTTCAGTTTTCATTTGAATTTTAGTTTTAGTAATTTTGTGAAGTGCTTTTTTAGTTTTGTTTATATTTTTATACAGCTTTATTTTTTATTTTCAGCTTTAGTTTTAGTGATTATATTACTTCAACTTTTTAAGTTTAAGTTTTCATCTAATATTTATATATTTAAAACTATTTTTAATCATTTTCGTTTGAGTTCATTACAACATTGATTAAAATACACACTAAAAAAGTTAATGGGAATAATGAAAAAGATTTTTAAAATGTTTTTGAAAGGTATCATGCTCATCAAGCCTTTATTTATTTAATTAAAAATTGAGTAAAAACAGTAATATAATGAAATATTATTGAAATTTAAATATTATTACGATGTTTTGTATTCATTTATTCCTGTGATGGAAAAAGCTGAATTTTCAGCATCATTACTCAAGTCTTCAGTCACATGATCCTTCAGAAATCATTATAATATGCAGATTTGCTGCTTAATGATCCTTCAGAAATCATTATAATATGCAGATTTGCTGCTTAAGAAATCTTACGATTATTTTGAATTAGTTTTTTTTTTGTTGATGTTTTTGAGGAAAAGTTGACTTTTAAATTGTAATAATATTTCACAATATTACTGTCTTTTACTGTATTTCTGATCAAATCAATGCAGCCTAGTGAGCATAGGCGACTTCTTCCACGATTAACCAATTAGAATAAAGTATTCCTATAATAAAGCAATTTAGAGACGTCACCTGTCTGCATAAACTAACAGTATGAATTATTTTCATATTATATACAACATGCAATTGAACAGAGATTTCTATCATAGTGTTGCCATAGTTACCTGTGAAGCCACAAGCCTCAGCCAACAGGAACGTACTCCAGGACATGAGGAAGAAAAGGGCTGTTTCCAGCAAGGGGAAATCTCTCAGCTTAGTGAACTTTGTGACCTAAATAAAAACACATATTAATAGAGAAACAACCTTAGACAGGTTTAAACTCATTGTTTTGGCTAGTTTATGTGAATTAAATAATAATAATAATAATTATACAAACCAGAGCTGTCATGACTCCAGTTGCAGCCCCCATTGCAAAAGACCCACTGAAAACTCCCAGAAAGACACCCAGTGACTTGAGCAGGGCACTGCCATCAAATGTGTGACGATTGTCTCCCTCAGGCTGGTATGCCACGATTGATCTGTTAGTAGGTGAGAAATACAATATCTTCATATTGAAATAAGACATTTCATGACTGAACATGCTTACAATACAGAGAAAAGCTTGTATGCTTAAGATATCTAAACACATACAAGCATTTCATATATACCATTCAAAAGTTTGGGCTCAGCTTTATGAAGGCAATTAATAGATTTATTCAGCAAGGATGCATTAAATTGATCAAAAGTGACAGTAAAGACACTTATGGCACTGAAAACTATAGTAATGATGCTGAAAATCCACTGGAACAAACTACAATTTAAAATATATTTTTTAAAAGTTATTTTAAATTGTAATAATATTTCACAATATTGCTGTTTTTAGTGTATTTTGTAGTCTAGGTGGGCATAAGAGTCTTTCAAAAACATTAAAAAAATCTCACTGCCCCCTAACTTTTGAAAGGTAGTGTCAAAATCCTGTTTAATCTGGAACTATTAAAAATAAATAATCATAGGATGAGATTATGTGAACATAGGACCTCAAATGAAAGTGTGTGTGCGTGTGTGTGTATTTTTACACACAAGGATGTGCACTTACGATGACAGGACGATGGCCACAGCATCATTGAGGACACTCTCACCGAACAATAGCGCGTAGAGATCCACGTCCACTTTCAGCTCGTTGAAAATGGCCAGAACAGTCACTGTAAGTAATTTCAACTTGTGATGACTCTGATTTTGGCTCTAAATCAATCAATAGTTTAATATATTAAATATAAGATCAACTAAATTTATAGTAACAACCATACCTGGATCTGTAGCAGATACAATAGCGCCGAAGAAAAGGCAGTCAGTGAAAAAGAAATCCCCTCCAAGCTGACCGATGACTTTCAGAAACACCACACAGCCGTACATCACCAACCTGCACAGAGCAACAAAATTAATTATATAATATTACATTTATATTTTTTATGACAAAGCATCTTTTAGAAAAATCATCACTCACCCTGTAACAAAGCATGATGTCACTGTGCCCACAAAGGCATAGGAGAGGATAGACCCCAAATTTCTGAAAAAATGCCTCTGATAATTAAAATGAATAAAGAAAGTATTACTAAAATATTACGAGACAGAATTTCTAATAAAACAAGCCTTTCTTTCAGACTTTCTGTATCTTGTGATATTTCTGAAATCATTTTCTTACTCGTTTGAGACTGTATCCCGCATGAAAGATGATGGGTGGCAGCAAAATGTTGAAGAAAACCTCAGGATCAAAAGTAACCTAGCAGCAGATTTGCAGGGGTGAGAACAAAATTCAGTAGTAGGAAAGAACTATAATAAGAATAACACGAAGAGTTATAGAGGGTTTAACAGCACAGCAGTACCTTCCTGAGCATCTCTGCATTTGGCACATCATGGCCCTTGCTGTCCCGGACCTCTCCTTTCAGGCTGTACTCGTAGAAACGGCCGCTCACGTTCACCAGTATGGTTGTGGGACTGCTGTTCATGGCACAAGTCAAGGTGATGTCATTTAAGTCCTGAGGCAAATGGACCCCAAAGCGCAGAATTATACCCACAAACAAACCTGAGGACAAAAAAACATATATTTTAAATATTGTTTTAGCATCCATAGCATAGTTACACAAATCACATACAGAGAAAGAGCAAAAGCAGTTGTCAGGCTACCAGTACAAATAAATACCATGGTAATCACAGTTTCTCTTAGACTACCTGTTATCGTTACTACAGTAAAATGGTAGAAATGTGGGGTTAGCCACCAATGCCATTAAAAAAGAAAAAAGAAAAAAAGAAATGTCTAAAATTAAATTAAAAGTATTCAAATATATCAATTAAGATTTATACTTAAGATTTAAATGTAGAAGTATTTATTACACAATTAAATAAAATTGTGACATACTGTAAGTGTAATGTATACAAATTAAGACCAATATTATTAGATTTAAATTTAGTATAAGTGCCTGTATATTACATATTTTTCCCATATTAGTGGCTACTGTATGTGAAACTAAACTATGGTTATCATGGTTATTTCTTAAGACAAAACCCATTACTGAACAGAACAACAAGTATTTTAAGTACATGCAATGAGCTCATGCATAATATTTCTGGTGCCCACCTACACAAGGTTTCCTGGTTGTGAACTTGAATATGATTGTATGAGATCATTCTCACCATAAATCATAGCCAAACCCGTCTCGTGCAGGAACCTGAAACGGCGGTGTTTGAAGAGCCATATCGTGAGGATAGTGAGTGTGAGTAAAATGATGAATATGAGCAGATTGGCGCTGTCCTGCCTGTGGCTTTCCTCCGCTTTCCTCTCCGTCACCACGTTTACCATCTCCGTGTTCTCCTCCGCCAGACTAATGACAGCAAAACACAGCAGGCACAGTAAACGGGGAAGCATAAAAGCCCCGGAGACGGAGGTGCGTCTCCTTTGACATCTTGTCATGGCTGTGTTTGCGAGAGCCGGATCCGCCGTTCAGTTCAGCGCTGTAGTGATGTTGATAGGAATCACGGGGATCTCTTTACCTTCACATAACGGTGTGAAGACAGCGGCAACAGACTTGACAGAATACCCCCCGCTTGACCGGAAGTGGTAGATTACAAAATACAGGCTCTAACATGATTTGTCCCTCTTATTATTAATAAATCGCGGCAAAATAGGGCCTAAACTCGCGATCGTTCATAAATAAAATAAAGCTGAAATAAAATATAAATGTAAGATTAAAAACATAAAATTCGAAATGTTGTAATTGTCAGCTAATTGTAATAAAAGTTGAATTTACTAAAATTGCTATTAAAATTAGCAATATTAAAAAACACAATAAAAGAAAATATAATAAAATATAAAAATAAAACTAATTAAAATTATTAATAAATACTACCAAAACAATTTTAAAAATTAAGTATTTGTTTGAACAAATGGACAGTGAAGGTGTCAACATCAAATATAGTAGGAGCTTATTTAAAAAAAAAAAAATCTTTATTTTCTAACTATTGCAAATTTATTAGCAAAATTTATTCAAATTAAATAGTGTTTATGCAATTAAAAGTAAAGCTATTACGAGCAGCTGTCTCTTTAAACATTTTAATAATATTATCTGATGCAGACAATAATTAATAACAGTATGCTTCATGTTGAATAACATTTATTATTGCATACATACAACATCAATTGCTCCATACATAAATGTGCACTTTTGGTATGCACTTTAATTACAGATCGAGTACTCGTTACTGAATTGCAGTTTTGTGGTTTGTGTATGCATACATATAAGGTTAATAATATCACAGACTTCTGTTTACTACTGAGCTAAAAGCTACAAAGGAACATTGCCTTCATAAAAGGAGTTAATTCCTATGAAACCTTGCTTCTCGTTAATTACTGGCTCTAGCAATGTCAGGCTCAATGATTCTTTATGTTTGGTTTTAATTTTTAATTTGTTTTGTTTGGTGTTGAATACTCGAAATTGGTGCTCTGCATTTAACCCATCCAAGTGTACACACACAGCAGTGAGAAGTGAACACCACCGTGAACACACACCCGGAGCAGTGGGCAGCTATAGATCCAGCGCCCGGGGAGCAACTGGGGGTTCAGTGCCTTGCTCAAGGGCACTTCAGCCATGGGTATTGAGGGTGGAAGAGAGCGCTGTTCATTCACTCCCTCCCACCTACAACTCCTGCCAGCACCGAGACTCGAACCTGCGACCTTCTGGTTACAAGTCCAAATCTCTCACCGTTAGGCCACAGCTGCTTCTCGTTAATTACTGGCTCTAGCAATGTCAGGCTCAATTTTGAATGTCAAGTGGTTACATTGTGTTCATCAGTCAAAAAAAAAAAAAAAAAAAAGTCAAATTACTAACACTTTATATATATATATATATATATATATATATATATATATATATATATATATATATATATATATATATATACATATATATACACATACACTGGAGGTGTTCACAGTTAGCGCTTTGGAATGGTTTTCTCATGCATTAATTCACACAATCTTGCTGGCTTCTTCTGACCCCTACCTCAACCAAACCCCAAATAGAGACACTCTTTCCATTGCTTTTAAGCTTCAAAAATAAATCTGCAATGCTCAAAGCCAAAATACGTGGCTCAGCACGTCCCAGGCGAACACTGGAACAGCCAAGCAGATGATAAATTTGTACCAAAATGTAAACTAGGAACAAAAGCATAAGTAAAATACTGCTTTCCTGAAATACGTACACTTTAACCAAGAATGAGTCATTTCATTATGCCCCTGAGGGACATTAAAAAAAAAAAAAAAAAAAAAAAAACCTGCATAACACGAGTAAAATGATTGCACACATAAAGTCAGTTCCTGAAGGCTGATCATTCATCCATAATACAGTCTGGAATGATATACAATTGATAAAAACAACTGAGGCTGGCCCATGATATGCTTCTCTAGAATCAAATAAACTCCTTTGGGGCATTGGAACTCCAGACTTTTATCAACAAGGCATTGTTTCAGAACATAAGATGGCAACTTTAAGTGTTACACCATTCATAATCCATCTTTTTGTGTTCAGTCTGCTTTCCTCTAAAGATTATACCATATTTTATACCATAACAAATATATTTCTCTAAAACAGTTTGAAGACATAATGCTATAATGACTCTGGGGTCAGCCGACTCGTAACATAGATATCTGAATCCTTAAATATGACGACATAAACACGCAAGCGCACTCGCACAAACAGCTAAAATACACAGAAACAGATGGCGCAATCCAAAATACAGCACAGCATTCCTCCACATAATAAATAGATTTATCAACAACCTGTTCACTGAAATAAAAAAAATACAATTTCATTGAGCGAATAAGTACACATTGCACAAAAGAAAGCATGACCAACATTCTGAAGGAGGAATCCACCAAATAAAACACACACACACACACACACACACACACACAACACATTTGTTAAATACAGCATTTCTGTCGAGAGCTTTGGGTCAGATGAAATGAAAGCACATGTATATACAATGTTGACGAATAAAAGGAGCCACTGTGACCCTCATGTGAACAAATATGCCCTCTTTACTTGAAATGTGCGTTTGAAAGCCTAGAGGACAGAGCTCTTCAGTGCACTTTAGATATGGCATGAATTTGCTGTAAATATAATCACAATTCACAACTACTTTACATTTTTCCCCACTAGGAAGACATATAATCACTATGAATATGTATAGAAGACATATTTCAATAAGCTAAGCACATCAGTCGTGCTACGGGATGCACGGGGGGTCTTTTGCATGAACACCCAGAAAAATAAGACCCATGACTTGAGTATGCAGTAAAGCACAGCGACCGTTACTGCTGCATGTGACACTCTGAAACTAAACATAGGCAATAGAAACAGGTAAAAGATACATTCATAATGAGTTTAACAACAAAAAAAGATATCTCTGTTCAAGCTCATTTTACAGATATGATGGCGTAGAACAAGTCAGACACAGCCAGGCATTTGAAATCTGTGCATTTGATAATAACAAGTTTTCTTATTAGCACTGGGTTACAGAACAAAGGGACAGTTCACCAAAAAACGATCTCAGAAATCATTTACTCACTCTCATGTCGTTCCAAATCTGTCTGACATTCCTTCTTCTGTGGAACAAACAGGAACATATTTTGAAGAATGTTTCAACTGGTTTTGTCCATATAATGGAAGTCAATGTGGTCCAATACAACCTATTTAGACCTCATTGAGTTGCACTCCATGAAAAAAAAAAGAAAAGACGAAAAAACATTTAAAATATCTTCTTTTGTGTTCAGACATGAGGGTAAGTAGATGATGAAACTGAAATCGCAATGAGATATATAATTTAATATTTGTAAATTTTTTACATCTGATCATGTAGCTTAAAGCTGAACAATTTGCGGTCTAATGTGTAATATAGTAAATCTGGCCACTGAAGTGTAAAATGTTTCTCACAGATGTGTATATATGCAGGTTAATACACAAATGACAGTTTTTTTTAAAAAACTAATAATATACTAACATACTGTGTTGATTTCCTCTTTGTTTTCCAACTACGTTGGGCTAAAAGTAACAGCCAGATCTATTTTGGACAAACACTTCCAATACCACACTTTTATACAAACCATACACATATTATAGATACACAATATATTCTTTGTATTTTACATACACTTTCTCCACTGTATCATCTCTCTGTAAATTCATTTCTGGAAGGGATTTGGGCGTTTTTGATGCTGGTATTAGTCCTGGTTGGGATCGGAGGAGGGATCATGGGAAATGCAGAAGTGGGAAATGACGACCAGTTGCTGTCCATGCCAGAGCCTGTGCTGGGGAAGCTGCTCTGAGGTTGTGAGAAGGTAAGGGATGAGGCTGCGGGTATAAGCGGCGGGCCGGTCCCACCTGTGGATGGTGCCATTATTGAAATGAAGTCTGAATCATCATCGAATGTGACCCATTTTTGGTTTTGTTTGGCTGGGGCCGCTGCTGGAGCAGGAACTAAGGTTTGCTGTCTGGAGAATGATGGTGGAAGAGCTGAACTGTGAACCACAGCTGACATGGCCCTGCTGAGGCCCTGGCTGGCCTCCTGGGCCTGCTGCTGGGTGTAGAAATCGGGCGTGAGCGATCGGCGTGGGGAGGACAATAGGTTGCCAGTGAAAGGGTTGGTGCTGCTGGGTCTGGGTTGGGCTTCTGCGAGGAACGGAATGGGGGATGAACGGAGGGTCTCCTGGGATTTGCTGCGGGAGGGTACGGGTGGAAGCAGAAGACATGGAGTGCTGCTGGTGTAGGGAGCTGAGAATAGGGAGAGGGAGCTGGGTAATGTGGAGGAAGAAGAAGGGGAGGGGGTGGATGAGGAAGAGGAGCGAGGGAGGGAAGCGGAGAACGAGGTGTTCTGGAAGAGGGACTGGGTGTTAAGTGTGTCGAAGGGGTCTAGTTTCCATTGTGCTTCTTTTTGAAATCCATTCATGTCCTTGGCCTGGGGAAAGAAAACACACAAGGACTACATTATGAAATCAAACTTACAGCTTAAAGAGAAAATACAACACAATGCAGTTGCTGAGTCAACATGAAATCAAATTTGATTTTATTAAATATACTGGGGGAAAATGATTGTCTTTGCAACCTTCCTTAACCCTCATCTTGGCTGTTTGGAATAATACGATTTTTTTTTCTTCTTCTTTTTTTAAATGAAATTCTACTGAACTAACTTTCTTTTTAAGTAGTAACTTTTGAAGTAGTAACATCTAGTTCTGGGGATTTTAGGTTCATAAGCTGACAGATAACTGCCCCCTTTGGCTGTTGAGTTTAACCTCTTTTTTGAAATAAAGGATATAACATTAATGTCCTCAAGCAGTAACAATAATATAAAAAAATATATAAATTTCTTTTGATTTTTTAGATTAAGCAATTCACCAAACTACTGAATGCACCTTTAAATATCCTCTTTCACTCACAAATATGTATCATTACAGATGTAAAAAGGGTTAAAAACATCATTTCATGTTGACTTTAAATTATAAAACAAAGTGTTTATTACAAGTTTTGATTAAAAAAAAAAATCACAATGACTTATTGGTTAAAACATAAATGGTGCAATGAGAGACCTTAAAATAAATCAAAATCAGAAAGATCTGAATCTTATATATTAAACTGTCTAATGAAACAATGAAAACAGCATTATACAACATCAAAAACACAAATATAATTAGTGTACAAGTCTACTAGAGGTAAAGTAAAGGTATTAACTCATAAAATTACTTTCTCTTATCCAAGAAACACTGAAAACAAATATACCGCAGATTAAAAACAAAAACAAACAATAACCACAACAAATACTGGATGACGCTTTCCTTGAACCCCCTGCTGGAACTACTTAAACTCATAACCTGTTTTTTTTTTTTTCTCGAAATCACAATATACAATAATTTCAAGGGGTTCAAGTTAAGTTTTACACTTTTCTGATATTCAAAATAAAAAAAAGGTCAAATTAAAGATGGAAAGGGGAAAAACAACTATAACATGGAGGATCCTATATGTATGAGCACCCCATACATTGTGACTACAGGCTATGGTGCCATGAAGACAACATAAAGACTAGGAATTACTTAATCCAGTACCTGTCAACCTGAGGATTGCTCCTGCTAGTAAAAGAGAGAGACACATGCATCAAGAAGAGCGAAACATGACTATAAGTATCACCTGGATAAAATCGATATTACTAGAAAAGGAGAAAATAAGAGGAAGAGGCCCTTAAAACTTGTTAATGACCCCAGGATGGGCTCTTGTGGGTACCTGTCTCTCTTAATCACAATTAAATGTTGGGCTTGTGATCTTGACATCCATGCAGATTAGGGCAGAATAAGAGGACTAACCTGAGATGTAGGAGCAGGAGCAGACTCAGGTGGCAGTGTGTGAGAGGACCGGCTCCGGGGGGGAGGCTTAGGAGATGCCAGTCCGGGCTGAGGGGCGGCAGCGGCTCCAGCAGATGCTTGAGGAGCAAGCTGAGGCACCAGCGGGGCAGGGAAGGTGGGCTGCATTGGTGGAGGGAGCTGGGATTGTATGGGAGGGGGCAGTTGGACTTGGACTGGAGGCTGCATTGGTGACATAGACTGAGGCTGCATGGGTGATATCATCTGAGGCCTCATGGGAGTTGGCAGTGTGGGGGGTGGACCTGACGGACAGACACCCAGCATTATTACATGGCAAAAAAAGTTGTTAAAATATATATACAAATCTGGTATAAAATATATATATAAAGTTTTAAATAGTTTAGTTTAATTTAATAATACTGCATATATATAAATAATAATAATAATAATAATAATAATAATAAAATACATTATCAATGTTAATTTAATTACTATTATTATAAATCATAATTATTATTACTATCACTTGAATAATTTTAAGTTATTTATGTAATTCAGTAACTACTGAATGCACTTTTAAATATCTTGTTTCAGTCAGAAATATGTATTATTATAGGAAAAAAAGGGTTAAAAAACATCATTTTAAACAACGTGTTTGTTACAAGTTTTGATCAAATTCACAATGAATCACTGGTTAAAACATCAACAGTCTATAAACAGAATAGGGTTATTACAGTTACCTAAAACTAAAATTTAAACCATTAAAAAAATCATTTTCATTACTTGAAAAAAAGAAAAAGAAAAGGTAATTACTAAAATAGTAATTATAGTAAAACTATAATAGTAAAAAAAACTATAATAGTAAAAATACTCTGACATAATAATCAAATTTTGAAAAATCAATGAAAAATCTGAATCCTGTTTATTAAAATGCTGTAACAAAATATTGAAGAAAAATGAATAAATCATTAGAAGTTTTTAACAAACCCAGAGGCAGTTCAGACGGTTTGCTTTGGGGTTCAGGAATGGGTCTTGGTGCTCCGGGGTGATTATCAGGTGAGGGTCGTGGTGCCCCAGGATGCACCTCTGCTATGGGCCTGGGGGCCCCAGGATGAGCAGGAGGAGGAGGTCTAGCCTGAGGAGGGATGCTGATGACTCCTGCTCGAGGTGGGATCTAAAACAGAACCATAATATTAACTCGGTATTTAAAAAAAATTTTTTTTAAATTTTTATTATTAAGTCTACCCACCGGCCGCGAAGTGCCTCCAGGGGCTGATCCGGTGGCTTGACCACGACCTGAAAAACAGCCGATGCAATAATCAGACATTCAGTAATATTTATAAGAAATAAGTTTGTAAAAATATCAGAAAACCTATTTTATTAAATTCAGTCAATTTGGCACAATTTCTACAAATGTGATAACAGAACAATACTTTACACAATAAATTTAATCAGATGCTTTAAAAGTTAGCCTGGAAAATATCAGATCAGTGCTCCTGTCGAGAATGTGGCTCTATTTAGTGTTGAAACTAGCCTGGGGTTACAATATTCTGGCATGTGGAAGGCACAATTATATCCATGAGTGAAATCTTCTGTCAGTTACAGATGGTTGATGTTATTTTGGAGAGCTGATGAGCGAAGGCAGTGTGTAAGAACTCACCAGCTGCATCTGCACGTGCTAATGCTGGGCTTTTTTGTCCTTGTCAGCATGAAGGAAAAATTATTTAAAAAAAAAATTACAAATAATTTTTTGTTTTGTAGCACCAAATGTGTCCTTACCTGATATAGAGATCATTTCTATCATTCTCTATTCAATTACAAAAGCTACTTCGCCTAATTCAACCCATCACTTCACAATGAGACACTAAGCCAAAATCACTGGATTACCTGAGACTTCATGCACTGCATCATGGCAAGACGGTTGACCTAAACACCCCTGCCCCATCTAAATTAGTCTATTTCTGTTAGCAAGTGCAGGAGGTCTCAAGTGATCAGGTGATCATCATACACAATAACAAACAAAATCTTTTCAGAAATTACCTTCATAACCAGTCAGATCAAACTCTAGACTGAGAGGCTCAGCAAAGCCTAGAAAGAAAATTCAAAATGTTTCCAAAAAATTACATTATAAACCAAAATTGGTAATAAAAAGCAAAATCCACATGGCAAAATAATTATTTAATATTTTATACCACAAAAAGGCAAATTTACAATGAGGCTCAGGAAAAGCATATAGAAACACAACCAAACAGAGCACAGAACTGCATCATTGTACTTTACATCTGTCAGCCAGACATTTTCTAACCTAATATCAGGTGCAACTAACCAAATCAATACACACTAAACAGCATTAAGTAAGTAATCAACTGCTAATACACAGTGCTGGTTCATGTACAGCGTTACCTGCTGAATCTTTCCTAACAGGTGTGGGACTTTGCCCTCCTTTAGAAACCACAGGACATTGTGAAATAAATTAAATGTGAATTAAATAAAACATAAAAATCAAATAATTGAAAACATAGCATCTAATGTAGAGGGTGTTTCAATCTCAGATAAAACTCATGACTTTTAGGGTTTGAATTCTTGTAAGAACAGATCTTTTATGACCAAAAATCTGTCATGCCTGTGTAAACATTTACAAAGAATTGTAACACAGCTGTACCTGAAGGTGGTGGGGGGCGCTGTGGAGGTGCAGGTCGGGCTGGTGGGGCGTTGGGGCGTGGAGGAGGGGGGCGTTTTGGCTCTAGTCCCTGTGAAAAGAGAGCACCAGCTGGCTGACCATCAACAGGAGAACCTGAGAAAAGAGAGAGGAAAAAAACATTCTATCACAACCCCTGTCAAATCAACAGCCTGAGGGATTTAGCTCAACCACACTGAAGCCTTGACACACACACACACACACACACACACACACACACACACACACACACACACAGACACACACACACACACACACACACACACACACACACACACACTCTAAAAGAGCTCAGGAACCACTGAAGCACCTCTGCAAACAACACTCTTTACCTGCCAGTTCCCTTCTAATGCATGCTGGGCTTAATCCTCCTTTTTGCAGTGTAAAAACAAAGGAAAATTAATGTACTGGAATTTTGTATGATGCAGAGTTGAATGACAAATGAATATTTTGGCACAACTCTATAAATTGAAATCTCCTACGGAGTTATGCAAGTGACTTAATTATTAAAATAATAGTTTTTTCCCTCTTCTACTTTCTTGATAGGGGTCTGTAAGATGTTCTTGAAAGTAGACTCTTATGATCAAAAATATTTTGTAAATATAATAATATTGTGAAATATTAATACAACCCAAAATATTTTTTTGTGTTAATTTATTATAAATTGTAATTAATTCATGCGATGGCAAAGCTGAATTTTCAGTCGCCATTACTCCAGTCTTCGGTGTCACATGGTCCTTCTAATATGCTGATTTGGTGCTCAAGGAAACATTTTTTATTATTATCAATGTTGATTTTATTATAAAATAATATGATATTTTTGTGGAAACCATCATTCTTTGCTGAATAGAAAGTTCAAAAGAACACCATTTATTTGAAATATAAATCTTTTGTAACATTATAAATGTCGTTATTAACTTCTGTCAAAATATTTCAATCTCACTGACCCCAAACTTATGAACAGTAGTGTATATATGAATTAAAGACAAGCTAAAAATTGGCATAAACCCCTAAGAGTTTGTCCATGTTGAGTAGAATCAAATACTAGCACTACCCTGTGGTGGTCCAGCTGTGCGTGGAGGGGCTCTGCTGGGCCGGATGGGGGCTGCAGGTTCTCCGTGGGTAGGAGAGGGGCAGGGGCTGGTGTGTGGCGACGTGGCAGGGGATGCGCCCAGATCCATGCCTGCTCCAGGTTGCAGGTGCTGGGGTAAAATATCCTCAACCTCCTCATCCACATCACCTGTCAATACAGCAATAACAGTACAACTCCATACTGTCCCAGAGTTCCACAGATTCCTGTTGCATTTTGGTACCATGTAACCCAAACAGGTGCCACACCTTCCATGTCATACTCTTCTCCCATGTCAGAGTTTTCTGCCAGCAGGGTAGAGCTGGTGGATGTTGGGATGCTACCGCAGATTCTCTCCACACTCATTTCCTCCTCTAGACTCTTTATCCAACCTGGACTCCTCAGACGAATGTCTATGGTCTTACCATTCACCTGCATGCAAACACATATAGGGATGGTAAAAAAGGGTCAATTTTAGGGTGCCATGCAATAAATATGTGCATGTGAATTTTCATTTGGTCAATAT
The DNA here is from genome assembly GCF_018340385.1 of Cyprinus carpio. Taxonomy (NCBI): domain Eukaryota; kingdom Metazoa; phylum Chordata; class Actinopteri; order Cypriniformes; family Cyprinidae; genus Cyprinus; species Cyprinus carpio. The sequence goes on along the minus strand of NC_056581.1, from coordinate 9,851,069 downwards.
ATAAAATTGAATCTTAACTATAGTCTCTTACAGTAGAGCCACTCAAAGATAGAGCTGCCAGAGCAGAGTATCCCTCCAAAAATGTCACCCACATTTTCTCTTCAACAAACCTGTTCAGCAGAAAAAAAAAGATGATAGTGATGATTTTTAATGATATATTGTAATAATATTTTTCTATTCAAAAAAACTTTTATGAATTTTTGTATATATACGTTTTTGAAATATTATTTAATCAAAAATACAGTAAAAACAGAAATATTGTGAAGCATTTCTACAATTTAAAATGACTATTTGCTATTTTAATATATTTTAAAATGTAATTAATTCCGGTGATGCCAAAGCTGAATTTTTTGCAGCATTACTCAAGTCTTCAGTGTAACATGATCCTTCAGAAATCATTCTAAAATGCTGACTTGTGCTTAAGAAACATTTATCAATTCTGAAAACAGTTTAATGCTTAATGTTGTGGAAAGTTGATTTTTAGGACTCTTTGATGAATGTAAAGTTCAAAAGAACAGGATTTATTTGGAATTTAAATATTTTATAAAATGATAAAACATCTCCATTGTCATTTTTGAATGAAATTTTAATTAAATATAATTGTAATTAAATTATATATATATATAATATGTGTAAAATAAACAGTACCTGATAAGAATAACCTCGCCAAAATTTGCAAACTTGTCCAACAGGTCATCAATCAGTGCATCATCAAAGTAGTCATCAGGACCAGATGTGCAGAGAGAGACAAGGATGGTGCCATCTGGTGGACCCTGCAGGGCGATCACTTCTTTATACACCTGATGTCTGGCCTCTGGATCCACTTCAAGTATGTCCACATCCATGATAGCCACCACAGGCCTGCAAGAAAGAAATGTTAAGTGTACAAGAACAGAGATTCCTAGCCCACACAAACAAACGCAAACAAATTTAAAAATGACTTGACATATTAATAGACTAGTTGCACAAGGTGGCATCGGTTAGTTTTGGTGACGCGAGAGTGGGTATTCTTATTTCCGGTCTCTGCGACGTTCGCATTTACTGTAAGGGAAAAACTTATATGAAACTCATTCATTCATTCACCAGACCCACAACATACGTAAGTTTCAAATGCCACTGGCACAATTAACATATATAGTACAGTAATGACAGCAATGTAGATCTTAGTTGCATTTCAGTGATATTATAAATCCTGTAAACATATATAGAAGTACGATTCAGGTTTTTCCGGCCCTGTGCATTGACGTTTAGAAAAAATGAAAGTATCTTTACCCATTCTTACTGATCAGAAATCCGACACTGCCCACTGACAGCCTCCTGCAGTACCTCTGAGGCCCACTGGAGGGCAATAAAACATTGCTGATGGAAAACTGAAAGGCGTTGTGCTGGCCCTAGTCTCTCTCACCTGTGATCAGAGGTTTTGAGCTCCGCTCTACCATAATACTTGAGCTCTCCAGGGCTCCATGGGTACTGATCTTCCTCAATCACTGGGGCTCCTACTACATTCAACTCCAACTCTTCCGCTGTAACACATACACACAGGCAGATCTAATCAAAAATTTAATTTTAAGGTTAGCTTATTCTGTTGTATACTGCATTTCAAGTTTGGTTGGTGGTTGAAGACATTTTATTAATATAATTCTCACCAGTTTTATCAAAGTTCCACTTTCTTCTCTTCCACAACACACGGTCAGTCCAGGCTGGTGTGCGGCACTTCTCACTGGTGTCATAATCCTCCGAAAACAGGTCATATTTGTAAGTGGGGGCAAAATCCAGCTTCCCTTCAATAAAGCCCCTAAAAATCTGAAATATGAATAAAATTGAGAAATTGTTTAATAGAGGGACAAAAACAAAACAAAAAAAAACATTCAACTGATATAGTTGTTGTTTTCCTAATATACCTGTCCAGCATTCTTCTGCTCCAGCAGCTGATCTCCAGCAATCAGTGCATCCCAATTCTGCTGTCTGATCAGTTCCTTGGTCTCTTCATTGGGAATATTTATTCGGTAGTTGAAGTCTCCACACCAGAATACATAATCATGAGAGTATAGGAGACGGCCCTAATAAATAAATAAATAAAATCTTATTTAATAAGTTTTTATTATTTACATCATATAAAATAATAAACACAAATACTACATATTTATATGTATTATTACATATTTAAATATTACTATTATGAATAAAAAAAATAAATAATATATTAAATCAAAAATTTATTATATAATGTTTTTAAATAGCATTAATACGTCACAAGCAGTAATACATGACAATAATTAAAAGAAGAAGGTGTTCACAAGTGGAACAGAAGTAACAGATATTTTTTGAATCGCAAATGATTTACCATGGGGAAGGACAGTTTGCGTGTGATTTCATTGTAGTCGTCGTTCCTCTCTTTGACCTGTGATTGGCCGGCAGCAAAGTGAGAGCACACAAAGCAGATGCTGGTGGTGTGGAAGAGCATGCGAATAGCCACACCCCCTTTATTACCAGTGGCTCCACCCATTCCAGTCTTCACTGTGTCCACAGCAACGTCCCTATGTGAGGAAAACAACACACAATGAGATCTCAGAAAAATTTTCTTATCCTTTTAAATATCTGAAACTACACTGATCTGTCAATCACAAAATAAAGGCAAATGTGTGTGAGAATACCTGATGAACGGTGCATGCTGAGGGCGTATGTAGACGAACAGACACACACCCACCAGCTGCTCTGAGGCCAGCAGCACGTATTTGTGCTCTCGTGAGATGTTCTTCTGCAGTTCTGCAGCCCACAGCTTCTGATTAGTAGTGCTACCAGGGAGGAAAGAGAAGTTTAATAGTTCTCTAAAGAAATGAGTGCATGCAAATACTGATTGAAAGAAAAGTGAATTGGGTAGCACATCACAACTACTGGCACTGACCAAAGGAAGTTTTACTTCTGCTTACTATTTAACTAAAACCAGTCAAAATCTCTGACATCAAGTTAGTTCTTACCTTGCGCTGACGATATTTCCAGCATTCAGCTCTACCATTTCCTCAAAGCCAATAGCAAAGATGTCCACTGGGTTAGATTTTCCATCTGCATGACAAAACGGTGATGTTGGACTTTGATATATATGAAGTCACTTAAATATTTGCACTAGTTTTATTAGTCACCAATGGATAATAAAACAAAGCAACCTCATTTCCTTTCAAAGTATCATTTGCATTGTCTTTGGATCAACACACACCCTGGAATTCTGGGTGGCCGGCCTTCTTAGGGGCATCCAGGAGCCAGTCATTGAGCGTGTGGTTACGAAACGCAATACTGCGGAACTGCTTGCCCCCGTTCACGTTCCATGTACCCACACACACTCTGATCTTCTTGGGACGTGTGTACTTGAAGTAGTTCTGACACATGCCCAGAAGCACTCTGGGAGAGGCTAAAAACAGAAAGGGTGAGACATTTATCAAAAACCTACATTCAAGTGATCAATGATAATATGAAATAATATCTTGAACATTAAACTAATGGCCAGAGTACACAAAAAGAAAATGCAGAGCATGTGACAGACACACCTAATGGATGAAATTCTATCCCTGAAAGTTGTACAATAAGATATGACGCATTTAAAACAAGACTACACAGCAAATTAAAAAAAAAAAACACTGTACAATGTCAGAAGCGCCAAAATAAACAGTGAGTTTATGGAACAGGGAACCATAAACATTTATGGATTTATGGCTGGTATATGTATACTGTACCTGACTGTAAAATGGGCTCAGAGACTAACATTGTAAGCATTAAGGAGAAAAAGAAAGAAAAAAGGAAGGGGGAAGAGAGAGAGAGGTTCAAGTTAGCCGTTAGACAGATAACAGCATTAGTCCTCTGGTTCAACAATAATCTCACACCCAAAGCAGCCGGGAGCCATAGATTAGCACGCTAGCAAATGCATTCAGATCTAGATCCACAGGATAAAATCAGTCCACTACAGCAGACTGATCCCATAAAAACCGTGACCACAAACACAAGACACCAAAGGTGGAAATCATGTTTAAAACCACCTACACCTCAGTAAAGTCAGTGAAATCGATATAGTTTAATGTGCATTTGCCAGGCATTTGATATGTATTCCTTCATGGGCAATGTATTTACAATATATTTACATTATGAGAATATTTACATTATAATTAATTACACTAATAATATATTTATATTTGATTTGATTAATATTATCACTGTCCTGGTTGATTTCTGACTCTGGATTGTGGTGTTATAAATCATACCGTACAGGCTGCTGGTTGTGAGGAGGGCTCGTGCCTTATCTGCCAGGTCACTGTTCAGGGTGCTGCCCAGTCTCAGGATGTCAATGGCTTCTTGTTTAGAGCTGTCAAAGAAGTTGTTCTGAATGGTTCTAGTGACTGAGCGAGCGCCGTCTTTTAGCTTTCCACCCTACAGAAAGAAAAAACGAAACCAAATAGTTAATCTAAAATAGTTATGGTCTGGAATAGGGCTGCACGATAAATCGAAATGGAATCGAAATCGCGATTCGACAGAAGCTGTCATGTGTATCCTTCAGTGAAGCACGGTTCTGTGATCAGCAGTAAATCTCCATCCAAAGGCCAGAGGGCGCTCTCCCACTGAAACTTCAATATCATCTTTCGATTATTTTTTTTGTGTATTTTAAGTGGAATATGTGCAAACAGCTGTCATTATTGTACATCTGAAAGCACGTGATGATGATTTACTGCTGATTACAGAACCGGCTTTACTAACAAAATGTGCATGACAACCGCATTCGATTAATCATGCAGCCCTAGTCTGGAACATTAAAACTATCCCAAAAAAGCAAACAAAGTATACATTCATGTATTAAAAGGGACATGACAGCAATATTAATAATATTTCTTTGCAGCTAGCTGGTGTTTGAGGCCTAGCTGAGAGAGGGTTTACAGGAATTTTATAACGGTCTGTAAAGAGACCTAATTAAAGTTGAGAGCACTGCCAGTTACAGTAATCTTTCTCTACTAACATAAAAGAACCAACACAAAACAGCAGACTAAGAACTCAAAACTTAAATCGACACAACTAGCTAGTGTCAACTTACCACACAGGCAGAGGAACAGCCATAGGAAAGCAAGGAAAAACAGCAGATACATGAGTTAAGACAATCGTTAACTTACTGGGTGAAGATGGACAGAAACTTCCATTTTCAGCTCTCTGCTGACTTTTTGCGCTTTATTGTTTGTATGTGTTTTACAAGCCTACATGTACCTTAGCCTTGCCATCCAGGGCACCAGTGCCTGCGTAGATCTTGCTGACCGAGTCTCCATTGGTGGACCACATGGAGCGGAAAACCTCCTGAAAGCGTGCCACCAGCTGAGGCTTCTCAGTCAGACCCATGTCTTCTAACTGTTTTGGAAGCATCTGAACGACAGAGACATATTACACGAGAGGCATTAAAAAAATGAAAACAACAACAACTTCCAAATATGTTATACTGTAGTAAGAAAACAGAACTGTTTCAAACACACCTCAAGTGCAATGAAGGCCTGGACGCTGTTTGTTCGGTCCAAGCAGTCTAAACAATTGGAACGAATAGTCCCAGTTTGACATCTGCGGTGAACAAAGTTGTGGGAGAAACTAGTTTTCGTCACTTTGTGATTATTAGCATAAGCCAATTACTTTTGAAATGTAAGGATTTAAAATATGTAAATTAAAAAGTAAATCGTTTTATTTAAATTTTCATTTTTAGAATTTTGCACATCTTAATTGCATAAATAGATTCAATGAATTGTACTACATTCAAAACTGTGTCAGTCTTCATTTCAGGCAGCAAAGCAACAAAATGTGATTATTTCTGTGTAAATATACACACAAAAGTTTGGGATCAGAACAATTTTGAATGATTTTTACAGGAGTTTCTTATGCTCATCTAGGCTGCATTTATTTTATCAAAAATACAGGAAAAACTAATATTGTGAAATATTATTATGATATAAAATAATATTTTCTATTTTAATAGTAGGTCATTATTTCATATCAGCCGTCTAAGCTAATGGATAGTTGGAGCTGGATTGATGGTGTTTAGGGATGTGCGATTAATCGAAATCGTAATAAAATCACGATTTGAGCGTGCGCGATTTCTAAATCGCTTTATAGCACGATTTTCCGCGGTCCCGACCTCCCGCAGTATACTATCCGATCCAATCAGAATGCAGAGCACCTAAGTGGAGAGCGAGAACAGAACAGACCGGGTATATGCCTAACTCCAGGTTCACACACTCTGTCTGTGATGCGTATTTTTTCCGCTCCCATGTTAATGGATCAGAACGTTCACACTGCACACGTTAAAAGATGTGAACAGAAAAGGTTAGAAATCGAAAGGTGCGAAAAGAATGAATATCTAGCGCATGAGCATAGAGAGAGTTGTGAGTGAGTGAGCATCGCGTCTGGTTTTGTGACAAAGCAAAGGAAATATGCGTGCAAGCGGAGATATTCGCGCTCGCGCATTATTTTAATGTTCTTTCGCGTTACAATAACGCGTTCTCGCTGCTGCTTCTGAACCGCATACACATACTGTATACGCACTGCAAACGGAGTACGTGTGAACCTTGGGCAATAAATATATTTCAGCTCCTGAGGCACCGCTACAACGAGCTCTATGAACAATGCATGGCAAAAAAAAGAAAAAAAAAGAAAAAGGGTTTTATTTATTTATTTATTTTAATTTTTTTTTACCATATGTCTTGACATTTTGTTTGACATCTTTACTTAGTGATTATTTTGACTTATGTCTGTTCTAGAGGCATGTTACAACTTTTTGATAAAGCTCTCATTGGTTTTCTTTTGGAAATATGTTTCACATTTATACTGAATCCATTTATGACTGTAAAGCATGTCTGTGTGTGTCAAAATCGTTATTAAAATCGAAATAGCAAAATTGATCAAAAAATCGTGATAGGTTTTTTTTGTCCATATCGCACAGCCCTAATGTTGTTTGTGGTATACAGTGTTCTGGATTGGTAGAGAGCACTTGTATTATTAGTGAAGACACATTACTTGTTTATTTACAGTCATTTATTCTCTCATTCTTTTTCTCTGTGGCTGTGCACGGTCCAGAGCGCTGTATGACTGATGTATCCGTTCAATTTAACTTTACTCCAAATATATGAACTTACCTTGTTTAAATACTTTTATATTTAACGTGTTTGTTTATGTCCAATATTTAGTGTTATACTGTTGGTCTTTAAAATAAATCAACTTTTTCACCGTTGACTGATTTTGCTGCCCTTTTATACGGATAACCTTCATGCAGCAAACTTGTCACAGTGACAGGACGCGCGGTCCTAATAGCGATGTATGACTGTTGTATTTAGCATGTTAGCTTAACAATATGTTTGAAAGTATATTATTTCCATTATTGGTGCTTTCAAGGGTAACCACCCGCGTGGTTTAAAACACCATGTACACTATGACAAGTACAGAGAGTCTCTCTCTTGCCCTCAACCACCCATGCAGGATAATATGGTGTATCAGCGATCTCACATGCTGTCGATACGACGATTTGAAAAATGACCATATCGCCGAACACTACTCACCTCTGAATGCCGGCCTCCCCCGAGTAGTAGAAGAAACCACATTCCTCCAGAAACTTGTTGATCTGAGGTTTCAGGACAGTGATGAGCTTGTCAGTCTTCCCACCTTTAACCATCTGATGATAGTCAAAGTTCAACATTCTCACAGCATTCGCATGCTCTGAAGCTTTCAGGTGACTCTGTGGGCGAAGACAAAGATAGTCTTTATACAGTAAAGAAAGCGGAACAACTGCTCTATGGTTCTGTCATACTTGAGTATTGAGTATTGAAAGACATCTCAAATAATGCATTGTAGCATGACCAACCCGAATATTTGCTAAACAACAATCACCTGGAATGCTTTGCTGAGCATGTTTTCCCCCTCCTTCATACCCAGCAGGTTGATGATCACCTGTCTGCCATACAGCCTCCTCAGAGCACCAAAGTGTCTGGACAGGAAACATCACACAGGGTTCATGCACATTTAAACACATTAATCTAACTAAAAAAAGAATAAATAAAAAATGTTTATCCAATCCTGTGAACCAACGCTTCAAGAAAAATCAAAGGTGATTTAAAAGGAAGCCAAGGAAACAAGTGATCAATAGATCATTAAGGATGGAGGGGGAGAAATGAAAGCCTCACGACTGTGTTGTCTGCATCTACTTCCTCTCATCACGACCTGACTCAGCACTCCAGGGAACAGAGCAGTGACTCATGATGAATAAAGAATGTCCATCACGCTCAGCGTGAGAAGCCAAGGCCGGATAAGAAAAAACCCTCCCACATTTTCAGGATAAGGCTTTCTAAAAAGCAGATTTTAGCATTTTAATCAACCTTATCTTTTCCTAAAAACAAACAAACAAACAAAAAAAAAAAAACATACAAAGATTTATTATTGATGAAGGTCACTGAAGGAGAATGTCTTTAGTGGTCATGGGGTTATTAACCAGCTTAAATGTAACAAATGCTTTAAAACAGGTTCACAAAGACTGACCTCATCCAGAGTTTTCATGTGACTGAATGTAGAATTTTAATGTTTTTAAAGATTTTTTTTGTCTGATTTGTTTTGAAAATATTTAAACATTTTTGAAAATAAATGTTTAAATAAAAATGTAAATTATTTTTTTTCAATAAAATTTTAGTGTCAATAAATTTTACTATATCATATTATAGAGAAATTTGCAACAAAATTATTTGTAAAACAAACATTTGCAACCACTCAGCAACCAATTTCTCGTTTAGAAAAAAAAAAAAATTAACTTTATTTATTTTTTATTTCAGTTTAGTTTTAGTAATTTTAGTACTTCAACCTATTTTTTTTCAGCTAGTTGCCAGGGCAATATTTATAATTTTATTTTGGTCTCATTTTATTTTAGGTGCCTTTAACTACCATGTTATTACGTCAATAATTTTCTTAGTTGTGTTCATGTCTTTTGCTGTTATTAAGGTGGGAAACAATAATGGTATAGTTAGGTTTAGGGGTGGGTAAAAGGGTTTGTAGTTATATCTACAGTATAAATATAACTACAAAAATATAAGTACAAGGTAATAACATGCATTGCATGATTAATGATCATGATTAATTCAAACATTAGTACATAGTAGTTAAAGACACTTCATGCAAAGTGGGTCCATTATTTTTAGATATTTTTTTCTGGTCAAATGATTATTTACAGATAATGGGTTTAGAGTTTTGTTTATATCAGCATGACTAAGGGACCGCATTTTCAGCATCTCACGCCATCAGTGCTGATTTTTTTTTAGACACCATGAGCAGTTTGCATTTATAAGACCGCAATAAGCTAAGTTAAAAAAGTTCAACTTTTAAATGACGCCTCGAGACTCCCTGCTACACTTCATCCAGCTGTTCTGTGTGTAATTGCCGCCTATGAAATCCATCTGATCGGGCTTTGGTGGACCTTAATTACCCACAGACGAGCTGAAAATACATCCTTAGACATGACTGAGCTTGCCCATCCAGACTGTGTTACATAACAGGACTGTTTGAAGCAGGGCCCATACACTGCGCAAATATCTGCTGGATTGCTTTCATCACGCACTAACACTTGGGCCAGAGCCAGAACAGCTGGATACTAGAGCAAGCATCATCAGGGACCAGCAGAACCCTAATTACCTCTCAAAAGCCGGTGCGTTTGCTTCAAAACCACGAGACAGCTTAACACGATGAGATCCGACCTTTGTGGAAAGAGAAAGAAAAAACAAAAAAAGAAGAATTGTGAGTTGAGTTGTTTCATATTTGGTGCAAAAGGAAATTAAGGTGGCAGAAGGAAAGGAAGATGAGAGAGACAGCAAGAGAAAGACCACACAGGCCTGGCCCGCCTGCGGAGTTGAGCTGCATTTGAGATACGAAAAACATTTGCCCAGAATAAGATAGAGGAACCATCTGTAATGATTTCACAAGCTCACTGAAGCCTGAAGATCTATCAGAGATACCGATCATTCCAGAAAACACATGAATCCTGGCTAGACTGTCATTATTCGTGCTCTACACAGAAGTTTCAGGCGCTGATGTTAGCTAGCTGCAGTTTTTAATAGTTGCAGGAAGCTCCTTTATAATAATGGATTTCCATTTATGTTACTTTTGAACTCTCTCACATCCTTCAGTATAATGTATTATGTTCCCACCTACAACCACAATAGTAAGCTATACAGAGGACTTTCCCATTTCAGGCTATGACTGGCTTCTCATTTCCTGCAGTCTCATATAACTCGGTCACTGAAATATTTACACCTTTGAACCCAATTTATTAAACATTTTACACCAAGGGTCTTCAACAAGGGGTCTGCGATGGCACTGCAGATGATCTGCCAATGTGAAAAATCTGTTTATTTTTAGTATTATTATTAATAACACAAAAATATCAATAGGCAGTAATTAAATATTTTAATATTATTAGTTTTGATTTAAATTTAAGTTTTTTGTATTTTTGTTTTGTCAAATGCTTTTGCCATTTTCACAATTTTGAAAAAATATTTTTATTTTAGCTTTTTAATTTTTCATTTAATTTTATTTCAGTTTAGCTTTCCTTTCTTTTAGCACTTCAACTTATTTTATTTCAGTTTTCTGAAATAAATTCTGAAATAAAATTAAAATAAATTTCTAAATTTCTAATTTTTGGTTTAAGTTTCTTAAGTTTAAGGTTTTGCATCTAATATTTACATTTTATTTTAACTTTATTCCAATTAATAAAAAAATTAATGAAAATAAAATCATTATTACTTATTTTAATGCAATGTATTTCCATTTGCAATACATTTAAATATGTTAACTTGTTATTTTTTTTTATCAGTATGTATAAGATGGTCCCTGTTTTGCCTCTATTTGCAACAAGGGGGACTTGAATTCAAAAAGAATTAAGATCTCAGGTTTAGAGCTGTTGGACATTAATGCTTTATTTAGACTGAGTCCATCAGAGTCCCACCCAATTCTGTTTGTTGCCTCTGCAGGTCCCTGCCATTAATATTTCATACATTCGGAATGGCCAGCTCACATTACCTTGAGCTTTCTGGGAGCATAGAAAAAGTATCCTGTGGTGATTCTACTTCCTTTATTTTGAACTTAGCTTTGCACTGAAGACAATGGAATCTCTTAACCAATACCACTATGGCCTGAAGTGACACAGAAGAACTTTCATTCAGGTTTTGTGCAAAGCTTTGAAAAACAGCACAAGAAGGGTCACCTCACCAGCTTCCCACTAAAAGCAACAATGATAATGTCTATGCAATGTCAGAGGAAAGACACAGGCATTTCCATCCAGACCTGCTTGCTGGCATCTTAACACGATTTCACAAGACGCCAGTGGATTTATCAGAATCGGGATCCCTTCCAAAATGAATTACGGTCGGTTTAGATGCAGCTTTCACCGACTGACATTGCACAAACTCTTTGCAGTGAAGAACAGATCATCCACCAGACAAAACTAAAGCTTCAATATACCAGCTGTTGTTTTCCATGCTGTCCTTTCGCCTCTCGACTTTGATTCAGCTGCAACATAATCCCCTTAAAAGAGTGTTTCTGATAATATGAATAAAGGGGGTCAGCACTGGCCATGTGTGACGAAGTGGAAACACAAAAGAATACGTTCATTATGATGAGACAGCAGGGGCTTGGAACTCCAGGAAGCTCAATTCAGTGGAGTGCAATGCAAATATTTTTCCTCAGTGTGATTTGAATACAAGCATACGTCATATTGATACAAGGCTTTATTGTACCTGAATTCCCGGCTGCTCCCAGAACAGGGGTATTGACCCTCGGATCTGAATGAAGGAAGATACTTTGTCATCAAGGAAAATAACCTGTAGGGAATATAAATGAAAACAAAATCTTAGCCTTGGCATGCCATATATGGCATTTAATGCTCTGGTATCTCACTTAAAAGTCACACTTGTCATCTTCAGTGGAGCAAAAACAATCGTAACTTTTTTTAATGAAATGGATGTACTGTATATTGTTTCAATAATATTTTTTCTTTAATATTTTGTATTTCATGGTTCCAGATAATATTTACCTTTAAATTAAGCACATTTTATTTCTGTATAAAATAATACAAATATTAGAAAAACAAATTATTTCATATTTTCAATTAATACTGTGTTTATGTTTAAAACAGAGCAAAGGTATTTATGGCTGATTGGTGCCATGTGGTTGTAAAAGTCAATGAGTTTGAGTTTCGTAACATTCCAGTTAAGTAAAAAAAATCTAAAAGTAAAACTTTTTTAGTTCAAAATGACTAAAGACCACCGAAGGGTTAAGGAAGTGAGTTCAGAGGTGACTCATATTGCTGGCGTACCTGCTCAGTCTCCACAAAGTTGGCCACCTGGCCATCGTCATTTGTGCCTCGGACATTAAAACGTGTGCCTGCTCTCTCTGAGCTGAGCCGAGAGATCACGCAAGCTTTGGCCTGCTTGTGGCCAGCATAGATGGTGCGGATCTCCACTCCGCCACACATCAACCTCAGCAGCCAGTCATCACAGTTCACCCCATAATGCTTGAGATGGAGATGGAGGGACTGATTCCTGTGAAGCCATTACATTATTACATAACCATTACATCCATCTATCATCTACTGAGTTCAACATTCTGAGTAAGTGAGATTTTGTTGGAAACATTTTGCACATATAAAATAAACCCTATATGGCCACTATAAATAAAGGTTTTGAATAAAACTGTATTTATATTAAATGAAAAAATCTTTCAACTCTGAATCAAAAGGACCTTTGGGGTCACAATTTGAAAAACACCCACCAGAAAAAACGATTGTCGGATGTGTCTTCTCTGATTCTGCGGTGCGCGTTCAAGCTGAGGTCCAGACTCACTCCGGTGGAGGACCAAGCGAAATAGAAGTTACCAGAGTTTAAGACTTTCCTGACATCAGCGATGCGGTCCTCATCCGAGGGGTCGTTTTTCAGAGAGACGAAGTCAGTGCCCGTTACTCGAAAAACTTCTGAATCCTGGACTTTTCCCACTGAACTGCAGCCTGTTACGACCACCAGGCTGTGCAGCATAGAATCTCCTATGGAAGAAGAGAGAAGCGGATTCAGAGTTTGTAGCTTATGCAAGCTTTGTAACCGCATTTTTAAAATGTGGAAGTTTAATAATTAGTCTTTGAAAAACCAACATGCATTGGCACATTACTTGAATATTAAGGTGGATAAGTCTTAATGTCTATGCTGTTTTTTAAGAACTTAAAATATAACAGTGAAATATTATATACACTTACAAACTCAAATAATAGCTGATCTTGTAATTACACTTTAATTAGTGAGTATATTTGTATAACAACTGCTTGATAAAATGTTGTGCATTTACTTTTCATAATTTTTGTTTTGCTGTGATTTTTTGTGCTTTGGTAATATTTCTGCCCTACTTATATTCAAAAAGATCAGCGTTTTTCTTTTAATCTGGCGACAGGGTGGATTTGTAGTGATGACAAACCCAACCAGCAAGTCAAATTAAAAAATTAAAAAATAAAAAAGAAGCTGAGAAATTGTACCAAGGTTAAGACGAAGAACTCCCAGGATCCCATAAGCATCCAGCATCTTGGTGTACGCTGTTTTGATGGTCTCTTTCTCCGCCGCCGCTGGGGATGACATAAAAACATTAACTTAATTACAAACCACTTGCCATATTTATAGACTCCAAAGCTGTATTATATGCAAACAGACAACATTTAAGCCATTTTGTTTCTCTTTTATCTGGGAAATTATGGGAATCAATAGGGGGGAAACTTTTTGATTCGATAATATTTCAATAAATGACTGGTCTGACTTTTTCATATTTAAAATTAATATAAAAATAAGTACTATAAATGGTGTGTGGACAGTCTTACACAGTACAGCAACGGCTCCAGACTCGAACATCAGGCATTCCTCTCGATTTCTGGTCTCCACAATCACACTGTACGGAGGTGGATCCAGTTTATGATAAATACGATAACCTTTACTGAATGCCATGGCTCGACACAACCTGTTTCAGCCCTGAATAACACAAAAATACAGTTAACTTTGAAAACATATGAAGGAAATGCCACAGGGGTTATGGTGACCATATTCAAACCCCTAAACCGCCTGCAGGTTCAGATAATCAGGTGCATTAATGGCGCATCATGAAGTCACAAAAACACAATTCAAAGTGTTTTAATAATGCATTCGGTCATAACCATTGACATAAGAGGAAGGAAACAGACCGAGAGACATGCACAACTCGTGTTTTTGTAAATCTAAAAAAAAACACTTATTAGGTTGCAATAAAATCATGCACGTTTAGCGCATTATAGGAAAAGAAAGACAACACGGTGCGGACGAAAAACATGTTAGTTGTGCTTGCTTTCAGCGACACGACAGCAAGGGATGAAGAATAAACCCAAATCCCATAAAAGCCGAAGCAACGAGTTAAAATGTCCGACTCCAGTGAAATAAACTGTGCAGAAACAGAAGATGATAGGTGCTCATCACAATGCCACACCACATACAATCAGATTTGCAACCCAAATATATGACAATGTTTACCAATCATGCACACACAGAATGTCTAACCTTGGGCCACTGTCTCAGCGTGTGGCTGAAGGTTAGTGCACACGAGATTAGCAATCATCCATATGATAACTACACTGAAGAAGACCAGGCCCCGCCGGCCATCTGTCAAAACCAACAGTTAAGAAGACTGACAGCGCTAAGCATTTATCACGACCAGCACTAACGGCTAATGATAGCCGGCTAGCTCTCCATCGCCTTCCTGAACCATATAAACAGACATATTTAACCGATAACAGCGCCGCAATATGTGCGTTTATATGTTAACAGGTACAAATGTAATGTCTCAGAATGTATTATTCATTTATGACGATGCTTGGTAAAGAGACGGGCTTGTGTACCTGTCAGAGTTGTGTCTGTCTTCGCCTGGTTGGAGATCGTATACGGATAGAAACAAAATGATTAGCGGGGCTGCGGGGCAGGTAGCTCAAGCACAGAAATACTACCGAAACCTAGAAAGGACAACATGAGCACTGTGGTTACGCCCCGGATTGTTTCCGGGACCTTAAGTTGTGTGTTGATTGGTTGGATTTGTTTGTGTTGATTTATATTGAATGACGTTCTTGTTGTATTATGTAGTAGAAGTAATGTGGTGCGAATTATAACAAAACTGTCTCAGGACATAAGTCAGGTCATTGTATATTTTATATTGATTTTTTTTTTTTTTTTTTTTTTTTTAATATGTTTTTTTTGTTTTTTGTTTTTTAGTTTGGAGGTGTGAGTATGTATATTTATATTTATATTAATTTTGTTAGCGTAAGTGTTGTTTATCCGTAAATGTAAGGTATTAAAAGTATTAAAAAGTTTTTCTACATTCAGAGAGATATTAGGATCTATATTAATTTTATGCACCTCTTGTAAAAAAAAAAAAAAATCAAACAAACAAACAAAAAAACCTCACTAATGGGATGCATGCTGACTTTTGTATTATGCTTGTTTTTATTTATTAATATTTTGATCGGTGGGCTGTTGCATGCAAGTGATTCATATAACATTTATTTGGCATCTCTATTTCAGATTTTTATATATATTTAGCACTGTATTTTATTTGGCTATGTATGAACCCTTATGAATCCATTGTTATGCAGTTGAATAAAATAGACAGTGACTAATTTTTGTCACGATACACAGACAAATTAGAAGAAATCGGCCATTATGGGCTGTGAGGCGCCCTCTTCAGACCCAAGTTAATTAAAGAAATCGGTATGGATTTATTTTTCCACGTCCAATTTTTTTCATATAATCATCCCTCCCATTTCATATAGTCATATACTGTAGATCCCTCCCATTTCGTACGCCTACTCAATGTTACCGAAACATTTAGAAAAAGGGAATACAAATGACTATAATGCAGTGGTTCTCAACCACAACAACAACTACGATAAGAAAAACGTAATTATATCATGTAAATATTTTTGTAAATATAATTTGTTTTATTAACTATCTGGAATAGAACACAAACAATATCTACTTGTGCAACAAGAATCAATACAACACCTAAGGTTTCAGTCATAACACAACAAATATGCAAATATGTGAAAAAGTCAATATCCTCAAACAATAAAATAAATAAATAAACAAATGAAGTAAATTAGCTAGCTACCTTACAAAAACATTCTGAAAATATTAAATTAAATGCAGTTTTAATTCCACCCGCTATTGTTTTAGTGTTGGTTTTGCACCTTTTGATGTATCAATTACCACCCCCCGATGCTCATACGCCCCAGATTGCGATGCTCATCAGCTCATAGCAATTTCACAACTCAACCCGCCCATTTGAAATGATTGACAGCCTCACCAACCAATGACCTTACACCTTAAATTCAACTGACCAATCAGCTTCTCAAGGGCAGGAAGCCAGCGTTTCATAAGGGGTTGCGATCAGTCATGTTTCATAAACAAAACAGAGAACACTGTTCAACTGTCAAACTGATTACAGAAGAGTCTCAGCGGCAGAGAGGAGTTTCTGATGTATTCTTGTGAATAAAGAAGTAAGTCTGCGATCTGTTTGCGTTGTTTGTACAAGTGCGCTGTAAGCGGACCGGTAGCTGTCCAAGGTGATCAGCAGTGAGACTTATTTGAGCTGTCATGATAAAAGTTTCGTCTTGAATTTTGATGTTGGCGTTAACTAATTATGCAGGTCTACAATTAGTCTTATCATGCGGACTTATGTAATTGTCTGTTTTTCTCTCGGCTTTGCAGCACACACTTTCCTCCTCGACACTATGAAGAGACTGTACTTAATTGAGCCGATCGTAGCGATTTATGCGTTTGCCAGTTTTATGGTGTATCCGCTCGTGCAGCAGTACGTGTACCGCAGATTGTGGCTGGAGATCACAAACTCATCTTACCCCGTGTCCGAAAACACTTCCCAGTGCGCCTTCAACAACACCAGCCACAGCCGACAGCAAGATGTGAGTAATGCCTACGTGTGTCATATGACACAAACACATCTACATCCTATATTTGCTTAGTTTTAAACAGACGGTTATATATTTTTAGTGGTCGTATTCATCAGTTCCTCTCAAGTTCACACAGGTGTCTATCTGAGTAACCAAAGGTTCATCGCATTAACCGCATTAGTGTTGTCATGTCCACTTTTTAAGTGTTTTTTTCCTCCAAAGATAAAATCTGATGTAAAAAAATATATAGGTATTCTCAGGTTTTGGTGTTTGTGCTTATTTCCAGAAAACATTTTTGTGTGTGTGTGTATTTTTCTTGTAATGTCTGGCAACACAAGTTTTTTATTTATTTATTTATTTATTGTTTGATCAAAATATCTTTGACAATAATTTCCAGTATTTTGTTGAACATTTTTTGATTTTTTTTATTAAGATTTACTATATATATATACCATATTTACCTAATAGGCTTATTATGTATGACACTAAATTTACAATACATGGCAGAAAAAAAGCAGAAAGCTGGTATATTTTTGTGTCTTACCAAATTCTGCCACACATCTTTTAAATAAGGTGTTATTTTTCTATATTTGTTTATTAGAAATAAGAACAGAGAAGCAAATTACACTGAAAAAGTGTTTCATTCATCCAATTTAAAAAAAAAAAAAAAAAAAAAAAAAAAACAGGGTAATGATTCACATCTATACTTTATTTTACTTGAGCCAATGAAAAATAAATAACTTGCCCTTTGGCGAAGTTATTTGTTTTTCATTGGCTCAAGTTAAAAAATATAGATGTGAATCATTACCCTAAATTTTTTAAATTGGATGTATGAAACACTTTTTTCAGTGTATAAGCAATAGCCCAAAGAAAAAAAAAATCAAGAGTCAAGTAGGCTACAAAATATTACAGAAATATAATAAGTCAATGTAAACTAAAACCTCACATGTCGTCAGTTTATGAAATTAACAAATAATGCATGATCACTGCATAACGTGACTTTTTGTAATGTTTAGCTTGAAAAGTATGCTTGTGCTATCTTTCTTATAAATACATTTGATTTGATATTATCCTATTGTTATTTTTGTTACCAATTGTTATCCAGTGACATTCATACATTTTAAATGTGGCAAAGGATCAAAAATAAAAATTAGATAATCAATTCAAAGCTAATAAATTAAATTAATTTCAGTATCTATTGTAAATGTGTGCAGTTAATTCTCTGGAGTACTTGATTCTGATTAGTCCATTGCTGAACTCAGCTGCATATATTTCTCAGATAGCATAAACATTTCAAAATGATGATTTTTGTCTATGGCAAGATTATTTAACAGACCATTCATCCGGGAAATCATGTTTCCTGTGCTGGTGTTCTGTCTCTAGAAAGACAGAACACTAATAAATAAGTAAATACTTAATAAGTAAACATTATAACTCATAAAATCAATATTTAATTTCTATGTTTGTATGATCTACTTAGGGAGTGTGTAATAAATGGAATAATATACAGTCAGTATTGATCACCCCTGTTAGGCTTTAGATAGCACTCCGTAGTAGTATAGTTTTGGTCACATCTGTGTTTCATTTCCTCTTTCTTTTTTTTCTCATTTGTACCAGGAATTGCAACAAACGTCATAAGATACATATGCAGCCACAGTTTTGTTATGCACATCTGTTTAATTTATTTTGCTCTATTTTTCAGGAGGTACAGAAAGCAGCTTCTCTGTTCTCCATGTACAGTGATTTGTCTTCCATGATCCCCAGTCTCATAGTGACCCTCCTCCTGGTGGCCTACAGCGATCAGCGCGGCCGAAAGATCACTATTATTATGCCCCTCATTGGGTCTCTGGTCTACACGCTTTCATTCCTGGCGGTGTCCTTCTTCGAGCTCAACCTCTACCTTCTCATTGCCGCCAGTTTCGTAAGTGCCCTCTTTGGGGGTATCGGTACCATGCTAGGTGGCTGCTTCTCCTATGTGGCCGATTTGTGTGAGGACAGCAAGCAGAAGACCCTTCGCATGGCTGTGGTGGACATGATGATCGGCTTGTTGGCCGGTGTGGCGTCAATCTCCACGGGCTACTTCCTGCATGCAGTCGGGTTCAACTGGCCTTTCTTTACATCCGCTATATTTCAGGCGGTTAACTTAATTTACGCTGTCTTCATTCTGGAAGAAACCAGGGTGATTGACCAGTCAGAGACTGTGGCTTGTTGTCAGGCCATGCAGGAACTAGCTCGTGGTATCTGCAACTTGTTTGTGGGAGGCAGTAGTCAAAGAAAATGGGTTCTTGTGCTGTTGATTGTCACTTTCTCCTCCTTATCTTTTGTTAATACGGGGGGTCTGTCCATGATCACACTTTACGAACTCAATGAGCCGCTGTGCTGGAGCGAGATCCTCGTCGGCTATGGCGCTGCGGCCAGCACCTCCATCTTTATCACTAGTTTTGTCGGTGTGTATTTGTTCTCCCTCTGTCTGCCTAACATTGCCATCGCCTTCATCGGGATGCTGTCAGTCGCTATAAGCATGTTCATGACAGCCTTCGCAAAGACCACGCTCATGATGTTCCTCGGTGAGCATGAACACACACAGTCCAAAAATCATTTTAGAAAAATCATTTTTATATACTGTTTATTACTATTTTATTTTAATAAATAGGGTACACATTTACCATATTATAAATGACTCTGGATGTACTGTACAATAGTCATACATGATTTTATAAATCGCAAAATTAATATACATTTTTCGTTTTCTACATTATCCTAAATTCACTTGTAGCATTAAAAACAAGTTAGTTTAGATGATATTGTTCAGTTAATTTAGACAAAATTTTAATATCCATTTTATATATTGACTATAACATGAAATAACTTATTGTATTGTCCAGAATTTTTATATTTTTAAGAGGTTTGCCTTTTTTTTTTTTTTTAAAGAAAAGAGCGAATAGATAAACAATTTATGAATAATTAATAAATCACATTTACAATTTTTACAATCCATCACAGTCAAATTAATTGTATATGTGGGTCTTTTCTTTGCTTTTAATATCTGTTGGTATATATGGTGCACTGTATATTTTATTTTATGGTGAAGATATAAAATTAATTAAGAGCAAACAGCAGCTGATCCTAGATTGCAGCCACTGCACATCTTATCACATTTTTATGTACTTATTATGTGTACAGTAATACTACAATAATGTTTGCTTAATTATCGTCTTAAATAACTGAACACAGTTGCGCTGGTAATTGTACTAAAGGGTTATAAAAGTCATAGTGAGCTCTAAATTTGTAGCTATTTAAAATAGGGGAAACTTCCTATAATTCTGGAGGCCTTGTTTATTTAGTTAATGTGAGTATTGATGTGTTTGCTTACAGTGAGGATTCCTGCTATGTTTGCCATTATGCCGTTCCCTGTCCTGCGTTCGATGATGTCAAAGGTCGTCTCAAAGTCTGAGCAGGGTGAGTGGCTCTCTGAAAATCACTGTTCCAAAGCAAAACTTATTATTCAGCAAGCTGTTGGTCATAAGAGCTCTCCTCTGCTCAAGAGTGTGTTTTTGTGTGACTGTGCACTTTACAGGGATCCTTTCGAAGTGGTTTTACATTTTAAGGAATTTAATTTTTTTTATTATTATTATTGTTGGCACTTTCACCCTGTATGTATGCATTCCTCCTTTTGAAAAGACAATCATATCAGACCTTTCTTTGTTTACCCTTTGTGTCCTCAGGAGCGCTTTTTGCCTGTGTGGCTTTTACAGAAAACCTAAGCACTAACGGGTCCTCTGCAGTTTTTAGCAGAATCTACGCGGCCACTGTGGCATGGTGTCCTGGCTTTATCTTCCTACTGGGTTCTGGACTCTGTATCATACCCATAAGTCTATTAGGGTAAGAGTTGCACTGAAACATAACCAGTTATTGATCTTTAGAATGCTGAAATGTCTAAACCTCGCATTTAAACCGAGTGCTGACTGTATATAGCACTTATATAGCACATTATAAATGAAATGTATTATTATTATATCAGATTAATGTGTTTTAGAGAGGCTTCGTAAATAGGAATAAAAAAATAATAATTTCATCTAAATTAATAAATAAAATAATTGAATTTCATCATATCATAAAATAGATTTATTTTGATATTTGAAAAAGATTATATTTAACAGTGCTATTAAATTATTAGTGTTTTTAAAGCAGAAACCTGTAGGTCTTAGAACCAGTTATTCCTAATTTTAACTGACATGGTTCTGCGGTCTATTTTGATTTAATTGGCTATAGTTCCTCATTTTTAAATGCCAGCTAAGGCTTACATTTCCTCTTTCACTTTTTGCATCTGCTTGTATTTCTTGTACATGAGTGTGTGTGGCGAAGAATGTTGATTCATTCTGACTTTGTGTCCCACTCCAGCATATTTAGGTGTTTCCATTCAGTGGATTCTAATGAAAGTCAAGCACTCTTATCAGAAGACGAGACTGAAGCCTCAGATGACCCACCTGTAGTTTAAAATCAAATCAAAGGGAGTTTGGATACCTCATGGTTCCCCTGTGTGTTTCTTTACATTTCCTCATACCAACACATGTGGGTAATCTGTTCAAGCCAAAGTATATTTTCAGCATTTTGAGTCTCTGCCACGAAATATGCATTTTTTTGCTGAAATGCAGTAGATGCTAATGGTGGTTTTGGAAGGGAACAGAACTTAAGAGTTCTAAAGGGAAATTTTGTAAAAGAGTAAATATTTTTTATAAGTCACTTGCAAGGCAGCAACAAAACAGTATTAAAATTTTAGGTGTGTTTATGTTTAGGCTTTGATTCTGTGTCATCTGCAAAAAGACTCAATACTTAGAGGGTATCTATAAAAGACAAGACCAATCACAATTCAGTATGCAAATAGATGTAAGAAAGATGACCAATCCAATTCAGTATGCAAATATAACAATGATATCATCTCTGGCATTAAACGAAATTTAGAAATTAAGGATTAGATATTGAAAATAATGGTTTGAATAGAGTCTTTAAACTCTATTCAAATGTTAAACTAAACTAAAACTGAATTAATTCATTGTATGCATTAAATTAATTGCAGAAGTTTATATACCAAGAGCTGGAATGTTTGAGGAATACGTTGCTGCCTTGCAAATTTCTAAAGTTTGGGCTGATGTGCAATACATTTTTGTTTTGTATAGACCAACATTTAGTGTAGATTTATAATGTATGTACGATTGTATTTTATAAAGCATAAGATTTAGGGTGCATCTTTATAGTGTTTTAAAGTTGTCTATGCTTTTTCTATGTGTGGCAGGTTTTCATTAGTCTCTGATCTGATTCATGAGCAATTCAGCCAATAAGCTCTGACCTGCGATTGACTGTCTGTCCTGTGTGGTGGGATTTTCATATACATTCTCATCTTGACAAAATCATGTCAAGATACGTAAATTATAAATAAGCATTGATCAGTTTACTTTGTTTGGAGGCTTAGCAGTGAAAAAATTATTTTGGAGGACTGGGCACATCAGTCAGTTGATATTTCTACGTATCTGCCAGTACTTGTGTTCCTATAGACGCACAAGCTACATTGTTTAGCGCATACACAATAGGAATGCATACTTAACCACTGAAAAAATGTTTTGTTCCTATAGACGCATAATTAACCACTGAAAAAAAAAATTTGGTAGAAAAAAAAATTTTTTGTTAAAGAATTTTTGTTTTAAAGTATAAAACTACCAACTAAATTTGGTTTGTTGTGTTG
Source organism: Cyprinus carpio (assembly GCF_018340385.1). NCBI lineage: Eukaryota > Metazoa > Chordata > Actinopteri > Cypriniformes > Cyprinidae > Cyprinus > Cyprinus carpio. Next base: position 9,828,330 of record NC_056581.1, on the reverse strand, counting down.
AGTTTTAATATATAAAGTTTTTGTTACGAAATGTAATATTATAAATGATTAATGTCTGTCAGCTTTACACACTGTAAAACCTGCTGTGTTGTTTGAAATAATATGAATATACTATTAATATATATTTCATATTTGAAATATAATTTGTGCTTTCCAGGCTTGGAAATTATCAGGTTCTAGCGATTATTATTATTATTTGCAAAATGTTGGTATTAAATAATAATAATAATAATAATAAGCAGCACCTAATTCAGATGCTAATTTAGTGTCTGCTAAATGAATAAATATAAATTTACTAAATATCTCTTTTCGAGTCCAGTTTAACATTTTATGTGGTAGATCTCCATATCCCTGATTCTCAAAGTGTGGCGCGCGGGCTCCCTCTAGTGGTACGCAGAGGAATCACTGAGTTTGGCCGCCTGTCCACCGAAGCGTTTTTTTTCCCGAGGCGCCAGGTTGTTTAAAACACCACTGCCCTGTAGCACTAAGCCGGTTTCAGTTTTTAACCAGGTAAGTTCAGTTTTAGTTTGAACACATTCTGAGTTTTCGAGCTCAAGAAGGTGGGTTGGTTTTAAGCGAGCGGGGTTCATCACCATGGTAATTTACTTTACACGGCTAGATCAAAAACCAAAGCTGGACCAATCAGCTCTGAGCAAAGTAGCGTATATTTGACGCAATAAAGCCACATCTGTAACTCGCGCTACAAATTAAAATTAAAGTGACAATTCTTTTTAGAGACAACTTTTTTTTGCTGCTAATTTATTATATTTATAGATTATAATTATGTATAATATATTCGGCAGCAAGATTAATTTTTAATGAGCCAAAAAGAATGCACATCACACCTGTTATCAATTTGAAAGTCCTTAGCCATCTTCAAGGATCGGCTAAAAACCATAGACTGTATAAAAACACATCTCTTCCATCTTTATTTGACCGTCTAACTCTAGCACTCTCTTTACTGTAATTCTACTATTAAAAAAAAAAAAAAAAACACACTTTTAGACTTTTAACACTCCCCCCCCCCCCTTAAGACTTGCACCTTATTCATTTGCTGCTTGTTTTCTTAAAAAAACAACTAACACTAGCTTTCTAATCTTTTTGTTTTTTATCTGTTTTCTTTTTTTATTTATTATACTATTAACAAAAGCAAAAAAGGCTTCTAACGCTAGCTTGTTCTATTCTTTTTCTATTCTATCTGTTTTCTTTTTATTTATTATATAATTTCAAAAACCCTTGCTATGTGTGCTTCGTTAAGCTAACTGAGACTTGTTATAGCACTTGTATATCATTGCGCTTTTGCTGATTTTGATTGCTTCCATTGTCCTCATTTGTAAGTCGCTTTGGATAAAAGCATCTGCTAAATTTAATGTAATAGCCTATTCAAATAATTATATAAGTTAATATTAAACTTAGCATTTGAATAGTCTGTAACTATATACATATACATACAAGGTTAACTATATAGAGCTTTTTAAACTGATGAAGCTTGTTTCTTTTGAGCTCCTAGTGATATAAATTATTTCCATTCGGTCGATTCACTTGCATTGATATAGTGAGTAGCTGCCTTCTCAAACTTTCACTGCAGTAGTGTTTATTCCTGCCTTATAAATGTATTTCAGTTCTTGGTATTTTTTCATAACAATCTCTTCATCTTCGCAAGAAGTCAATCAAACTGATGCTCTCCATGTTCCGTGTGATTGGCAGTTTGCCGCACGTGTCACACAACGTTTATAACCGAGCGGTGTGCAACAGCTGATCCTGGTTGGGTTTGTCAGGGTTTGTCAACTCAAAACTTCCTCTGAAACTCTGAGGTTGCTCATCTTGCTTCGTGCTACAGGCCACAGGATAAGTTTACAAAGCAAGTTACCATGGATGGACACACAGCTACACATAGGCTACAGCCTGTGTTATTAGTATTTTTATCAAGCACTTTTTTACTTAAAAGTTAAATAAAAACTTTACTGTACTTAAATGTTAAGTACAATACATTTTCATTTAATCTTTATTTAAGTACAGTTTTTATTTAACTGTTAGGGACAATAAATTGTAATAATTATTTGTTTTTTATTTACCTGGATATTAACACAGTGCAGTGTTAATGTTCAAACTTTGAATTTACAATCTTAGAGTGGCCGACAATAATAAATATTCTTATTGGGAATAAAACTGTCTCGTTTTTTAACTGTGTGCATAGCTGAAGCTGAATAGTAGGCTAAGGCCTACTACTCTACTGTATTTTAATGTTGGTCATTATGGTGGTACTTGGAGAGCCAAATATTTTCTGAGGATGTATAAAAAGTTTGGGAACCACTGGTAGATAAATGTTTGTAGAGATTATTTGACATTGTGCGCTTTGTCAGTGTGGCCAGAAGGTGGCAACATAATATACGCATATAAATATGACAGCATAGGAACGGCACAGTTTTAAAGATTATTGATCATTCGTTTTAGTATTTTTTTTTTTTTTCAGTGAAAGTGAAAAAAGGTAAGAGCTTTATATACATTTGTGATATATGATTTTATGTTCTTCTAACTGACATTACAATTTAAAACCATTTGCTTTCTAGGAAGTCACAAAGCACAAGTTAAATATGTGATGCAATACATTTGTCCTGAGGAAAAATAAACTGTGTAGATACACAATGGAAATTAGAGGTGCCCAAAGAAAAATAGTGCTATCCTGTGTATAAATGTAAATGACGCCTGTCCTGTCACAGCTCCCTGTGGATTTTATTTCCAAACCCTGATGTGATGAGAGGTCAGAGATCTCAGAGAGTGTCTGCCGAGTGAAAGTATGATAAATCTGAAGTGGAGGGGTGGTGGGCTTCTCTGGTTTCCAAACTGAGGCTCCACACCTCTGACTCCACATGATTTCCCCCACACCCCCACACGCCTGATTCACAACCCCCTGAACCGTTTGTGGTTGGCTAAGCCAGATAACACTCACACCAACATGCCACCCAGGGATGAAACGCATCCACCCTCCTAACAAACAGTTGGACCCTTCTCTCAAGGGGCACATCTGGGGCTTGTTGGACACAGATGTTTCTGCAGGCCCACACCCCACGTTAGGGGTTAACAGCCACATGCTGAATAGCTCGAGTCATATAAGGTAATGTGAAACTTGTTTGCAAGCAATAACTTAAAGGGTTAGTTCATCCAGAAATAAAAATTCTATTATTTAGCTAGTCACTAGTATGTTGTTCCAGAACGGTGAGACTTTGTTCCATCTGTGTTGTGCAATATTTTGACACAATATTTTGGTAATGACTGAATATATTGTAACTGCATTTTATTATAAGTTGACTGTTCCTTTATAATCACCAGCTTTTCCTGGTGATTGAAGGTCCCCTCAAGGGCAAAAGCTTAAAGTCTTAATGTGGCCCTGAACACCAGTACCCAGTTTTTGTGGAAATTCTCTTTTATTTTTCTCTTCAGCTCAGAATTGTCACTAAAGTGGTGGTGCCGTCAGCCAATCAGCACTGTCAGTGATTAGTCACATAGCTTTTGCAATTCTGCAAAACCTTTGCATTCTGAATAATGACAAAATAACTGCTTTAATGTGTTTACAGTATTTTAATATTATGATATAAATCCTGCCATTGGCTGGCTTCATCCACAACACCCACATCAGAACAGGACAGGTATGGAGAGTTTCTCAGGTCACTGAGAGTGTACCAGCGCAAACCACAGTGAAAATCTCCCCTGCTGTCAGAGACAGATATGAGAAGAATGTGGTTAAAACCTCTTTGGTTTGAACATTAGCCGAATGAATTTTGGATGCTGTAGTACACTCATTATGTGTCCGTTGAACATGTATAAAATATTTTTGTAATATTTTGTATATAAAAATGACAACAAATATTTTATATACTTCTAATATTTGTATATAAACATATTTTTTAATGAAAAGACTGAACTGAATAGACTGAATTTTATGTTGTAAACCAGATTATGTTGTTGACCAGATTTAATAAAAATTAATTCATATATAAATTATTAATTACAATAATTAATTAACAATGATGTAAGTGAATGACTTCATGTTGAACTTCAGAAGCCATTGGTTTTGCATCATCTCATTTGGAGTCCTTTTCTCTTTGTTTCCACAGAAAGGTCAAAACTTTGTTTTTGTTCGCCTGTCACTGTGTACTGTTTGCTCTCCCCATGTAATTTCTTACAGGCTTGTTTGTATTTAGCTGACGCTCTAGCAGTGGGTGAACGCTTTGTGCCTCACCCATAATTACAGTTTTTCAATGCCCTGCAGCTTGGCTCTGTGGGAGGGTGAGCTTTACTTACTGTAGGCAGTGCCACTGAACTCACCATATCACTGCAAAGGCAGAAATGGATACTACGCTTGTTTAATAATTGTGTAATTGTACAGTATGTTCTCAGTATACATCTACTGCATTGTAGCTAGTGGTTTCTCTTTCTTAATTGCATGATACTGTAATTTCATATAATATTAGCTTATTAACAGCATGAGCATACAGTATACAACCATTCAAAAGTTTGGGGTCAGCAAGTAAAAAATAAATAAAAATAATAATATATCTATTCAGCAAGGATGCATTCAATTGATCAAAGTTGAGAGTAACTTTTATAATGTCACAAAAGATTTCAAGTAAATGCTGTTCTGTTTATCAAAGAATCACGGTTTTCAGAAAAATATTAAGCGACACTCTTTTCAAAACTGACAATAATAAGAAATATTTATTGAACACCAAATCGTTATATTAAAATGATTTCTGAAGGATTATGTGACACTAATTCAGCATTGCCGTCACAGGAATAAATTACATTTTACAATATAGAAAACTTAAATTGTAACAATATTTCACTGTAATAAATGCAGAGATTCCTTTCAAAAATATTCAAAAATCTTTTCGGCCTTATATCAACATTTCTCCTTTTGTGTTCATGAAAGAAAGAAAGTCATACAGGTTTGTAATAACATGAGGGTAAAGAATAAATAATGAGTTTATTTCCATTTTGTCCATATTTTATTCATGCAGCTCATGTTTCGATGCCAGCAAGCTCACCATAAAAACCAGCACCATATTACATAGGCAGGATATGTGGAGGGTCCTGTTCCTTCCGTCTGTCTCCCATCTCCCTCTAACCACACTGCTGTTACAAATTGACAGGCTATTTATTTTCTCTCAAATATAGATCAAAACACTGCATTTCAAACCACAGGCCCAGTCCTCTGCCGTTCTGCCCCAGGAGGGGTGAGTCTCACATGGAGCTCAGGTCCGTCCAGACACAGCTGCTTCATCTCCACCGACAGGGAGCATTGTGCTGCCGATCTAGTCCTTTTTATATTGTGGTGACGGAATCTATCCAAGGAAACCTTTGGTGTTTCGAAAGCATTACTTTATGGTTTATGATGAAATGATTTGTAGGTGCTGTACAGGAAGATATAAATTTAAAACTTGAATCATAAGAAATGCAGAAGCGCAGGATGGAAAAGCAAACAGAAAGGAATATCTGTGGTATTTATAATTAGAAACCAATTACATTCAATGAAGCTAATCTACAATGCAGTGCTGATTATAAAGCTGATTATATGCATTAAATGCTGATTATATGTATACAGTATGTTTAGATCTGAAGCATAGGGATTCACAGCATCCTCTTCATGCACAAAAGTCATTTAAAGGTTAGTGTGTCAATCAATAAATATTTCATTCTTGTCCTGTCTGTGTCTGTAGGAGCCTTCATGTTAGTGTGCTACATGCCATGATTACCTGCTGCATCCACACAGTTCAGTTCATGCTCAGCTGCAGGCCATTTCATTGTCTATTGATTTTTGCTTATCTGTAGCAGTGGTGGACTGCAGTACAATCCTCAGCTCATTAGAGCATTAAAAGCTTCTGTGGTTTCCCTTGCAAATGTTTGCCTGGATTTAAAAAAAAACAATTTTAATTTATGTCAGTTAGTAATAAAAGTAATATTGGTTATAACAAATTGGCCAAATATTATGTATATACAGTATGTGTGTGGGGAGAAAATATTACAATTCTATATTCTATACAGTTTTGTCTCAACATATTAAAAATAAAACACTAGAAACTATTTTTTATTAATTTATTTTAACAAAGCATACAGTATGATAAATGCACATTCTAATTAAGACTTGCTAAAGATTAAATTTACTTATTGTAAAAAGAGAGAAAATGAGTATTAATTTTAATTCTGGAAGTTTGAGATTTGTCTCGTCTTTTGTGAGTTTGGTTTGACAGTGAATACTTGCCTACTGTACATTTTAATCTGTTCATCAGTAACTATGTAGACAATATACCAGTTTTTTAATTTCATGATAGCTTCACATAATTTTTTGAGATTGAACATTTTGGGTCTCGTTGACTTTCACAAACAGTTAAACATTCTTTAAAATATTTTCTTTTGTGTTCCGCAGCAGATAGATTGGAACAAAATGATGACAGGTTTTTCATTTTAGATTAACTATGGCTAACTTTAACTTTTCAAAAGCTCCTTTGTTAGAAAAATGTTGTTTTGCAAGATAAATCTGTTTTTCTTTACTGGTTTATAATAGTTGTTTGAAGAACATACTATTTATGTTTTCCATCATCTTTATCATAATTTCATCGCTTAGGCATGTTGGCCAAAAATTGCCCTCAGTTCAACCCATAGCATTCTCTTCCTCCCATCTGCATAGATCTAATGTGTATGACATTTTAAACCATGTAAAGTCTGTTTTACCTATGTAAAGTGATCACTGAGGAATTCTACTAGATTAATGTCATGACTTTAGTTCCAGCACTAATTACTGTACATGATGATGAATAGTCAGGTCTTAGTGAAGCAGCTGACTGTATACAGACAAGATAAGGGTTTCACCTCCTATAAAAGCATGATCGCATTGCAAAAATCCTCCCTAAACATATTTCTGATGGCCTTCGAGGACCCCTGCTGTCTCACTCCCACACTTGGATTTTGTAAAAACTTGAAAAAATAACAGGTGTTATTAGAGTTTATTATAAAAGAACGTAAGTGCTTGTGTGACAAACTGTTTAAAAAAATCATTTTCAACCTTCTTTTTGAAAACCCACTCTGGCTTTTCTTGTTTGAGGATGGTTAACCTCACCGAAACCTCTTCAACAGCTGTCCGATTCACTTCCTACATCGGATGAACTCCAAGGATGTGTCAGCCTCTCTATAAAGTGGAACAGAGGAGTTACCAGCTTTGATATCTGATATATTGCACAGCCGGAGAGTTTGTCCCCTTCCCTTTAGTTACCGACAATTTGCATTTTATTTTATTCCTGCTGGTGTGCTGAACAAATGTAATGAGGAGAGAAATGATAAATGATGAGATATGCTTCCTCTGCCTCCCTAAACTAAAAGTCATCAGTGCATAGAACGGAAAAAGTTAGCTTGTGTTCAACATGTGGACTGGATTCATATGGCACACATATTTTGTAAAAAAAAAATAATAAAAAAGCCCCCTAAAACAAAACTGCAAAGATCACAATTTGAACATATTTCTGGGGCATCAAACTTTCAGATGGTTGAGCTCGGGCGAGGAAAATTTATTCATTATAACTTGTTTATACACACAATAAAGAGAAAATTAAAAGGATGGAAACAAAAACTAAATGGGGGACTGAGTGTTAGCTTACATGAGGTCATCAAAAACAAAGTTAACTATTTCTTACAATTTTGAGAATGGAATGTTGTGAAGTGGCAGAAACCAACTAATTCCACAAAATATCTTACTATAGAGTGCTGCAGGGATGATATATTTTTTAGGTCAAAACCATAAAACGAGTTCCATCATTCTGAAGTCAGTGGGTTTTTATTTCATGTATAGCCTACAATTAGCTTTTTCCTTCTGCCAACTGTATTTAGGCTTCAAAATTCTTAAAAGTTGTGTTCATTTGGGAAGATTATCATGATGAACAAAACATAAGAATCATAAACTTTTGTCCTGGAGTATGTGGAATCACGTAAGGAAGAGGGGAACACTATAGGAAGGGCATACAGCATTAGAACAGCAAGGGTGAGTAAATAATGACTTAATTGCCATTTTTAGGTGAACTATCCCTTTAATTATACACTATTCAATTAATCAAATGGTTGCTTGAGCACTTAAATCCTTTTATCTGGACTAGTTTCTTTATGATATTTGATAATTAATGTATAATTGTTTTTTTTTTATAATCATATTTAAGTAAACTTTGCAGTGGCCCACTTCTCTTAGATATTGCTCGATTTTTTTTTCTCTTTTATACGCTATACATCTCATCATAATCACAATACATACACTTCTGCAAGGACTGCATCTTTCTTTCATATTCTCAGTATCTATGAAGCCTAGTGATTATTTTATGTTATCTTTTGCTAATACTTAGTGTTTTCCCACCAAAATGTAGTCACTTGCTGGAAGGTGATGCAATTAGGGAGCTGACATTTGTCAAAGGGATATTACTTTTTCATGCTTTATTGTATAAGACACTTTTACATTGTTTATGCCGGTATTTAATAAAATGAAATAAAATATAACAATGAAGACAATTATTAAAATAAAAATGAACAGATAAATGAAGAAAAAAACACACCTACATGCTAGTTGTTATGGCAATATCTAATCAAAACAAATCAAAGTTCACTTAATTAAGATATTGTGCTAAAAGAAAACCAACTACATGATTTACAGAGTTACATTTAGTTGGAATTGGAATTGGAATGCCTTCACCATGACACGTTTTTGTGTGTGTGTGTGCTGTTTCTTGCATTTCCTATAAACAAATCCCCAGGTTTTATATATCTTGGTTGCATTATAAGCCATTGGTGGTGAAGGGCACATGGAGGAAGAGCTCAGTGGTTTAACTTTGGATACTTAGTTTCCTGTTGTGTATAGTAGCCAGGCCAGACTCAATAGAAAATCACCACTCAAACCACACATCCATCTAATTTCGGATGAGTATGGGTGGATCTCACAAAGAAACAGATTGCGTGAAGCTTTCATGTACGCCTTTCCTCTGCGTGATGTGTTTTCATTGCCTGACAATCAGTCCTGTGACCCAAACAGTCTCACAAGCGCAAACCAAACAATGCGCTCCGCTCAGAAAATCCCTGCACCACAGCAGGGCACTGGAGATGTTTCCTGTTCTGCCAGAGTGACCGTAGCCACATCATCAATGCCAACTTGCTGTTTCGGTGATGTGGGGTTTGACCGAGACAAACTCAGTTCAACATAGTCAAAGTATTGTGGTTTCTGATGGCCCTCCGTTCCTGATACGGTTCCTGGATCCACCCAAAATGGAAAACTAGCAACCACACCCTGAAGTGACCCAAACAACACAGCACGGCATCATGGGAACCACCCCAGTGCACATGGCCACACTTCCGGAAAAGCTTTCCACAACTTCCCAAACACACTCACACAGATATGAATAACTTTTACCCATTTTCCTGGTGTCAGAGGAGCGAGTTATTCTCTCTCCACCGCACTTCCTTCTTTCCAAGACCCCCAAATCTCCCCCTTCCTTTGTTGCCTCCTGCCTCTGTCTGTGGTTTCCTTCCAGTAGTGTGATAATAACAAGCTCAGCTTTTCCCTTGATGCACCTGGAGCTGAACTGTTTTATTGACACGCTCTGCGGGATGGGTTTATAAGAATAAAAGGAGACTTACACAGGTGGCGATTGCTTTGGGCAGTCCAGTCAGCCAAATCTTTGTGTTTTGATGTATTTATTAGGGTTCGTGTGAATCTACAGTATCATGTCAGCAAGATTCGAGCACTCAATCACTCAAGGGAAGATGAGGTTTTCATCTCACCACCACCCTCTGTTTGATGTTTATCAGACATCTGTGAGTGAGCACACCCTCACCTCTTGCCAGATCCCTCTCTGGGTTTTGGCAGTTCATTCTAATAGAGAAGTGAATAAATATTGACACTTGCTGTGAATTCCACGGCTTCCCTAACTGATGTAATGTTAACACTATAGAAATAACACAAGATTCATTACCAGGGTTTTTCTTTATTTTGGCATAATCTTTCACTGCTGGATGCAGTGACTCTAATGTTATATTGGCTTCAATATTGACAGTGGTACTGAAAGAAATGTATTCTGAAATTTTCAAGCCATCATTTTTCCAGAATTATTATGTTTATTATTTTAGATCCTAATAGATTCTCATTACATCAGTACATATTACATTGATCTCTTACAGGGATGTATGCTATTTAGAATTAAATTGAGAATGTTTTGTGCATTCATTTTAAATCAAATTTGAATTAAGGTAGCAAACAGTATTCAGAATAGCAATTTTTGAATTGAAATCCAAAGAAATTCATCCAAAATGTTTTATAACTAGAAAAGGAAGGCTAATCAAGACCTTGTTTGAATGTTTTGAAGAAAAAAAAAGAAAAAAAACCTTTGAACGTTGATTGTTTGTATGATAGATTTGCAATATTTCATCATATTTAAAAGATTAACTTTTGTGGATAAGTGTTGAAGAACACTTCCCATTTCCCAGAATGCAACTATGTTTGAACTGCAATCTGATTTGTTCCAGAACAAAAGAGAAGCTACCACAAGCTCATGGGGAACACAATACGAAAAAATATGGAAAAAAGTTTACTATCAAAGCCCCGTTCAGATATTAAAATGAAGCAATATGTAATGTTCCTACTTGTACCGATTTCTTGGCAGCACTGAATGCAAAAAGTGTCAAATCTTTTTAACAAGTCTCAAACTGACAAGGGACCAGTATGTGATCAGCACTGTGTCTCTGCCAAACGGCAAATTAAAGAGAAGAGGAAGGGTGGACTTTGAATGAAGAGAGAAAATAAACTCAACGCTGGACAACAATAGCTGAATATTTTTATATAGTAAAGAGGAAAGCACTGGACTTTGCTTATTAACACATTAAAGGCAAGTCCAAAGGATGAAGTGTTTCTTGATTCTTTTCTTAAATAGCATTGTTGAAATTTTTTTGGCAATTTATTTTTTGTCTGGCTAGATGTTCCATTCTTTCCTTGCACTGTAACTCATGATCTCAAATGAGTTTCACAGTAAAGTCTGTCAAATAGGAGTCAAGCCTTCACAGTTTACTGACTTTATGCAGCCATTTTTTTGGTGTGTGCAGTATCCCAAAATATTTTCAGCTGATATTTTTAGTATGTCAACGTGAGTGTGTAACCCAGGAGCGGTCAGCTTCTGATGTGTGCAAGGCCTGCTGCCGTATTTAGAGTTGAAAAAACCATGCAGAGTTTTACCAGATCATCGCACACTATCCCCACTTCAAATTAGAGCCTGTGCTGTTCCCCCGGCTTTTAAAACTCTCTTTCTTCAGTGCAGTTAAATGAAAACAGACCGATGTGGCAAATCTCTATACAAACACATAGTGCACATACTGTACAAAGTCATGCATGCACACAAATGAAGTTTCATGACTGCATACAGAAGCAAAGCTCATCATGCCTCAGTAATGAATAAAATCTAATATGGTTTCTTTTGTGGGATGTGGATGCAGTTTCTTTTATATTAAAGATTTGGAGTGATGCCAGACCTTGAGAGTTGCTGCGAAATTAAATTCTGTACATTTTCCAAAAGGCAATGGTGCACAGCCACCCACTCTGAAGTGTTAATCAATTTTAATGCTTGGCTGCAGAAACTGATATGTATTTTATGTCAATTAGCAGTTACCTTAGGGAAATATGAATCATTACTGCACTATGCTTGGCCATTTGTGCATTAGTTTGATTCTCTGTACAGAAATAAGGATCCTCTTACACAAAACTTAAGAATCATTCAGAGTGGACATATTGTTTTGAGATTAAATTTAGGTTCATTTAGCTTTTGAAAACAAATTTAAAACAAACATGCAATCTTGTGAGAAAAAAAAAAGGTAGTTCACCAGAAATTTTGGATCTGAATCACTGACTAAGTGAATCAACTTGAAAACAGAATCAGATGAATGAATCATTAAGAACGGGTTCGTGAACTCAATCAACCAATTCACTGAAAAGATCCAACTCACTCAAAAGAATGTTTTGTTTATAAATCAGACATTGCTTCCTCTCTCAAACTTTAGTTTTCAGTGAATTGACTTGGAAATCACTGCACAAGCACACTTTTTATGGTGCTTTTTTCATACAAAAAATCCTTTTGGAGCATGACTGCCCCAGTTCCCTCATTCGTTTTCATTATATTGCACATTGTGGCCTTTTGTGTTTCACATGTTTGGCTAAAGGTTTGGAACGACATGAGGGTGAGTAAATGATGACAGAATGTTCATTTGTGGGTGAAATGTCAAGTTTTGTTCCAGCCAATTTGTATGCACCGAAGTCTCTTATACTAACCAAGGCTGCATTTATTTAATCAAAGATTCAGTTAAAACTGTATTATTATTACAATTTAAAATTTCCTTTTTCTGTTTTAATTTATTTTTCACATTTTTTATATTCAGCCAAGTTTAATTTATGATAAGCATGAGAGATTTCTTTAAAAAAACATAAAAATCTTAATTATTCTAAACTTTTGACCAGTAGTGTATATTGTTTCTATATTTTTATAATAGACAAATTATACACACACAAAAACCCCTTAGCTTAACAAGAAGCGGAGATTAAATTCTCATCAAAAACAGAAGTTGTTATGTACTCTGGTGAAATCATTTACATCAGGCATTGCAAAGGGAAAACCATAACCTTTTTCTTAATTGTATTAAGAGTTAATTTAATTTTCAGGAACGCTATATACAATTCTAGCTCAGATAAAATGCAGTGCATAGATGTGAAAGCGTGATAGTACTGTAATTATGCTGCAAAAAACATCATAAAGTGACTACTGGGATAAAGTAGGTGCTAATGACAATGGAAAGGTCAGCCTCTCCTATTAATGTGTTTTTGTGGGGCTGAGCGAGGCTACTTTTACTATGACATTATGGTCTTTGAGTGTGTGCAATCTCATTTGCTGGTTTTAAAGGAACACCTTCAGTTCTGCCAGACTGAAGCTCACTCGTTTTTCAGAATCAAAGGACTCGGTTTGGCAAGGAGGCTGCACTCCCTACTGTGTGCTGGTTCCTTAGTCCTCTCACTCGAGCTGCAGACAGGCATCAATCAAACCTTGGCCCGGGGCTCCTGCCATGAGAGAGAGACTGAAAGAGAAAGTGAGGGGAGGAATGAGAGATGTGGGAGAGAGTATAGAGCAGAGGTGATTGAGAGCTGGCTTTCCTTGCAGGCTTTTCTGGCATCTCTTAAACATATCAGGCAAAACATTCTCAGTCATGCCAAGATTCTCCCCACTTCCCATGCTGGTGTCCTTCACAACCTCCTCTCACAGTCTGCCCCTCTCTCTCTCTGCTGGGTATAGGGCCAGGTCAGTGCTCTTGTCAGAGCCAACTCACAAACACTTCATGCAACACACTGACTGCCTTTAAAAATGTATGCTTTCTGTTGAGTAATTGCAGTTCACCATGTTGTGAGGTCATTTAAATCTGTTCAAGCAGTAAATTTGCAAGGGTGCTGTGAATAATTTTAAGGTGATGACAGATACTGTATTGTAAGATATTGTAAGATGGTAATATTTTAAGATGGTTCACTTGTTGTTTACTCACCTCCAAATTAAGGGTTTCCTTTTAAATAATTATTAACTATATTATGTATCTGTTTATGTATGTACTTACTTACAAAGCCCAATCTTTGTTTCCATTTCAAAAATATATGGAAACTCATTTCTGCTGTTTAAGAAAAAAAAATCATACTTTTTGTCAGAATTATGAAATATAAAGTCATAATTATGATAAGTTGAATTTATTAAATAAATAGACAAAATTCTGGTATAAAGAGCCATATTTTTGGACTTATCACAATGATGACTTAATTCATAATTTCAAAATTTCACATTTTCATCTAATAATTTTGACACAGAACTTTGAATAATTTATGTATATATATATATATATATATATATAGAGAGAGAGAGAGAGAGAGAGAGAGAGAGAGAGAGAGAGAGAGACATTTTTATGTATTAACTTCAATTTTATTTCATTTAATTTTAATGTATTTATAAGGGATGTAAACCAAACAATCAACATACAAATACAGAGAATGCAATAAAACATAAAACAAGATAACCCAACTTTTTAATAGCTAATGAAAAGAGATTTTAACACTTTCAAAGGGTTTAACAATATTTATATTATTTTATATTATACTTATATTATATTAATTTATAGATTAATGTTATATTAAAAAGGCATTATTGCATAATTGTCACTTTTTTTTTACTTGTCATAATGTCAACTTTTAACTCATAATGATCAATTGACTCTCATAATTGACTTTTTACCTCTCAATTTTTAACAAAGAATGTTTTTGGGGTTTTTTATGTGGCTAAAATGGGCTTCTATAAACTTAAATCATCTAGAAAGTTAATGAGATAATTATGAGAAACATACTTTGCAGATGACATTTGTTAAACAGTTTTCACTTATTTACATAGAATTGACAAGTAACACATTGAAATAAATGGGAAATTTTGAAGTAGAAAGAATGAATATACTGTATATACTGTATATACAGTATAGTATAGTAAAAGCCCTAAACAAACCAGAGAAAACACTGACATCAATCCACATCACTGCCCTTACTCTCTCAGAAAACATGATGCTGTTAGGGGAGAGACAGACAAATCAAAGCAGGGGAAGGGACTGTGGAGAGTCTGCTAAAAAGATGATCTGGACACTAAAATAGGAACCACCTGCGGGTCGCTGTGGTGATTTTTCTCACTGCACACTGGGATGAAACATGTGATTGATTACTTAAACTACCCCTCTGAACTTGAAGTCCTTGGGGTGTTTTTATTTTTCAACCCAAAATGATCTCAAAATTAAGAGTTTCAACCACAGACACTTTTTAGCAGAGCCAAAGAGATTATCCCCCAGATTTTGGCTCTGTATTTGAATGCTTTTTGGCCTCCTTTCTCGGCTCCTTTTCCTGCCCCTCCCTGCTTAAAAACTGCAGCCCCCCCCACCCCACCAAGGACCACAGAGCCTCACAAACACATCACAGGGTTATTTGGAGTTTTGTCTTCACTTTTTATGTCTAAAGACAAGTATACGTTTACAAAATCTATTATTAAAGTACTTCACAGATGTAAAAAATGATTAAAATAAGTTAAACTCTAATGACAGCACCTGTGATATGCTGTTATTTATAACAGATAATAATTTTGACTGTTCCCTACATACATATATAATCAAAACAACACAAAACCCTCATACTCTTACAACCAAAATGTATAGATCAAGGTATTTCAGAGACTGTGGAGCATAGTTGTAAAGCACATAGATAATCAATTCTTCATGTTATTTAAGCTGTGAAGTTGTCTTTTGAATAATATTCTTGATACTGTATCATCCCAGCATAATTGTGTAAATATTTCTGATTGAGCTGTACATTTTGCAAAGAATTATGGGTATACACAGTTCTGCGATCATATTCCAAATTAGGAAATCATTATGTGGCCAAAGACAATTATGGGAAACACAAATGATTCATTCATTTTCCAAGTCTTCAGTTTATTTGACATGTTGAAGACGCAATGAACGAATCATGTGTGAACAACCAATAACTTGTTCAGTTCTAAACGATACAATGTTATTTTTTTCCTTTTTTCATTCTTAGCATATTTTGAGATAATTACCACATTTGCCGTTTACATAAAATTTGTTGTTGTGTTTAACAATGCAATATGCAGCGCGGTGAATTAAAAAACTATCAAAATCACATTCTATGTAAACCGACTCTTACATGGCCATTTAACAGCTAACTAAAATTGATAACTTAAGGTTATTTTAGTGGTAATAAACATTATGTCATACAGTAGATGCGGCCAGTACAGTTTAATCATTGCGTACAGTGTTCCTGTAATAATACCATACAGAATATACATCTGCACAACATGAAGCATCTTTAATAAACATCATCTGAAGCATCTTACAGATTTGAGATGCCTTTCAGAACTGCTTACTCGGTGGTTTATAAAATGTTAAATGTGGTCTGTGTGAAACTGTGTGGTGTTTTTTCCTTTGTTGTCTCACACACAATGGAGCAGGTGGGCCAATGTGTGTGTTTTGTATTTGATGTGTTGTTGCCACATCATAAGACTGTGTGAGACCTTTTGACCACAACACACTTACTTGGAGTTTGTGATCTACCAGCTCTACCTCTGTTTAATGTCCCATCATGCTCACAAAACTTGAATTACCCCAGAAACACAGAAAGCCACATCATAGGAGCCCAATGTGCGAAACCGAAACTGGGAACAATTCACTGCAATTTATGGGATTGGGGGCACTCATAAAAAAGGCCACCTTTATGGGTTTTATGGGATCTGTGGTGATCACCCAAAAGCACAAGAGACTCCAATGTGGGATATCTGAATGTTTTCTTTCAAAAAAATTTTTGTGCAATATTAAGGACTGGTGTAGAATATATTTGGAAATAAATACAAATCATAATAAATGACTAGGTACAGAGAAAATACTTATATGTGTTTCATTTCATAGTGGTTTGTGGGTTTAACTCATGTTTCAAGAGAGGATATCCTCGTCAGATCCAAGTTCTACCTCAGATCTTTTATCTAAAAGCTGTGAAAAATTACATTAAAATTTGATACATCAAAATTATTTTCAGCTATTATTTCCTGCGTGGGTCCAGACCAGTGTTGTTACCGCTAAAACTATAATTATTAAAAATAGTTTTCAGCTGAAATAAAATATTAATATATAAATATTAAATAAAAATAAATAGATTATCAAATAATAAGATTATCATAAAAAAAAATTATTAAAACCTAAAATTAAAACTGGAAATAGAAAAATGAAGGCTCGTTTAAAAATGACTGAATCTTAAAAGACTAATAAAGGCAAATTCAACATACTGATAAATACTATAATAGTATATAAATAATTTCAAAATAACACTGGCCCAAACAAAATCAGCAGACGATTTTCCTTTTCTGTGCTGATTTTGCAGAATTCTATTAAATAGACTGTAAAACACATTGAATGTTGCCAAAATAGAATGCATTCTTATTGGTTGCTAAACTATTCAATAAATGATCATGCAGAGGGCAAGACATGTGTTCCAACTCATTATGGGAATCTACACAGGTTTCTTTGGCCTTGTCTTATGTTTTTATTGTCCTTAACATTATCATTAAAACATTACAGAAACAATTTCCTATGAGTCCAGCTGGATGAGGAAAGTTCTGCACATGTGAACTCATAGCCCCGTTCATCCATATGCTGCCCATATTTAATTACACAGAGTGTGAATACAGAGCACAACTTTCTCATTCTTCATTAATATTTTGTTTCCAACAATTTCCTCTCTTGTTCAATGTTCCAACTTTTTCTTTTGCAGAAGGAGAGGAAATTAAAAGCTTTCGAATTGCTGGTGAGTAGCTTTCTCTGACCTACACAACTCCAGCAATTCACCATGAGAATAACAGCAGAACGTCAGGTCAGTTCAAGGTAACGTGGAGCTGAAAAAAATTAATATGGCTGATGTGTGTCTGTATAGCCATAAATTTTAGTTTGAGGAGATGCAGAATTTAATATGAATGTATATTCTTTTGTACAGCTTCAAACTTGCTACTTTTATTTTAAAGCAGACAGCAATTTAAAATATGACTGTGTGATTTCTGTTGTAGAATGAAATACCTATAATTAAAAACACTATTCTAAAAACCTACAAGATGGAAATGCTAATCCCCCCCACCCCCCCAACTGTAGACTACAAACTAATCAGCTTTATAATGAGGCTGTTCAATCACTTTCGATGGACCTCTGTTTTACACTAAGTGACAGACGGACACCAGATGTCAGAAACTTCCATCTATTGACTTGATCATATTGTGCCTGTTATTAAAAAGGACATTTTAATGCATATGAATTGGTTCTTCTTTCAATGCAAAGTGGCATCTGGTGTTTAGCAATGGATCAGGATTGATCTTGCATGTTGACCGCATTAAATAATTCAGCTTTTCACTCTTTTCTCACAATGAGAAACATTCAAGAGAATCTCATGTCAGTGTTGGTATTCGTTTAGTCATGTTCTGTGGCACTGAGTTTGGAAATTTGATTTAAACCTCTGACGACATTGAGGGTTTGACCAGGGCTGTAATGCACCTATTTTTAGACATGATCAAACACCAACTTACCAATTTTTAAACAACTAACTAAAGAGTAAGTGTAGTGGTACAGATCAAATTCGCATCCAGGCTTATACTTTTAACAAATTATTGTTATTATCTAACAAATCATATACTGTGTGTGTCCATTATATTGAATAAAAAATAAACTACACTGAAAAAATTGTACAAACATGTTTCTAAACGGCAGTTTTCACTATTTGCTAGTAAATTTGTGTTATTTATTTATTAATTAATAAATAATAATAAATATTAAATAACAAATACTTTTAAAATGATTAATAGTAATTTCTACTTATTTTATTATTAATGTTGATTTGTTATCGTATTAAATTATTGATATTAAATGTAATTATTATTCATTAATTCGTATGAATCGTATGAATTATACTTATTATGAGTTTTCATTTCTTCTCAGCCATGTTTAAAAAGCACCTCTTTATGTTGAGCTAATTTATAATTCTCATACCCTTCACAGTTTGACAATGAACATTCAAAAATGGAATATAAAACCAGGGTGTGCTTCTGTTACAGAATATGCTGGCAGTCAGTATCTACACCCCAGTCATTCCCAGAGTGCACTGCTTGAACTGACCAAACCCTTACAAGCCTCAACGTTGCCATGGGTCTCCAACAGTCACGTTTAATCTTGATCGAGCTCTCTTTGTTTGTTATTTTTTGCCAGGGACTTCCAGTCTTGCCATGGAAACCCGATCTTACGTGGTTTCTGGTCTAATACATAGTGAAATATCACTGAAATAGTCTGTTGCATGATAATTACAGGCCGCAAATCAGAGGTCCTTGTGATGTGGCCAGCCAGCCAACCTCTAAGTGGTACAGCAGATCTCCCAAATATTAAACCACTACCTTGCTTTTCCATCCTGGGCTATCTGTCTGTGGTGATGGGAAACTCAGCGGTGTATCACTGTGACTTCTGACTCTCACCTAATTATGGAGAAGCCAACAAGCAGACACACACTCTTCCACAATTTAGCTCAACAAATACTCTTTATCTTCACTGATGTGGGGAGAGAGAATTATCAGATTTACAGAAATGTAATGACTAGATGTATCTGTCTAATGTGCCAAGAACAGGGACCAAAATGTACTGTAACCTCTAACAATCTTAACCAGAGAAGCACAGCCAACTAGTGGTTGCATTTGAACTGAATTTAATGCCTGTGTGCGTCCACAGATGTTGGCTACAACTTTATGCTCTGTTGAGGACGAACTGTGACAGGAAAATTAATTTCAAATCTGTTGTGAGAATTTCCAGGATAATGTTAATAGCTTTGTTGCTATTTGCTTCCATATTGTAGGTTTTCCCAGAGTTTGCTAAGAAGATGCTCTGTATTTTGGGGATTGCTGGTAAAAGAAAAGACATGAGAATAGGTTTCAAAGAATTTGCAGTTGTTTCATTCAACTAAATGACAAACAAAATGTTTCTAGATGTATCTATATAAAGCCTTATATATGATACCTGCTTATTTATATATATATATATATATATATATATATATATTATATATATATATATATATATATATATATATATATATATATATATATATATATATATATATATACGTAATACGGTAAAAGGTTGAGCATACTGTAGTTAATATATTTTTTATTGGTTTTCAAAGACTGATCCATTGTTAAACTCTGCCACTTAACTAGCTAAATGGAACATAGCTGGAGCTTTTAAGCATAGAAAAACTGAGTGTTGTAACTATAAATCCTCATATTTGTGTTTTTAAAAGGATATCTTGCCAGAATTTTGCATTTTTCATTTTGAAACATACAAGTTTTAACAAGTGTGCCTTCTAGAAAATATGTTTGTACGAAAATGCATTTGTCCAAATATTTAGTCTGATTGTCCTGAATGAGGCAAAAAATACATTGACTAGATAAGACATCTACAATGAATGGCCTATTTACATTCTTTAACATCTACCTTGATCTACTGTTCAACAAATCTTCTCTGTCAAAGGTGCACTTGAATGATGAAACGAAAGTAAACATCTGTTGCAGTCTGAGCACTTTAACTAGATTCTACAGAAGAATCTAGAGACATGTTGCTTTTGGAGAGACATGTTGCTTTTACTCCTTTTGGCTGCTTGCACCTGTTTTACTGGAAATGTACCATGCTTAACATGGTATTTTGATCTTAAATTTTAAGTCATTAAACATTTTTATTTTCTGTGAACCACTCTTACAGCTGTAAACATGCTTTGAAATATATTTCTGTTCAAAGAAATACTTTGAGTTCAATTATTTATTATTTATAACAATTTAATAAAAAGCTATTCCAGTTAATTTGGGGTACATTTTATCAGTTGTGTATTTCCTGTTAATCAGATCAGTGACTTTGGTGTTGATCTACAAGAACAATTTTGATCCATCTCAAATCAATTACTTTTTTTTTCTTCCATCCTAATTCTTAAAAACAGATGAGCGATCTAAATCTCTTGGTGATGTGTCCTTTTAGTTGACCTGTTTTGGGAGCCAAGTCACCATGCAGTCCAGCAGACGGGGGAGTTTTCACGTTTTCAAAATTGTTCTTGACCCACATCCAGCAGCATTTTAAGTTTCATGTTGTTTTTCAGAGGCATGTGGTTCTCTCTAATGCACTTTTGATTGTTCCCACAATACTACCTATCCCAAAATACTAAAATTTGGGTTTTCATAATTGGTAGTTGTCATTACATGTTTAGATAATTAGTTATCCTTCCGTTAAGTGAGTGCAAGCCACTTTCGCAAATAGAGGTAAGCAGTATAAATGACTGGTGGGAATTTTGATTCATCTCAGTGGCTTGATTCTTTTGAATCAGCAAAAAGATTCATTCATATAAGCGTTCACTGATGTTATATTATTACATCAGTAGATGGCGACGTTTTTATGTCTTTTTTTATGAGCGTTAAATAACAACCATTAAGATTGATGGATTTTGATGGATTAAACTTTACTTTTATTAAAGTATATGAAAAAGACAACAATAATAGCCTAAATATTTTAAGAGTTTCAATGGGTGCTTTTTTTTTAGTTTTATAATATGGTTTTTACATATTCTTTCAAGAATAGTCCTGTTTAGTGCCGCTTAGAGTTTCATTCAGATTTAAAACAGTGAGTCAAACCAGCAACTCATTCAGTGACAGATGTAATTGTTCAGTAGGTCCAACCAATGAAATGCTCCGTTATCTTGTTTGACTGACAACGGTTCATTCACTTAAAAGGATCGTTCAAATTCATACAAAACACCATTACAGACCTGTCCAAAAATGATTCAGATCGTGCACTTTGTTAATAAAAACAGTCACTGCCACTGAAGTGTAGGCTACTAAGATTATAAAAGCAGGCTTAACATCAAGCCAAGTAAGGATTTTAATCTAAAATGTGTCCAAGTGCAGGATAGAGAAGACTCCCAAGGCTGTCCACCACAAATGTTCTTCTTTGTTTTTTTTGATTTTTTTGTGGAGAAGATTTTCTCTCTGTGAGATCTGTGTGTGTCTCACATATTTTTTGAAGTTCAGAGGCCAGGCACTACTGTCGGAAATGGATGAGCTGAATGATTTGGCCCTATTGCGTCGACGGAAGTAGCAGAACCATTTCCACCATTCTTGGGGTCTAAGGACAAACATCTTTATCACCGAGGCACAACAATCTTCATAACAATAAACAGGAAGCAGGTGAGATATCCATTTGCGTATTTTCTGGCACTTGACCTTCCCATCTTTCCCTTTTTTGGTCATTTGTCATTTAACCTGCCAAAGCTGAGAGAATGACTTTAGCAATGCTGATTGCTTTTTCAGTAGACCTTAACATCTCATTTATATTCCATAATGCCAAGAATAGGCCCATAAAGTGTGTGTGTGTGGAGGGGGGGATATGACCCCTGCGTGTGACCTTGCAGGACCTTGTTGAGTCTGGATCTGTTTCTTACTGAGTTCTGTTTCACTCTTGGACTGATAAGAAGTGATTAACGTAGATAAGAAAACAGCAACACAATAAGAGTGAACTTTCAGCATATGATGCCAAAACTGCATACAGTTCACTGCATTATGTGTTCACGATACACACATCCACCTCCTTGCACACATACAATCACTCACAAAGCCATAATCATGGAACGCCATCAATACACATACTTCTGTACATGAACAAACATGCACTCATACAGAATAACACGCTAGTCTCAAATGCTAGTGCTTCTTCTAGCGTAATGTTGAGTGACTAGGCACAATGCAGAGGAAAGGCCAAGTGTTGTCCAGAGTTTCTTTCTTTCCCACGGTGCTTTTCACAGTCAGGGCACCGCAGGGAAGGAAGCTGACGGTGAGGTTTGTCGCCTTGGCAGAGGCGGCCATGTTGATCTCCCCAAGCACAGTGCTGGACATAAAATAACTCATAGGAAGTTCTCAGGATTTTGCACTTCCTGTTTTCAAAAAGGCCATTTTGAAGGACAATACAGGGCAGTAGAGTGATTTCAAAGGATCCACTGATTTAACACTAAGTTTTGTCTCGCAATTTTACAATTCCTTTATATGTATACAGAACTGTTCAAAAGTATTCTGAAAGAAATACTTTTATTAAAGTCACATTAAATTCATAAAGAGTGACATTAAAGACATTTACATTATTGCACAAATTAATAATAAATGCTGTTTTTTTTTAAATTAAAGAACTCTAACAAAAAAGTATTCCACAAAATGATTTAGCAGCAGAACTGTTTGACAACAATTAGAAATGTTTTCTAAGCAGCAAATCAGCATAATAGAATAATTTCTGAAGGATGTGACATTAAGAACTGGAGTAATTGCTGCTGAAAATTACATTTTAAAATGTATTAAATTTGAAACTGTTCTAATTTAATATATCACTTTAGACCTTAAATGTTTCATGCTTAAAAAACAAAGACCAGCCCTTATTACATCATCTCTCCCCAATTTTAAGCAATAAGTGAGAAGACAGCATCAAAGGAGAGCTCATTGCTTTGAATTTGATTGTGCATATTCTTGCAAACATCCACACAGAATCACAACAATTTGCACAAAAGCTGGAAAGCCATCCTCGGAACTCATCCGTTTTTCACTCAGAGATGATTTTATTAGCCAAGCATACTCGAGTTGACAGATAAGATGCAAATGTTTTTGTGATTTCCTTCCTGACATGTAGACATGAAAGTTTCTTGACGTTGTGTTGAAATAAATCTTTCAGGATTTGATGAAAAACAACTGTCATGGACTGAATTTACTGAACTTGTCAAAAACTGTGATTCTGGTGAATTTCCAAGGTTTCTGAAATGCTCTAAATGTGCATATTAAATCCATTAATAGATTATGAGAAGTAAATGATTACATGTGGGGCGAGGCTACAGCAGAAGCCTTGAGTTTGCTATATTTTGCCAAACAAAAATAAACTTATACTCTGACTTCAGCTTAACATAATGGACTCTGATTGACTTTATAGTCAAAACTCTGTCAACTGTACAAAATAATATACAGGTTGCTATGACAGTGTGAAAAAAGACATTATTTCCTATCCTAACATTATAAAGAATGACCTCATCCTAAGTTTTAGGAAAGAAAGTGTGAACTTGAGCTCGACCAGACTTTTTGGCTGAAAGGTAATGCTGATCGAAAGATAACAGAATAAGACATTTTTTAAGAGTTTGAGTAAATATTTCCTTAAAAACATAGTGTTAGCCAAATGTTTTCCTTTGTACAATTTATAAATGTACAGACGTTAAAAATGGCTCTGTCCAAGCCAGTGAAAAGTCGGTTAGGACAGCCAAACTCACCCTGTGTGAATGATGCTGGCACCTTAGACAGAAACCCTTATTAACTCTAAATGAGGCGTGACCAAATGACCTCACAGAGATTGGACTCACTATAGAAATCCATTCAGCTCAAAGATTGAGATGACTTGAGCAGAGGCCTTTCCTAACGTTTCAGGTACCTGTGTCCCATTTCTCTTATAGATAACAACAGCAATGGTGGGAAATCAGCAATGGAAAAACTTCAAAAGCAACATACAGCTCCACATGTGTAGGTTTAACTGTGTGAGATTACTTTTAAATTGAGTTTGTGTGTTTTAGTATGACTGGGAATATGCATGAGCCTCCACTGGCTAAATATAATTGCATCTAGACATAAAATCAGAGATATAGTCAGGCTGATATCTGAAGGTTATGAACAGAAGCCAAGTGTGTCCTCCACCTCTAAAGCTTCTCTGGGAATAAATCCTAAACCTTGTGGGGAGCCTCTCCCCAAACGCTCGCACACGAGAAACGCAACGTCACCATCTGCTAACACTTAGAAGCATGTATCATGAGTTTTGCGGTGAAGTCTTTTTTACAACAGAATGGC
Source organism: Cyprinus carpio (assembly GCF_018340385.1). Lineage (NCBI taxonomy): Eukaryota > Metazoa > Chordata > Actinopteri > Cypriniformes > Cyprinidae > Cyprinus > Cyprinus carpio. The sequence goes on along the minus strand of NC_056581.1, from coordinate 9,803,767 downwards.
ACTGCAAAGAAATTTACATATGCATGGGGAAGATGACTGAATGCCTAATTTCACCTCAAGGTTTATGAAGGACTTAAATATTTTTGCGTAATATTCAGATTCTAACCGTGGAGAAAATGGAGAACAATGAATGTGATATTTACAGAAAGACTCGTGCATAAGAACACAAATTGTAGCTTTTATATTGAGTTGTTTAACATGGAAAGACTGTGCTCTCCTTTTGCAGGTTTGTATTCAGGCAGCAACCCTCCCTACTTAACTCTTGGGTGCAGTTGGAGGGGGTTGACCTGAAACTCAGGCTGATAAATGACCTTGCTGTCACACTGATTCTCCTGGTGCTGCTGTGTACTTAGACTCCATCGGTCTGCAGGGTGTACGCCTGCACTCCCTAGACTACAAATAACATCCAGCAAGGTCTAGACATTTTTTGATGTCCACATTAAATACATGTGCAATTAATACGTGACATTAAATAATGAGCAATGCTATTTTTTTCTAAATCTAAAACATTATCAAAGGCATTCCAATTTATCTGATAAAAAGAACCCAATCTTCTCCACCTTTTTTGTACCAACCACAGTACCAAACCTGAAAAGTTTTCCTTTTAATATTTTCCCTCATATTGCAGGTACTGGATATCATTTAGCACCTTTAGTAATATTAAAATGCCCTTTATTATTTACACTAAACATGACCAGATAAAAATAATAAAATAAAAATAATAAATATTTATTTAAATTAAATATATTATAATAGATTTTAATTATTACATTTATTGTTTTAATTTAATCAATAGTTATATCTAAAAATAATTTTTATTTTAATTCATTACATTTTATTGTTTTAATTTTTATAGCATGCACAATGCAATCAATATTTATAGTGCTAGACATTTTTTATATAAAACATTGTATTTATTTTGAAAATGTACCTTGTAAAGAATTTCAGGAATTGTGCTTGATTTCACAAATCATGTTACACTATATACATATTATATAATATATAGCTTCATATATAGCCCAGAAAAAATCCATGTATGTGACTTTTTATTTTAATAATCAGAAAGATTACCTTGTTTAAAATATACAAAACAACTTTAAAACATTTTTATTTAAAGTTTATCCCTTGTATCCTATATATGATATGTTATCTCTATCTCGCTTTTTTTATATGTCTTGTATCTCAGTTTTCGTTTTCTTTTCAATCAAGCCTGACTGGCTACACTCGTCCTGGTAGAACAGGGATAAGAAGCAAACATTAAGCAGTGGCACTGACATACTCTTACTCTACAAAGATTATCAAAGGACTTATCTCTGTGTTTATGCATTACAGTAAACAGCTTCAAGTATTCAGTATTAAAAACTAGTCTTGCATCATTTCAAGCTCTTCCAGCATGTCATGGAAGCCTTATGAAGGCTACTTGTTCATGCTCTATGAATGATTCTAAAGCTCTTTTTTCCAGTTACTTATGTGTCTTTGCTGTTTCGGATATGATGCTTGCCAAAGAGACGAACAAGAAAAGCAGAATGCAGAATTTCTGGATACGCAATACTCAAGCCACTGAATCATGTAATTAATTATATAGAATGGTACTTTGCCACTAGGTGGCGGTAAACCTTAATGAGTGAGTCGGTTCCTTTAATCGATGGATTCGTTCGAAACAGATGATTCATTCAGAAATAAAGTAAGCAACTGTTTTTTATGAATGGGTGTATCATTTATTTAGCAAATTTATTCAGTAAACACCCGCTGTGTGTTGCTGCAGAGCACAAAACAGTGCTTTGTTTGAACCATTTCCTTTGCGAAATATGTATCTTGTTTAAGAATTGTTGGACAGGAATGTGTGCTGTGTTAAAGACTGTGCTGCGCAACCGTAAGTGTTAGATGTTCAAAATGTAACGTTAAATCAGACACAATTTTAAAACCGAAAAAGAAATCTATGATTACAGATACTGAAGCTGTTGTTTCTTGGCGTTCAACTATTCTTTTGAACATTTTGAAATATCCATTTTAATTTTCAAATAAACACAAAAGATCTCATATCATATAATCACTAGACCTCATATACTGTAGCTTCATTAATAAAATCACTATTGAAAACTCATTGTATGGTGGTATAAAACATTCGGGGCTTTACTGAAAACATTTAGCCCCCTTAGCCCATCCCTAAACGCCCCGCCCCTGTATAGCTTCATTATACTATTAAATTGTATGTATTATATACATTTTAAAACATATATGTTGTTCAAATAAATGCTGTTCTTTTAAACTGCATATTTATCTATATATATATATATATATATATATATAGTTATATTAGTTACATAAACCATCAAACTACAAATTGGAAAAGGGTCTTGAATCTGGTTCTTTGTCTTCAGACCACTTCTCAAAGGTAGAGCATGGTGGCACTACAGTCTACATGAACAAGTCTAGTCTTTTCCCCAGTCTTCCTCTTTTTTTCCCCTTGCTCCCCTTTTGTACCGCTCCCCACGTGTCGAATATATTAGCAACCCAAATTAGGAGAGGCAGGGCCTGATGTGGGTGTCGGATTTCACTCGCGGAGGTGCGGTGTATCCACAGAGCGTCCAGTCCATGCAGCTTTGGATGCTGAGGTGACCGTTATCCGGAGGTGCGTGTTACTATAATGACACCGAGGAGATCGTAAGATATTCTGATCCCGTGTGGTGAATGCGGACCCGCTCACACCTGAGGGCTAGGCTACTGTTTGCCGGTGGAAATCAAGGAGTATCTGCGTGGGAATTCAATCTTTTTCCCATGGATTTAATGTTAATGTATTAATCTTACACAAAACCGATCTGTTTACGGCTGGGAACTGGCTGGATACATCTGCATACAAATTGGATTTGAGTGAAACAACGGATGCTCACAGACAGCGGCGGAGCTCGTTCAGATGAATGTAAGAGTCGTTATCCTATCGTTCACTATGACTCAAGACAGTCTGCTTAACACAAATTCTGACTTCAGCGTTCGCTCAATAGAAAACGCTAGGTGCTGCATGATTTTAGCGACATGTGGGATATTGATCAGTTTACTCCCATTCACTTTTCTGTGTAGGCAAAACCAAGCGCTTCTTTGTGTGTGCAGGAGTGGACGGGCAGTTTCTTTCATTCTCTGATGAGGAGAATAGCCCATGTTCACGTCGGTTGGTTAAAGCATGTCTGTGTGGATGCGTTAAAATGACTAATGCAATGAAAAAGCTACTAGAAGCAATTTAATAATCTAAACCAAATCAGTAAAATCATATAGACCTACTTAATGTTTAGTTAATTAACGAGTTGTGAATTCATTCTCTTCAGGTGTATTTGTGGGGTCTTAACCTATTTTGTAGCTATCTGTTAAGATTTAGGCTTCAGTAAAACCACCACTAGAACAGAACACCTGAACAGAACATGAATTCACAACTCGTTGACTAGGCTACACATCTACACAAGGTCTATATCATTTACTTATTTGGTTTAGATAATTACTAGACATGTAGGCTATATTTTTTACCTACTCCACAAGAAGCTCCTCAGTAGCATTTTTAAGCAACTTTTCATTAACAAAACAGAAATCACTTTTGCCAGAGAAAAGAAATCATAGGAACAGTGGATCACTTTCCGTTATACTAGCCTATAGCTAAATATTTCTCAATTTAATAAACATATCGCACATAGCTATTACTAACTAACCAATCAACTCAATAATACAATAAATGTTAAGTCTTGAATTCGCATGAGACTAACTTAAAAGGACTGAGCTCCATATAAAAACCATATTAAAATTCTTTACAAATAGTTGACTTTGACAGTCACACACCATTAGTTTTAAATAAACCTGCTGGGTAATATTTCATAAAATCCACATCCAAAGATGTTTTCTTATTGTACAGTGGGCCCAGAACCATGCCCAGCGTTCACCCCATCAGTAGCCTACCGGTCCTGGATCCTAGAGAGTCACATCTTCCCAACGTTTTTGTGGGATTACCATTTATTTATTTATTTTGTTGCATGAGTTCTTCCATCGGTGACTGTGGCTACTGGATGCTTATACAGACCCTGCATCACGCATCACGGTGTGTATTTTATTTTTGTACATGTTTTAGTATGTGCCTTCATGCACCTCTCTGCATCAAGTGAGCATGCAGTTAAAAGAGAAGCAAGCAGTTTACTCACTCATGTGTCAAAGGCATGTATCAGTGGTGGAATTGACAGAAGTGGCATTGAGGGGTTGTGCGCACTCCACCAGTACAGTGAAGTGGATGCTATGTCTGCAGATGTGTATTTTAAGACAGCATTACACATCTGAATATGAATGCATAGATAACAACCCTGGCTTGTAGTTATTAGTCTGTAGTTTGTAGCTAGTTTGTAGTTCCCTTATTATCAAGAACTTTACAGTATATTATGGGACTCCACTGTTCTGTGGTGATTGATTCAAGACTGCACTGTTTTAAATCCACTTCCCTTTAAATGTAAGTTACTTAATATTAACTTAGATATTATTTATTAAAGGATTTACATATTTCAACATTTTATTGAATGAAAGTTCAAAATCATACAGTATTGTCACGCTGTTATTGGTCCGTCTGTCTGTAGGATTTAACAGATGCACAGGATCTGTTGAAACATTCTTCATGGCAGTATATAATGACAGAGACCGGAGCAATGATGGATGTTTATTAAACATTACGTTCTAAAGCGTCATTGTTGGTCCCATTCAAACGCCGTGCTTTCAGGAGAGCTATTTGCATTGGAAGAAACATCTGTTCATTGAACATTTGGCCTGTCAATCATTGTATTTGTTTTGTGCATTATGATGATTGGACAATCTTTCGAATAGGCGGAGCTTTGCAACAATCTGATCCACATGACTGACAGCGCTTTTAGTTAAAATCAATAGTCAGTGAACTCATAATGTATTTCATTTGACATTTATAAGGGTGTTTCTTGCACAATGCTATTTGTAAATATAAAAGTATGCTTATGATATTTGTCAATTAATTTCAAATTTGTTTAGCAGCAGTTTTTAGGGGCAATATTGCAGACAGACATATTTTAGTACATATTTTGGTTGATGTGATATCTGATTCTCCTCTCTTGAAAGTTATATGCTGGCATTGCCTGAAAAAAGCAACGTATTAAAGAACCACGTGTATTAAAGAACTGGTCTAGTCTGTTGCTTTAATATCTTAAAATAATAATTTATCAGTACCAAGTGAAGAACAAAAATGATCTTGACTGCTCTGGAACCTCTTTTCCTGCATCAGATCATAGCTGATGTCAGAAGCGCAGGGCACATGTGCGGCCTCAGCATGAGACGCACATTATAAGGCAGTAAAAGAAAGACTTACCCAGTGAGGGGGAGTCTGTTCATACTGTTGCCCATCAACACTTGGAAACTGATCAGAGGCAACACATGGGGGAAGAGGAGCTGTTTGATTTAATTAGAATAAGCCAAGAGAATAGGATGTGTGTTTCAGTAGGAGGGGGATTTGAAACCACTCTCCCACACAATGCTTGAGGATCATTACTGCAGCTTATGTACTTTGTATTTCAATGAATGATTGCTATTTAATATGAATATGTATTTGCCACCCCCCGTTTTTTCACAGACGTTGAAACTCTAAATTTAGAAGTAAGGTCTGAACTCTTTGTTGGTCCGGGGAAATCATGATTAATCTGTTTCCTGCAAACATCGCAGATGGGAAGGAGAGAAATAGCCTGTTTGCTGAGTGATTTCCCTGTCTGTTGATGTGAGATCTCAAGGGTGTGTTTCCATTTCTCTTTCCTTATGCTCCTAATTGAAGCCTTATATTAATCTCAGAATTGTTCTTTAGATGAAAGAGATTGTTTGTGATTTTGTGCACTTGCCATATTGCCAAAAATTAGTTTATGTTGTATTTTGAAACAATTTTCATTCAGAAATTGCAAGTAAATAACAATATAGAAATGGGAAGTAACACATTGAATTAAACATGAATATGTGAGATTGAAAAAAAAAAAATGTAGTACATGGTTTGTAAACCATTTTGATGTTTGCATCACATAACCAGATCAATTTTTTTTTTTTTTAGCTTTTCCGATCTAGTAAACTTGCTTGGTAGCCCACCTAGTAAAGCATTGTTCAAAGACTGTTCAAAAAGTTAAAAGACTAAATTGCATTTGCTTTTGTTAACACAATCAGTTAGGTTTAGGGTAGGGACAGTGTAGGTGATACATTATTTTCAGACAAGCATTAAATTTTTATCATTTTTTAAAGGATATGTGGTTTTGTAATTTTCAAGTTGTGTGGATATGTGAAATTACCAAATTAATAAGTTGCCAGATTTATGCTCATCTGTTTTGGATATAACTGGACATGCTTTTAATGCCACTTACTAAACATTGCACTTGAAGTGTTGTGAAATGTGCAATGTAAGCAAAGTGATATCATTTTGCAGAAATGTTGCCATAATGAGCCTAGGTTGCAGATATTATAAAAACAAGACTTTTCATGCAGTTCTGACTTCTCTTACACTCCAAGATAGGTAACAAAAACTCTAAATCCACTTTGTGTCTGCAGAATGTTCTGTTATTAATTAGCTTACCTAACCGTCTCTATTGTTAGATTTTGGAATCTGCTCCCTGGCACTTATATCCAAGTGCTCCAGATTGCAGATTTTCTCCTGGGAAAGGTTTCTTTTTTCCATCTATGAAGCATGTTCTTGCTTGTCATTTGACCAGGTGGTGATATACTCCTTCTGAGTGAGGTTACCATATATCCTTTCAATGTACTGTAAGTATTTACTGAAATACTACATTTTTTTTTTCTCCCAGTGTATGGGGTTAGCTTAATAAGCCAAACCAGGCTAGTGGAGATGTATACAGATCACTCAAAAGATTCTGAGTGCTTCACTCTTTCACCTGAGCTGCTCATTCACTCAGTAATAATATCATTGAATCATTAAGTGCTACGCTGAGAATGCTCCAATGGAGTGTTCAGTACTGGCTCTGTGTCTAAAAGCTATTGACGGCGTATTTATTAAAGAGAACTTCAGTGTGGTGACACTGTGGCTTTGTGCCGTGTGTTTTACCTCTCATGGCAAGTAATGGTAGTTGTTCTCAAGCATCAGCACTGTCAAATGGACTGGAAACATGCATGCTTGTAGATAAGGTCAGAGTTTGGACAAGTTAGTGTAAAATTCTACTGAGGCACAGTTCCTTTTCCTTAATGGAAAGGTACCACAACAGGTGATGAGTTGCTTTGGGCATAGGCTTCTCTGTAATTCTAATTTAGACAAGCATCTGTTTTATACATTTTAGCATTAACTAGCCCATTAACGTCTTAGAAGTAAAAACATTTTGGTAGCTTGTATTAGTCACAAAATTTCTCTTAAAATTGACACATTTTTATTCTGTCATTAAATCTAGTATTAAAATATTCTACCCAAATACAGAACATTTATTAGAATCTTATAATCTGCAGCAATTAGATGTCAGAGGCTTCAGTGTTTTATCTCCAGCGGTCTTAATGCCCAGTTTAGTGTGTATAGTGTGACAGTGCTGTAACCTGGGAGACATGGGAATCTGAGATGTGGCATCTCAGTGTTCAACATTTGTTAAACAGTGCGTCACTGCTTATTAATAATTCAGAAATCTCGTCTCTCTGACTGAATCTCTTTTCCTGTTACATCCCATTCCTCGAGAAAGAGCATGCTGTACACCCGACCCCGATCATAACAGGGAGACCGCAGGTTGTTTCGTTTATTCACTGCAGCTTTCTCTTTCTTAGAGCACACAGTGTGCTTGGAAGGTAATGGCAAAATAATCTTAATTTTATCTTTATTTTTATTTGTATATATATAATTATTCAAGTAGTTGATAAATAATAAAAAATAAAACAAGTATATTAGATCATCACTTATTCTGCATATATATGCAGGGGTTTTATATATATATTTAAAAAAATAAACTGAGTAAGAAATCTGCATAGCTTTCACCAGATTGGGAGGAAACCTGTGTGTCTGGTGTGTGTAGCATGAGAAATGTCTCACCTGAGCTTGTGGGGTCACTGCTTTAGCCCAAACCTTGTTATTTCTGGACTTGCCACTGATTGGTGAAGGGAATTTGGAAACATTTCTTCCTTGCTTTTTTGCCACAGAGACAAACTCCATATTTCCAGTTACTTTCTCAGGAAACCTCATATCCTATTAAACCTGTGCCACAGAGAGACCATAAAAACCAAAGTAGCGTTTGCCTGTGTGGAGAGAAATGTCCGGAAAGCTATATTACACCAATTCCTTAGGGTTACGTCATTGTTGTTCAAACTGAGGGACAAACTTTTCATTCACTCACCTAACGATGGAGGTTGTTTCTACTTGTGAGATCTTTCCTCAGCCCATGTTAGTTAGTTATCTTTTTCCTGTATAATGCACTGGGCTGGTAAACCTCCCGTGAACCAGTGGCAAATTCTCTATAAGATATTTAGAGTTGGCATCGGTTTCAACCTTGAACTCACTCTTGATGCTGTTTTGTTTAAGTGCACTGAGGGTCTTTACATACTGAAGAAATTAGTAGTAATTGCCCTCAGAAGTGTTATCTCAATCTTTATTCAAACGCGGTATAGATGACAGCTAAAAAGCGTGTGTTGGCTACCATGAGCTCAAGGAATGAGTCACTGGTCAAGCACGCTGATAAGGGTTTTTATTGGACCTCATATCTTTAGGGTTTTACAAATGTACTATATGAATGACTATCTTTGTAAAGAATTTAACTTTACAAGTCTAGTGTAATACGTTGGAAGGGCAGTCTCAGTCAGTGGGTTTCAACTGGATTTGCCTTTTACATTGGATTGAATTTTACATTGGATGTATTATTATGTATTATTATTATTATTATTATTTGCATTAAGCATTGTTTTCTACTCCCAATTAGTTAAATAAGAAGTTCCTAAAATACATTTTCATCGAAAATAAATTACATTACATGGCCTTTTTGGCAATTTTATAAAGCATTAGCATCTGTACAATGCCGATCCTTGCGTTTCTTTTCTTTACTGGATGCTCAGTGACAAATGATCCATACTGAAATGGTCCTTCTTTACTCATCTGTCACCTGTTTCCTCAGACTTGGCATAGCTCAACTGTCATGAAAACCAACTAAGCCAGTCTCATATCAGTCAGGATCTTTTACTAAGACCTGCCAGCCACCTCCACCGTCAAACCAACCAGCTTCAGCCTCTTGACGACAGCTGGATGGCTAAAAGCAGAAAGCCCAAGGAGGTCTGGCACTGTGGTTGTCCAAATACTGAAAACTGAGCGGGAGTGAATTCCATACCCATTTAGTCTGCGGAAACTGTGGCAACTGCTTATCCATATTCAGTCATTTCAGACCCATCATAAGCATGGGTTTTGGTGAAAGATTTTCTCATTCGTCCCTCAAGTAGAGCCAAGTTTCTTAAACTGATATATCCTACCCTGCGATGGTTTCTGTCTCATTTTCATAGTTCATCTTGAATGTAATCTCAATATTACATCTGTTTCAATATTTCAAAAAAAAAAATAAGAAGGCTGCCAGCAGTTTGAATGTTGTGAGGAAGATTCACAAATCCTCTGTGGTCCAGCACAACACTGAGCTCCGCCTCTGTGCTTATGCAGAAATGCTGTGTGGTGAATAGGACAGCCGGCCCCCCACAGGTTTTCCTCAGACGCTTCTGTCAGTCACTCAGTCTGGCCTCTGTTTATTCTGTGCAATGATGATGGAGAAATCGCCAGCTCCGCCTGCCCCCTTGACAACTTTTTTATGCTATGTTTTTTAATAAGCCATTAAATATAAGAATGAGACACATTGTGTGCCAATACATCGAGGGCCTCCATGACCTCAGAATCTGTTTAAATTGGCTCAAAGTGGCCCCCAAGTGCCCCACAATCTCTGCTGCTTTCATTGGACTCAACATTGGGTCTACCACACTTCACAAAAACACCTATAGGGGGTCTCCTGATCCTAGATCTAAAGGTTTGGGATTTTAACCCCAGATAGAACAGATTTTTTTTGCCTTATATGGCTCCTTAATGATCACTTATTTCGAATCAGTTGTTTCAACTCAATCTGTGTGACTTCAATGAGATTTGTGTTTCAGATCACTCATGCAATACTGATGGTCATTGTGGTCTTTGTCCTAGATATTTTTGAACATGCAATTTGTGTGTTAGTGTGACCCTTTTTATATGAAAGGCTTACACCGTATCACATGGTAATAAAGGTCTCAGCTGATTAGGACAGACAGCATGGAGCCCTGCCGGTCAACTGTGTTTGTGAGGTTAATTATTTGTAAATGCCAACCATTAGAGGCACCTAACCACTCGGAAGTGTCTATACACACAGGAAAATTGGTTCAGAGTGTAGACATATTGCTGTGTAGTGTTAATATTTGTGATAAACAAAGGTAAAAAGTATAATTTTTACTTTTTTTGGTCTTCTACCTCTTTCACAGACCTACTGACTCATTGTAGCCACTAGAGGGAGCCTGGTTGAACAGCTTTGCAATGAATGAAAACATTCATGTGGTTTTATCTGGAGGGGTCCTTCCTTGTTAAAAAATGACACTGAAGTCCAGATTCAATATTTATTTTCTTCCTTCAGTGAGTTCTGTGCGTCTCACTGGAGAACTCTTAAACAGAACTGACAAGGACAAATTGCTTTTGTAATCCACTTATGTATAGAGACCACAACGGCCCGCAGTGATGATCTGCCATCATTATGCATTGAGGTTTGGATAATACAGACTTTAAAAACAGCTACTCTAGTCAGTGCAAGTGCAAAGACTCCTGAGGTTTGTTGCGATTCCAGCCAAAGTAGTATAATTTCCTAATTGTGCTAGTGTACTTCTTCAGTGGTGTATAAAGTATCATCCAAAGTCTGACCATCTGTAGCAGATTGCTTCACAGAGGATTCAGCCTTCACACATATGACAAGAGGAAAGATGCTTTCCAAACACATGCTCCAAACTCCTGTCTGGCTTTTTTGTCTGAGTAATATCATTCTCTCTGCTCAGAATTAGTGGCTAGGTTTTACTTTTTAATATGGTTTTAATAAAGACTAAAGTTTTTTTCCCCCTTCTATATGCACAAGTGGCTCACATCTGCTATAACTTCTCTGATGGAACCCACTCAATCTGAATATGACTAGAAAGAAAAAATATATTTCATTAGAAAGCAAATGAGGATTAATTGTCCTTTTATGTAAAAACTATTTGCAAGAGGTGTCTATATTATCATAGGTTAATCTTTTGATGTTTTATACACTACATTATTAAAGCTGTTAGGACTATCAGAAAGTATCACAGAGAAGGCATGTTAGAATAATAGGAAAGATATGCATGTGGAGTGTGTTTTGAAAAGGCGTAGTGCAAGAATAAGAGTCTGTGCAACATGTGAAATCCGCTTACTTTTTTACTGCCCTGACTGGGGGAAGCCTCTCCTTTCTGAAGCAAACGCACCCCTTTCTCATGCATTCCAGCTGTCTGTGAAAGGCAGTGAGGGGATCATAGATCTGCATTGTTATCTATGCCATAATATTGTGTGCACTGCTGTGTTAATGTCATTGTGACAATCTGCTCTTCTCCTGTTTTGCAGGTGTAAAGAAACTTTGGCAAGATGACTCTGTTTAATGGCTTTGGGAAAAACACATGTGGACAGTTCCGGATGTGGGTTTTCTGGAGGCTAAGGATGCTTTTGGTGTTTTGCGTAGTAGTGGAACTATTAACAGTAATGGTTGGCAGTGAGGGCACACCGGGTATTTTGGAGCTCCAGTTAGATGAGGAGCAACCTGCGGGGACAATAGTGGGCGACATTAGTGCTGGTTTGCTACCTGGAGTTACAGCTTCTCTATACTTTATCTCTGATCATGAAGGCACCGGCATTGGCAGTGATCTCCACATCGATGAAACCACAGGTATAATCAAGACTGCAAGGCGACTGGACCGAGAGGAAAGGGACCATTACAGTTTTATAGCAGTCACTATGACAGGTTTCACAGTCAAGGTCTCCATCACTGTAAATGATATTAACGACCATGCCCCAACATTCCCCAAGAAGAAAGCCACTTTGAAGATCCCAGAGCAAACGGCGGTGGGAACTAAGTTTTCTCTTGAGCCAGCCACTGATGCGGATAAGGATCAGCTTACTGTACTAGGATATCAGATCAAAGAAGGCAATGTAGGACAAGTGTTCCGTCTCCAGACCAAAAGAGCAGCAAACAAAGTCCTTTACCTTGACTTGGTGGTCAATGGAGTCTTGGACCGAGAGAAGAGATCCTCCTACTCCTTGGTGTTGGAGGCCTTTGATGGTGGATCTCCAAGGAAAACTGGTCAGATGACTCTTGACATCTTGGTGCAGGATATCAATGACCATGCTCCGATTTTCAACCAAAGTCGCTACAATGCCATCATCTCTGAGAGCATTCCTCAGGGCAGCAACATCCTGCAAGTTTTTGCAACAGATGCTGATGAAGGAGACAACGGCCTTGTGTTGTACGAGATAAACCGACGACAGAGTGACCCGGACCGCTACTTCGTCATTGACCCTCGCTCTGGAATCATTACGCTCAATAAGGCTCTAGACTATGAGATGAGGAAGGTTCATGAGTTGGTAGTCCAAGCCAGAGATAATGCGAGCCATCCAGAGATCACCAATGCCTTCGTTACAATCCACGTGCGAGACTATAATGATAACCAGCCAACCATGACCATTATCTTTCTCAGTGAAGATGGCTTACCTCAAATCTCTGAAGGTGCTCAGCCAGGCCAATATGTTGCAAGAATCTCTGTCTCAGACCCAGATTATGGCGAATACTCCAATGTCAACGTATCTCTTGAAGGAGGCGATGGTAAATTTGCCCTGACCACTAAAGACAGTATCATCTACCTCATCTATGTAGACCAGACTCTGGATCGGGAAGAGAGGGATTCTTATGAGCTTCGTGTCATGGCTACTGATTCTGGAACCCCACCACTTCGTGCAGAGTCCTCGTTTACGATTCACGTCACCGATGTAAATGACAACCCACCTCTCTTTGACCAACAGGCTTACAAGCAGACCATACCAGAAGTTGTCTACCCAGGTAGCTTTGTGCTGCAAGTGACCGCCAGGGACAAAGACCAAGGTCCCAATGGTGATGTCCGCTACAGCATCCTACCAGACAAGAAGACTCACGCCAGTTGGTTCATCATTGACCCCGTCACAGGTATCATAACCACCACAACCAAGCTGGATTACGAGACGGACCCAAAGCCAAGTATCAAAGTAGTGGCCACTGATGGAGGACAACCACCGTTATCCTCTACTGCTCTGGTAGAAATAGACCTTCAGGATAGTAACGATAATGAGCCAGTGTTTGGAAGCAGCTTCTACAATGTTTCTATCAAGGAGAACACGTCAGCAGGGACCTGCTTCCTTGAGGTAGGAATGACTATGTTTTCCTTTTGTGTGTGTTTCTGTCATTGTATTTCTCTGAAAATTCATGGCCATGATTTTATTTTTGAGGTTTTACACTGCTAAATGTAACTGAAACTTACTAGGGCTGGGTATCCATGCTGATTTCCTTATTTTTCGATTATTGTAAATTCTGATTAACAAGCTGTCAGTTTGATTCTGATTTGGTTTGATTGTGATTTATTTGGCTAAATTTCATTTAGAAGGTCCATTTTTGCTGATATATGACTAATGTTGTAAAACATACACAGTGTATTTTTTTCTGACTGATTCTAAATTGTCACTATAAATTATCAATAAGAGTCATTTGTTGTGGGAATTGGGCAGTACTGGTCATGCTGTGTGTTTTTGATTAAGTGAAAAAAATGGAAAATCAAGATTTGTACCCAGCCTTACCTTTGACTATAGTGGAAGGAACTATTTTACATACCATCCGAGATGTCTTGAAACATAATTTAGAAGTATTGCATGTATTTGTTTTGGGTCTTCTATCTTGCTTGAAAGATAGTTGTGGAGCATTGAAAATTTTGTAATTCAACTCACCAAGACAATTTGTAATTATGACATACGATTAGCAGATGTTATCCTCTGACGGAGACTTGCAGAAAGAGTTGCTTGGCAGATGGTAAAATTGTGCTTTGTTGTGTTTTTTTTTTAAATGTTGGTTCAAGTCTGTTGCCATGATAATTATTGCCACCAAGTGTCAACTGGGCCAACTGTGTTCTCAAGCTGTTTTTACCCCTGTGGAAAAGAAATTAAAATTAGGCCATGTATTCCCTAATAATAAGCAATTCCAGACTTCAAAGGACATCCGTAATGTCCGTTTCCAACAGAAGCATCTGTTGCAAAATACCCTCCAGAACAAACATTTTAGATAAATACTGCAATTCCACATTGTTGCTGGCTCATTTAACGTATATTTGGAAAGAGTCACTGGTTAGCATTTGGTGGAATTTGGTATATGGGTTCACAGTATGGAGAAGAAGTAGGAGAGGGAGAGAAAAAGTCAGATAGGGAGACAATGAGAAAGAAAGAAGCTTTGCCACACACATAGATGAATGCATAAAGTCAGGAATAAAAAGGAAGCTGGAAGTGAACAATAGGAGGGGATATTAGAAAGAATTCTATGAAACCAGTTTAGCAGAGAGCTGTTTATATTTCTCATAGAAATAGAATTGTTTTCTATTTTAGTCACTCAACACAAATTACAAGAAAAAAATGTAATTGTCTTTTCTATTGAAAGTATATTTTCTCATTTTAGGGCACACAGCAGCACAGTTGGTTTTTCAGTACCCTTGAAGTAACTTTCATTGCATATTTCCTTTTGGTCTCACTGGACCAGGCTAGGATTTTTTGGTATTCAAAACTCAGTAGCAGCAGTCCCTATGGCACCAGGCTGTACACATTGGCATGTTTAACACCAAACTGGCTGTGGTCACTGGTTCTGATCCACTAAGTGAAAGGACTTGGCCTGCCTTAGTGTTTTCTGACATCATAGCCATTGTAGACTTTGTCAGTTTCTGAATCACTATTTGTCCCATTAATATTTTCATAAAACTGGAAACTTTGGATTGGCCAGTAATTTTAACTGTGGGGTGAATTCACTAAACATTGGCACCATTTTGGAACATATTTCTTTATCTTATTTGTGCACCACCTGCCATCTAGTTTAACCAGACCCTAAAGGACTAAAATTATGCTATCATTCCTTCAGCACAAACATGTCTCCTTTTTATTTGTATGAGGATCATAATAGATTGTGCCTTGTTTACTTGTTCACTGGCACAATTATAGTCACACTATTACAAATTTAATTTCATTTTCTATTGATCGTGGCTGTAGCTATTCATCACATAATACAGAAGATCATTTTATTGTAGCATTTCTTTTGCGTTTAGAGTTTGCATGATCTTTCCTGAGATATCATAGTGAAACACACACCAAAACAGACAGCATATAGCAATAAATGCATTATCTCTTAGTGAATTTGCTCTTTAAATTGATAGAGAAGGATTTGTTTAATTAGTGTTTAATAAACTGATGTTACATAATATAAATTTTAGCACACCTCAGAATAAACATGCATTTGTCTATAGGAATTTTAAGATGTTGATTAGTAATCTTGAATGAGAGATTGTATTGGTGAATGTATATTTTTATTAGTTTAAATTTCAACCACTATCCCCCCAACACAAACAATCACTGCTAGTCCAGCCATTTCGTCCAAAAACATCCCAATTTAACTTAGCTTATCCATAGGATGGTGTATTATTTACACACTGCTGAAAGAGAAAACTGCCTTTTATTTATATTTCGGTTTCCTTTCTTCTCCCATGAGTAATTTCTCATGGAAGCAGTCTGCTCTAGTTTTCTCTTCATTGTTCTAGCCATCCGACAGATTTCGTGAGTAGGGTGCACAAACCAAACCCTGTTTGGGACAGTCCCTGTTATAGCGTGTTGGGATAAGAATAACCCTTCTTTATGTATTGGCAGCGGTCTCTCTACCCAATGCGCTCATGTATCAACCTTTGGGCTTTCCCATTTGAACCGTTACACTTGCACTTTTATGCTGATCTCAGAACAGATTTTGTTTCCATTGAATGATTCCTAAAGTGTAAGAAACTGATTCCAAGTCATTGTACACTGTCCACCCATTACTAAAACCAAAGGTCAGTCCCCTCCTGTTCACATCTAATAATAATTAATTTTCAGTCTGATGCATTTGAATTACCAAGGTAGAGAGTTTATGTTCACAGGTGCAGATAGTGTTACATTCTCCACATTAAACTGCAGAAAACACTTTTCTTCACCTGTCAGACTTTGTACGCACCATGGTGTTGAATGGGATTTTGTCCTATAGACTAATCACATTTAATAAAACGGACCTTGGAGCACATCTGGACTGATGCTTGTAGAGGAAGCTACCTGAGGAACAGCTTCCTGTAACACAAGACCAGCCCCCTGGTGGGGTCACGTTAAAAAAGTGCCCCACACCAGAAACAGGATCCAGACTGTGACTACACATAGTCTGTTGGCATCCAGCAGTAGAGCACACAAAGCTTTTCTGTATTCAGTAAATGGAGATTCTCCTTAAAATTTCATTTTTTATGCCCAATAAACCCATTTCTATTAAAGCAAAACAATTAGTAACGTCACTAAACAAACACATCACCAGTTTTATAAATGTTCTTAATCTCAAACACGGGTTGAAATCTGTGTCCTGTGGACGTAGGGTGCCAGTATGCCTCATTTGTTTGAATTCTCACCCCATATGGCATGAGGCATCAGCCTTTTCTTCATTTCCTCTACTCAGTTTTTCCAGAATTGCATTGTATTACTCAGTTTGGTTCCCTTCACCCTCTTTGTAGTGAAATGCTTTTGTATCTGTCAATATTACATTTTTAAGTGTGCAACCTCATTTCTCCAATTTTACATGATTACCTTATTTGGTGTCATCACAGAATTAAATAAAACATCTGATAATTTAATAATTAAATGTAATCTTTAATTATTACATTTCAGAATGAATATCCATCCAAATTATGCTTTTACATGTATGGATTTATTCATTATATTTACCAGGTGCTTTTATCCAAAAGAGGAACAATTCATCAAAGAGCAAAAAATATGCGTAATATACAATGCCAAGTTTGTTATACGACTAGATTAGGAAGCAAGCTAGAGATAAGAGAAAAGTGGAAAAAAAAATCTTTATTTGGGATGTTTGTAAGTGCGTATTCCACTTAAAACCGATTTTTAGTGCTTTGTTTTTCCTTTATTTAAACAAAATTGTGTAGAGTTTTGAGGACATTATACAAAAAAAAAAGAAGAAGAAAGAATCAGATTCAAGTATTCCAGAGAGCCATGCACTCTTGATTTCCAATCTTCTTATGCCTCTATCATTCCCTTATCTTCAATTCTGTTCGATTTCCTCCTCATTCTTTCATTTCTCCACATATTTTCACACACAATATTTGCATTTCCTACTACTTTTGTGGCTGTTCGACCTACGCTCATTTGTGAGCCTGATCTCTACTGCTTTTGTCTCGGAGTAAAGCAGAGCAGCTGTGGCTGTATCTGGTGACATAGTGTTGAGACTGACAAGCTCAAAGGTTTCAGGGTACAGTGGTGCTGTTTAAGATCAGCTAATTGAATTTTATGATGTGTTGAGATGACTATTACCATGTATGAATCCTTAGGGTCCAGAATGTTGCTGTTGGAGAGTTGCTTCACGAGACAGCAGATGGTTGATGGCTTTAGAGGTGATGATTCCTTTGGGCTGTGAGGTCAGCGTTTTGAATAATTTTCCCAGAGTGTCATATCTGATATAATAAGAGATAAAGATGAAAAGCAGGGATGGCCCATTATGACTATAGGTAAGTAGAGGCCATCTGGTCATTTTCAGGAGATTGTTAGATACAGTCTGGAATATTCTCATGAGATATTACTTTATAATCAAGAAATTCAGCTTCAGTCAAGACATAAAGCTGTCGTCTGAGAGAACAAACAAACACAGCAGTAACAGGATACACTATTTTGTTTAGCATCTCAACAATGTAAATCTGCAAAACACTTGTATTTTTCCATTGTTCATTTGTTTCCTCAGTTTTACAATAGTTCGTGTGACAAAATCTGAAAAGTAGACAACCACAGTTTTCCACCGTTGTGTCTTGGTTTTGTTATGTCTCACATGTATAATTCTTTGTGGTCAAAAGGAGATTTCAGAGCAGCAATTCTCAAAAGCGTCAGGGGCTGCCAGGGCATATCAGATTAGGCGAATGATGATAATTTGCCAAGTAAGAAAAATTAAATACAGTTTAAAACTTTAATAGAAGCAAACTTTACTCCTAATAATGTTTTTTTCAGCTTAGTAGGCTGTAACTCTGCTTCTGTGGACATGGTTTATCATGGGATAAAACAATTTCGCTTGCCGTAATTATTATCCATTCATTGCTTATAGGCAAAAGGAAGACAAACATCCAATAAATTTGCTTTAAACTTTGCATGAAAGTTTTTTTTTCTCAGCATTGAGCTTTCACTCTCATGAAGCAGTGCTCAAACAACATTATTATTTTTCACTAAACTTCTAATTCCAAAAGATTTTACTTTTCATATTTTTATAGGTTGGCTAATTGCATCATTTGCAGTGCTTCACAGACATGTATGTACTCCATTGCCTAATAAAAGATAAGTACACAGTCTTGTACCTTTTGAGATCTGCAAAAATTTTAAGAATCGAGGCCAAGATTTAAGAATAAATGAGAAGAACTCTTGAAAACAAGGACACTGAAAAATTTCATTGGGCTTACCATGCAACTGTGATTTAAAAATCAACTTTCAACATTCTTTTGTGGAATGCAAAGACGATATTTTTAATACATTAAGTCAGAATTTTCACTTTTGGATGAACTGTCCCTTTAAGCGTGCCTTTAACAAACACCCCTCAATCTCTTCCCCTCCTGCTAGCTGCTGTAGTTTAAATCTGCTTAGCTAGTTTAGATCTCAGTGTTGCACAGGGGGCAAAAATGCATCCAGTCAAAGAGGCTAATGAGGCTCGAATAAAAGCGATTAGAGTTTAGTGAAAAGGAAATTAGGAGAGGCGACTAGAGATCAGTAATTACTCACAATCTGCCTTTATTTCACACATACAGTACTCACATTCAAATGCTGTTCTCACTCCTTTCCCCTCAAACTTTACTTTTTATTTCAGACTACTGTCTCGTTATTTCAATCTATGATGTCCGTCCTCCAAAATAAGTAGGCCTTTTCCTCCCTTTCTTAAGCCTTTTCCATCAAAGAGCTCAGATGAGTGAAATTTAATTACAAGACTGTGTACACTAGACGCAGCCAGTAATAATACCTGCTGTATTGATTTAATGAACAGATTGAGGCAAACAGTCCATTAAGGTAATCTCTTCTTTCATTCATGCCATCTTAACGGTCTTAAACATTTACCTTTATAAGACGACGTGCCAAATAAACAGGGCACATACACACGGTCCCATTAATGATGGTCATTCTAACCCATCCTTGCTTTTGCAGACTGTCAGGCACCTAGATTATCCCTCCAATACACCCAGTAATCTTGCTGTCACCCTGGTGGTCTCTTCTCTGACCTCCATCCCACCCGGTTGATCCTATGCCAGCTCGTCTTTGTGAAATCTCACCACTTTTCTGCCACTCATTGAACCCTCTGGCCTTCACCCTCACTCGCAGGACTGTTATTTCCCTCCATGTGCTGCCATTACATAATACCCTGTCAGTATTTTTAAGGTTTGTTTGCATTACTTTTAAGAGGCCGTACATTAACCTGAGGTTTTTGTTTGATGGGAAAGGGAGCTTACTGCATTTTTCCAAACCTCATGCTGAGTTGATTCATCTACCCTTGGCCGGGTTTGGATAAACTTGTTTGAGTTGGCATCCAAGTGTGGCTCTGCGAGATTTAACTCTGTGGAAAAGACCCTGACTGCCGAGGAGAAAGATACGGAGATGCTTCCACTCAAAATTCACACATTGTATCTGTTTTATTCCACTTGAGTTGTCATATTCGATCGAGTGACTTGTAATCAAGGTCTTGTATTCATGCCAGATCAGTGCTTAAGTACTGAATCATGTCCACTTGCATTGCTTATTTTAGTGCTCTTCTTTAGAAAGCATATGTTTGGAAATTCACCTGTAATTTTTTCAGCTGATTAGATGTTTTGAGTATTTTTATTCTAGCTAAAATGACTTTTTAATCCGTTTGTGACCAATACAGTTTTTGGCCCATTTGTGTAGTTGTCTATCGTTACCAAACTTACTGTTTGTGTAGTTGGTTGGGGTGGGTTACTTGCAAGTTAAAAACTTAAACTACCATTCAAAAGTATGGGGTCAGTATGATGTTTTTTTTTTTTTAAAGAAATCAATACTTTTATTCAGCAATGATGCATTAAATTGATCAAAAGTAACAGTAAATACTTAAGCCTTGTTTATACTGTCAGCCCAAATACGATTTTTGTGCATATCCAATTGGAATCCGATCTAAATGACTGACTGTCCACACTGTGTCGCAACTGTTCAGATCTGATTTGTGTGTCCCACAGTGCTCTTTTGTTTAGCTGAATATCTGCATTGGTTTCTTTAGCAATGGCATTGCGTTGTTAAGAATTACAGCAATACAGTTTGCAATACAGGTGTTGTCTTATGACATGACAACATGTTGCCATCATGCTGGATTATATTTCATTTTATGAGGCAGCGGCAGAAACGCAGGAAGCTGGAATGTGCGACTTTATTCCATGTTGCCGTCTCCACTGGTTTCAAAACTCAAAACTCATATACAGGTGCATCTCAATAAATTAGAATGTCGTGGAAAAGTTCATTTATTTCAGTAATTCAAGTCTCAAGAAATTAGAATACTTCATAAGACCAATAAAAAAAAAACATTTTTAGTGAATTGTTGGCCTTCTGGAAAGTATGTTCATTTACTGTACATGTACTCAATACTTGGTAGGGGCTCCTTTTGCTTTAATTACTGCCTTAATTTGGTGTGGTGTGGAGGTGATCAATTTGTGGCACTGCCGAGGTGGTATGGAAGCCCAGGTTTCTTTGATAGTGGCCTTCAGCTCATCTGCATTTTTTTGGTCTCTTGTTTCTCATTTTCCTCTTGACGATACCCCATAGATTGTCTATGGGGTTCAGGTCTGGTGGGTTTGCTGGCCAGTCAAGCACACCAACACCGTGGTCATTTAACCAACTTTTGGTGCTTTTGGCAGTGTGTGCCAAATCCTGCTGGAAAATGAAATCAGCATCTTCAAAAGCTGTTCAGCAGAAGGAAGCATGAAGTGCTCCAAAATTTCTTGGTAAACGGGTGCAGTGACTTTTGTTTTCAAAAAACACAATGGACCAACACCAGCAGATGGCATTGCAACCCAAATCATCACAGACTGTGGAAACTTAACACTAGACTTCAAGCAACTTGGGCTATGAGCTTCTCCACCCTTCCTCCAGACTCTAGGACCTTGGTTTCCAAATGAAATACAAAACTTGCTCTCATCTGAAAAGAGGACTTTGGACCACTGGGCAACAGTCCAGTTCTTCTCCTTAGCCCAGGTAAGACACCTGTGACGTTGTCTGTGGTTCAGGAGTGACTTTTAACTTGACAATCCTCATAAGGCTGCGGTTCTATCAGTTGGTTGTGCATTTTTTCTTCCACACTTTTTCCTTCCACTCAACTTTCTGTTAACATGTTTGGATACAGCACTCTGTGAACAGCCAGCTTCTTTGGCAATGAATGTTTGTGGCTTACCCTCCTTGTGAAGGGTGTCAATGATTGTCTTCTGGACAACTGTCAGATCAGCAGTCTTCCCCATGATTGTGTAGCCGAGTGAACCAAACTGAGAGACCATTTTGAAGGCTCAGGATACCTTTGCAGGTGTTTTGAGTTGATTAGCTGATTGGCATGTCACCATATTCTAATTTGTTGAGATAGTGATTTGGTTGGTTTTTGTAAAATGTGAGCCAAATTCATCACAATTAAAAGAACCAAAGACTACTTCAGTCTGAGTGCACAGAATTTATTTAATACATGAGTTTCACAATTTGAGTTGAATTACTGAAATAAATGAACTTTTCCACAACATTCTAATTTATTGAGATGCACCTGTACTAGCAGTATATTGTCTTTTTATGTTTGACTTGCACTTTGCAACAACACAAGCTTGTTTCTGCAAGGATCTTCAGCATGTTTTCTACAAAAACATCTAATGTGTTTTCGTTTTACATGGCGTGAGAATGTGAAAAAGCTATGCTAAATCTGATCTGAATGGTCAGTCTGAAATGGATTTCAAAGAAAGCGATTTTAATAGGATTTCAAACCACATATGAATGTTGCTCAAAATGGATTTGCACAAAAATTGGATTTGTGCTGACAGTCTGAACGAGGCGTACGATTGAAACAAACTAATTTTTAAAAAAAACTTATCCCACAATTGCTTTTATTTGAGCTTAACTTGTACTGAACCTAGAATAATATTTTAACCTGGTGGTGTTCTGTGAAAACTTATTCCGCCAGCTGTGGTCCTGTGGTGATAACCATTGTCTTCTACACTCCAGATGATGATTTTGACCCTGGTTCAATGGCCATCTATGGTGTGCTGAACCATTCATCATTGTTCCAGTAGCACGCACTGCTCTGAGCTCAAGTGTTTTGCCTTGGGATGAGTTTACCCCTGGAATGCAGTGCTCTCAGTGCTTACACGGAGAGAGCGGATATGGGGGGGCTCTGTGATTGCAGTAGAACTTGACCGGATCATCTGGCTCAACCTGCTCCACCTGCAAGCAGAGATCATTGACTTCTAATAAAGAGCCCTGCGTCCCTCATAATGAGGTTGAGATGTTTCCTTCGCTCCGTTTCTTCTAAAGATTGGGTAGATGGGCCAGTGCTGATCAAAGAGAAATGTCCGATAAGATCTTTGGACTCTTGAATGTTCAATAAAAGCTCTCAGCTGTCTTGAGGAGAGGAAGTGCCATTATTGGATGGTTTCCAACTAATCAATTTATATACAGGATTTAAAACATGGATTATTCAGATCCAGGTGCTGACAAATAGCAGCAACATATCCCTGGATAACCCTGAATCTGTGCCGACCACCAGATGGTTGTGCCTGAACTGTTTAAGAATGTATGTAGAATGTAGAATAAATCAGGCAGTCTCTGAGGCTTTTATTTGCAATTCAGATGTTTCTGGGTCAATGACAGTTAAGAGTGTCCGTAATAAAGAAATTTATTATCATTATCCTTGCACACTGAATACAATTTGGTGTACACATCTTAATTATTTTTTACATTTTTAAATATATAATATTTTCAAGGAATTTTTGTAACAAATATCTTGAATTATTAATCCATAAATATCATAGTTCTTTTGGGGAGTCGCTCCACATGACATTTTTGCAACCTGAACAAACCTTCAGACAAATGTCAAATTATCATATATATTATGATTAAAATTATTTTACTAAGAAATAATAATAAAATATTATTCTGAGGGGTTTACAAAGGTTTTCTTTTCAAGAATTTGCTGATATAATTCTTTTAATGAGGCTTTTTCATCATTATGGCATCAGAATAGTATCAAAACAATATCAAAATGAAGATTAATTCACAAATCAAGTCCCAACATGTACACAACTTAAAAAACCTTAATGTAAATAAGTTGTCACAAAATAGGAATAAGTGAATAACTTGACAAAAATGTCAGATAAAACCTTATAATTCCAAGGTGTTTGTATGAATTTGCTCTTTTCATGCATTTTTGAATAAATTAATAGATCTGGATCAAAATGAGCACCATATCATTGACCCTTCTGCAGTTTTTAATTTGAAAAAAGTCCTAATAATTAACAGATCAGTTCATTATTCATCATTGTTCCATCTGCTTATTTGTTTCCTAAAGCTTTTAGCTCTATACACACATATGCACTCACTGGCCACTTTATTATGTACACCTTTGGTTGGACCCCCTTTTGCCTTCAGAGCTGCCTTAATTCTTTGTGGCATAGATTCTACAAGGTGTTGGAAACATTCCTCAGAGATTTTGGTCCATATTGACATGATAGCATCACGCAGTTGCTGCAGATTTGTCGGCTGCACATCCATGATGCGAATCTCCCGTTCCACCACATCCCAAAGGTGCTCTATTGGATCGAGATCTGGTGTGGAGGCAATTTGAGTAAAGTGAACTCATTGTCATGTTCAAGAAACCAGTCTGAGATGATTTGAGCTTTGTGACATGGTGCATTATCCTGCTGGAAGTAGCCATCAGAAAGGGATGGACATCGTCAGCAACAATACTCAGGTAGGCTGTGGCGTTTAAATGATGCTCAGTTGGTACTAAAGGGCCCAAAGTGTGCCAAGAAAATATCCCCCCACCATTACACCACCACCACCAGCCTGAACCGTCGAGACAAGGCAGGGTGGATCCATGCTTTCATGTTTTTTTACCCCAAATTCTGACCCTACCATCTGAATGTTGCAACCGAAATCGAGACTCATCAGACCAGGCAACGTTTTTCCAATCTTCTATTGTCCAATTTTGGTGAGCCTGTGGGAATTGTAGCCTCCGTTTCCTGTTCCTAGCTGACAGGAGCGGCACCGGGTGTGGTCTTCTGCTGCTGTAGCCCATCTGCTTCAGGGTTCGACGTGTTGTGCATTCAGAGATGGTATTCTGCCTACCCTGGGTGAGTTACTGTTGCCTTTCTGTCATCTCTAACTAGTCTGCCCATTCTCCTCTGACATCAACAAAGCATTTTCGTCCACACAACTGAAGCTCACTGGATATTATTTCCAAAAAAACCCTAGAGATGGTTGTGCATGAAAATCCCAGTAGATCAGGCGTTTTTGAAATACTCAGACCAGCCCGTCTGGCACTTACAACAATTCCACGTTCAAAGTCACTTAAATCCCCTTTCTCCCCCATTCTGATGCTCGGTTTGAACTTCAGCAAGTCGTCTTCACCACATCTAGATGCCTAAATGCACTGAGTTGCTGCCATGTGATTGGCTGATTAGCAATTTGTGTTACCAAGCAATTGAACAGTTGTACCTAATAAAGTGGCCGGTGAGTGTATATATATATGTGTGTTGGAGATTTGTGTTTGTAGGCATTTGGTGGGATTTATTTGATAGGGTTTGTGGTGGTAGTCATGGTTACCATGACAATCTGACGGCAAGGAAGAGGGAGGTGGTGTGTGTCTTGTGATTGTGTGTGTGTCAGTAGGGTTTGTGTGTAGGGGGTAGTAATTTGCTTTCGGCTGATGGTCTGGTTGGCAATGGTCCCTTTTGTCCTTTTTTCTTTTTTTTAGACATTTCTATATTTTATGCTGTTTTAGGTGTGTGTGCAGGTCTGCGTTATGTCTGACCAGTCTCCCCTCAAGGACATGAGAAGCAGACTAATAAATTATAAGTGGGATCCTTTGTAAGTTAAACTTGTGCACAAACACACACACACACACACACACACACACACACACACACACACACACACACACACACACACACACACAAATATGGTGCGATAAATAGCCCTTCATTGGGTAACAAACCCACTCCCTTCCATTTAACATACCTTCTTGGATACTCTGCTATCTAGTAAACTACACACTCTTATCGGACTGCCTGAACCAGAGAATTACATGACAAAAGAGAAAATAGAAACAGACAGTCTGTGGGCAGTGAGCCATGCTGGTATCACACTGGTAAAGAATAACACCAGCTCTCCCCAGACATCTCCTCTCCACCAGAACAAAGAGCTGTCCCTTCCTCCAGAGCTCCTTCAGTCGCAAAGCCTGGCTTTCCACTGTCCATCATCTGTCTCTCCTGGTTTGAATGGTCATTTTTAGAAGAAAAGGCTCTTAAATAGATGTTAGGCTCAAATGAAACAATTAAACATGCAATTCTGCATTAAACAATCATATTACAGTGTTTAAATTTAAATTTCAGAGTAAATTTTTCTGGAAGGTTTGCATATGGATAGTCTTTGAATGTTGTGTTGCAATATATTTTAGTCTTAATTGTGATTGGTGTCATGTTATTGTACCTTGGTAGAGCTACAAGTGTGCACACACAAAATGAGGTTTTCTTATGTTTATTTATTTATTTATTTTACTGAACCCATTTCCCCTCAAACTTACACTGGTTGTGTGTTTTGTGTGGTTGTTTAAGTATCAGGTTGTGCATTTATACATGCAAACGTCCATGTGGGTGAGATTGTGAAACAGTGGTTTAATTGTTACTGTGCCATAGATAATTATCATCATGTGTAATTATCATCATCTTGTTAAATTAAGATTCAGTAACTATAGAGGTGGGAGCCATACTCATAATTAGCTAAAAGACAGCTTGAAATATCCGTGGAATCTCTCAGTACCAAGGACTGATCAGGGAAGTTTTCTGTCATCTGGATTAATAAATTAATATACTTGATAAACTTATATAAGTATATGTTGATTGTCAGTCAACATTCTGTTTTTTTTCTTGTTTGGTCTTTGCTTTGAGTTAATAAGGCATTTGTCATTTAAAACCCATAGTGATCAACCACTATTATCCAGTACCTCTAAAATCACGTCTGTATATCTGTGCTTATGTAATGTCTAAATGCTATTCTCCCAGCTCATCATTCATAGCCCATAGACACCCTCTAGAGTCATTAACACTTGTCTCCTGCATGCATTTTCACTGTGTCAAGGTCATATGAAAATAGGCCTGTGCTTCACCATCCTCAGGCATCTAATGTGTCTCATGATGTATCAGATCTGAATGCTGTCAGTTGACTGAAGCTGGCTGTCATTTCATCACATAATATAAATGGGAGTAAACAGGTTCCTTGTTGATTATTCTAGGTTTGGTGTTGTTTTTTGTGATGGCACACACAAAACAACAGATCTGTTGCTCCGTGGATCCCATCGAGTTTTGATCTGTAAGGGTCTGAGTGGTTGAGGGAAACAAAAAGGGGAGGGAAAAGGAGTGTTAGCTAGGTTTAGTTTTGTTTTTGTTTTTGTGGTAGGCAAAAATGGGAGGGACCGTGTAGGGAAAGAAAACTGTTGCAAGGTTAGGACAAATAGAATGTTGGAATGAAGGGCAATGGACTTTACACTGATGTGAATTGCTGTTGTTTATAAATCTATAATAGTCCTTCATCAAGAGCAGATCTAGATGAATCCACAATTAATTTGTGCACTTTCATTCAACTGTTTTGCATGTCAATATGTTTATGGCTGCAAGTGGATGCCATTTCATTGTTTAAGAAACATCATTGCACATGGTGCCATTCCCAATCTGGAACGTTTTTGATGTCCGTAATTATTTAAAGCTGGTCGTTCAGTCAACATCTCCTACATCAGCACCACTCTGTGATCCTACTTGTTGCATAATCAAATCCCGTAGAAATCGTTTGACAAACTAAAGAAACCCATAAACCCATTTTTATTTACCACAAGGGAAATTGCTCTTAATCTTCAGCAGCCTTATTTTCCACCGTATGAAATCTACAGAGGGCTCACTGTACCTCTTGCCACACAGATGCAAACCATTATGCACAGCTAAAGAGAGAACAAATCACTCCTCCACAACACTAAATAGCACAATAAAAGCATGTAGACACTCTATGAGCTATACAAAGTACTTGCGCTTTCTGTAATCAAAGAAATTTATATTAACAATCATTCTTAGAGCAAAGCGCCACATCCCTTCCACCCCACCCTGTCTCAGAGCTGTGAAGTGATCTAATACAAAGCCCTTTGTCTGGGTGGATAATGATCAAACAGGCAGAGGGGATTTCTTGCAGGATTGGTTTCTGTTATATTTTTGCCCCTGACCTAATCAAAACAGGCACACTGTATGATCCGTGACGGGAAAATCCAGTCTCCCGATGGAGAACGCCACTTCCTTACTTTCATCTGAATGTTTGGTTCTTTAAACAGCAGCTGCTGAAGCTTCAGTTGGTTTGCAGGCACTTGTAATCATCTGATTTTCATCGGTGCTGACCAGAAGTGGGTAGTAACATTCGTTACATTTACTTGAGTACATTTTTTGGGTAAATAATACTTTTGGAGTATATTTAAAGATGGGTACTTTTACTCTTTCTTAAGTAAATTTTGGGGGGAAAATCTGTAAATTTTATTTCTTTACTGTGGTCGACGCTCCTCTCATTACTTTATCTTAATGCAATAAGTTATAAATACTTCAGTTTATTCCAAACGCGCCGTCTACTTTTCTCTGGGCAATGAGCGATGCTCATTCGCGAATGATTCATTCTTTTGAGTCAATTCTATTCAAAGGCTTGATCAAACCAGTTGGCTAACCAGTGAATTGGTTCGCGAATCAGTTTGAATGATTCGTTCAGTTCCCTCCCGCCCGCGCTGAGCTGTCTGAAGCGCTTCACTCAGAGTTGTAACAGAAAGAACATCAAGAGCATTGAAGATGTGGCTTTGGATCTGCACTGAATTTAAAGCAAATCTGCAAAGGCTATTGTTTGCTTGCGATGAAGTTCTTTATTAGATGAACACTGCGTGTGCTGTCTACGGTTCAACAGGTATGACTTAGGCTACATTTGATTACAGTACACGATACAACTATGACATTAGTTTGTTGTACGTGTAACTTACTGTATACATTAAATAAAATATTATTTTTACATTAAATAAGCTGTCACAGAGTATGAAATAAATACCCTCCAAACCCACGTTAGCTCTGTTCCAGGAGGAATGCCTTTGCCTAGACACAATTTATATTGATATTTCCACAATATTTACGCTTGCATAAATATACATATGTTTACATTTTGCAGAACAGACAGAAGAAGATCCGTCAGTGCATTTGGTTCATTATGTTCAGATGTTCGGTAACTTAGCGGTCATGTGAGGAGTTTTCATTCTTCTCCGTGTCAGAGGTTATTTATACATATAATACATAATTAATATACTTTAAAATATAATTTAATTCAGTGATGCAAATCAGAATTTTCATCAGTTGTTACTCAAGTTTTCAGAGTCATGATCCTTCAAAAAATTATTCTAATATATATATATATAATTATTTTTATTTAAAATATTATTTAATGTTAAATGTAATCTTTAGCAGAATTCAATTTGAATTTTTAGTACTGTACTGTATGTTATAATATATATATATATATATATATATGTAACATTTAAATTAATAATAATATTTCTATGTAGCTTTAGTCTAGGAAGCTAAGAAGTAATTCAAAAAGAAGGGAATTTAAATCTGGTGATTGCTAGCATGGAAAGTATTAAATACCCATAGGAAAACTTAAATAAGACTTTGATGTTTTTATCAACCTCTGCGTAATAGTTTCAGACTTTTAGCTTTTTCTAATCTGAAAAATGGCGCTATCACAGCAAGGCTGATTCTTAATGGAGCGGTGGACGCCAGTGAAGTCAGATGGTGCCGTAATTTTCAAACTGGATTAACTCATCTGTTAAAGAATCGCTTCCTTCCTGTTGAGATCTCAGAACAGGAAGCTAACACCTCATGCTGATCAGAGATTTGCCGTCTGGACCACAGTGCTGTTTCGATGCTTATCGGCAATCGAAAAAATTAGCTTTCCTTATAGGAACATGCATTGTTGTACCACAAACAATATAATAATGGAATTTCAGAGGTGAAGCTAGGAGCTCACCACCATCTGGAGTTTGTTTGGTGGAAAAATATTTTTGTAGCTGTTTGAAATTTTAGATTTTGAGTGAATTAATTTATTCCTGGCCTCCCCGTAAAAGAAACCAGCCCATTATTATTGTTAATTTTTTTTTACAGGCTGCAATTTTTATCTCTCTCACAAATGCATTTGTCACTGTTACGCTGCAGGGGAGAGAAAAAATGAGACGAGATGGGAAGAGAGGCGAGGAGAAGAAAGAAAAGGGAATAAGGGGGAGCATAGTATAATCGTTCATTTATCTTTGGTATTTCTAACTTCCTGGCTCCGCAGATAATTCAGTTGAACAAGCCACAATTTGACAATGCATCGTTAGAAATTATTTGTTATTTTTTCACTTCACCCAGAACAAGACCGAGATTTTATGCATGATTTATGCACTTTCAGCTTGTCTTTGGGCACTGCATCACATTTTACACATTTTTTAAAAGCATGTGACCATGTTTTTAAGAGTCTTTAAGGTAGGCATCTCTGGACCCCTGCATTAAGTTCTACTCTGTCCCACTGTTTTTGAGCACAAGAACACACCCTTCTTTACATGCAACCTAATAATTTGTTAGTAATCAGATTGATACCTCAACTGGACTGAAAAGCTTTCTTGTAAACACCTCAATAGATCTGTTTGAGCTTGATCCTAAAAAAATAGACAGGATTAAAAGAGGTGGGGTAGAGCTGAAATAATCAGGTAAATGGGAAAAATTTGCCATTTAATTAGCCATTTAATCGCGTCAAAATTACTTTGCGCACATGCAAAATGCAGTGGTGCATATTTTTACATCTTACATTTTATGAGACTACAGACACTACACTTTTATTTGGAATATACATTATGCACATGTTAATGACTATTTGAATCAGATTTCAATGTTTAGGGTACATATAAATAGTTTTTTTTTTTTCAGATCGCAATTGGACTGAATTCATTCAGATTTATAAAAATGGGTCCATATCTAGAATTGTCGGGGGAATCCAAAACTAGCTTGAGCATCCAGGGCTACCAGAAATATAGTTGTTCAGGCAACCCCCTGACTAGTTGATTTTGGAAATGTTGTTTTGCCCTAGTTTTGTGAACCAGAACCAGTCCAAGGTCACCTTGATGTGTTCCCGTGAGTTCTTGAGTGCATCTCTCCAATTCTGGCACCTAGAACCATTTATCCAGAATTTTCATGTTGGTCTCACAAAGGTGATGACAACAGTATCAAGAGTTGTTAAAATGGGTTTAACCCTGAGCTCCTTTGGACCTTTGACCCCTGAAACTAAACTAGACTTCTACTGGTTGAGTGTAGGGAACTTCTAACTGAATGTAGAGGGCAAGAGAGCAGTGGGGGCGGCTTCTACAGACCAGAGCCCTTGGGTGTTTGGAGCTTTTTAAGTAATAGTAATAAGACCGTTGACATAGTATAGCAAGCATTAGTGAAATGATGGATCAGGCTGCTGAAGAACCTGGGAAATGTTTTAGAGTCACAAACCTTCTCTTCCTCTTTAAATCACCTTTTATATCCAGAAAAAATCCAGACTGTTCCTCATATTCTTCTCACAAACCTCTCATGTCTGCAGCCTATACAAGTAGGGTCTACAGAGCCATTTGGGGTTTTGAGCTCTTTGATGTCACTGGGCACTTGCAATTTATTTTTGGCAGGGCTCTGAATAAAACTGCTCTGAATCTCAACATCCCTTAAGCACATAATGTCTCCGGAGGGAATTCTGGTGAGAAACGTCTCTGCCATTACACATCTTGAAGTGTCGCTCAGTCCCTAACCGTGCAGCACACGAGAAACACCTGGCTGTTCGCTGTGTTAGTGAGACCACTTTTCATCATGTAAACATCGCAACCTTTGTCTAAAAGTCCGCTGGCGGTTAAAGGACCCTTGTCATATGGTAACAATCTTTTCGCAAGCTGTTCGCATGCCACCAAAGTCATATTCATCCTAAACTGTCTTTGAAATATTAAGAGGGTCGGCGGCTGCCCTGAGAAAAACGTTCCCCTAAATTGGAAAAATGCCACACAACCTCCTTTTCAAGGTAATTAGTCTTCTCTGTTTATTTGTATAACAGACAACCAGGTCCATGGCTATACATTGTATACATCAGACTCCCCATTTGTCTTATGGACACTGGCTCCGATGGTTTAGATTGAGTGCCGGACCCAAGCCCAGAACGCCACTCTGATCCCTGGGAGTCCACAACAGTGCCCTTTACTGTATGTTAGCCGGTGAAAATGTCTTTTAAGTGGAATGGTTTATTTTTGTCCTTAAGCAGAATTAGGTTTTATGTTGAATTGAAAAGAGAAAAATTTGAAGCGTAATAGCGATTGTTCTGTTTTTTTGGGTTGATGTATGGAGTGAGGCTTCAATGTGTGGCAGAGCTTAATTTATGTGCCCAGTCTGGCGGTAACAATGTGAGCTTTAAAGATTTCCATCCCTCGCTTTCCCTTCCAGGATCTGGGTTTAAAGATTAGGGGTAATTATCTGGGTATTCTAGCAAAACTTTCTTTCTTGCTTTCTTATATCCTCTCTTGCTTGTTTCTTTCTGCCTGTCTTATATTTTACTGCTTGTCTTTTTCTGTCTGTCCTTCTTGCCATCTTACTTTCAGAGTCTTCCTTCCTTTCTTCCTGCCTTCCATCCTTCAAGTCATATTTCTTTCAGTTTGTCTTTTTATTTCTCCTTTCTATCTCTCTCTGTCTTTTTCTTTCTGTCCCTCTGTCTATTTTGTCTTTTGTTCAATCTTTCCATTCATCCATCCATCCATCTTTCTTTCTGCCTGTTTTTTCTTTATATGCCTTAACTGTCCTGCCATGCATCTTTATTTCTTTAGGTTTGCCTGCATGTCTGTCTTCATTCTGTCCATCCATCCATCCATCCATCCATCCATCCATCCATCCATCCATCCATCCATCCATCCATCCATCCATCCATCCATCCATCCATCCATCCATCCATCTGCCCATCCATCTTTCTGCACATCCATCCATCTTTCTGCCCATCCATCCATCTTTCTGCCCATCCTTCTATCCGACCGGTTTAAACCGTGAGGACGCAAGCCCTTTTGAGCAGACCAGCATGGCCCAGGGGATTGTGGGATGCTAAATGTTTCCCCTCAGCAGGAGGAAATGAGGAGTGTCTAAATAAAGTCAGTTTAAATGAATCATAGAGAACAGCATTTGGAGATTTAGCCCCTCTAAACCCCAGCAGACCAGACACAGGAGCACTATGGGTGCACAGGAGTCCAGACAGACACTTTAAGGCTTCCTTTATCTACTCTATGTAAAATTGAAGTCTAGAGGGTTCTTGTCTCAACTCCAGCTGATGGTTAGGTGTAAACGTATGTTTCCGCGCGTTAGTCTTTGGTGAACTAATTTGGCCTAATTCTTGGCCTGATGGGTGAAAGGCAAAATATATTTGCTTTTGTTGGAATATATGTTTGAAACGTATGCTACAGTGATATTTAAGGTTTGCAGTGCAGCACTGTATGTATGTGCTGCCAAAACAGAGTCCTGGGATTTGAGTCTGGGACTATTTTAAGGTCAAACTGTGGTGATGCAGAGAAGCTTGGCAGCTAGGCATTAACAGGTCACTGTTGATTTAGAAGGAAACTGTTGGGTCTGGAGTTTTAACTTACCTGGTTGTGCACCAGCGGAAACAGTCTCTAAATTACACTAATTTAACGCTTTTAAATGTAATCTCAACAAATCTCAACATGAATATCCATTTTTCATATTGTAAATTTATAACTCTAGCACTTAAAACTATAGATTTTAGTTTTTGGTGTTATTTTTTCATGTATTTAGACAAAATTGGTAATTTTTCAGCTGATTATGTGTTTATTGGTGTCGTTATAATATTAGTGTATCCCTAAATAAAAAAACCTAGAATTTACTTTGGATAGTTTTAAAAGTAAACATGTTTCCATGGTGTAGATGTTCAGACTTTCTGAAACAAGAACATTAGCCTTTATTATCCATGGTGTGGATGTTTTACTGGCGTTGTTTTAAAGGGATCTATACCGATCCGAAACTTTTTGGTTGAGTTGAGTTTGGCTCAGTCAGCCTGGACACACCACAGCTTTCAAGGTAGGAAAAGAGAAACGTTTCCAAGCAGTAACTGAGTATTTATGGAACGTTTCCCTTAATATATCCTAGGTGTAGTGAAGACTTTGTGTCTTTAGGCTTGGGAACATTTCTTGAGTTTCTCTAACCATGCAACTCGTATTGACCATGGTGGTCCGAAATTGGGAAGAGAGTGCTGAGTTACTCTATATCTCTGTTACATGTCAGTCAACATAGTGAGAATGAAAGTGAGCGATCACTTCCTTTACTCTGTTGTTCACACACACAAACACACACACACACACACAAACACACACAAACACACACACACACACACACACACACACACACACACACACACACACACACACACACACTTTGTTTTATATAAGATCCACAATAGCTTTGAATCTATGCATTAACTGAAGCATACTATGCCAATTGTTGCCTCAAGCATGTAAGGTAAGCAAAAGATGGCATAGCATTCTCATATTTCTTCTTTTGGGAAATTACTCTGTTCCAGTGTGTCATTGGCAATCGGCATAAAAGAAAAACCAGCCTTCAGGCTTGGCAAAGGCCAGGTGCCCAAGATCTGGGTAGTGTTACTCGAGACATTTAACAGCCGGCCTTAAGTTATAACTCTACCTGACAACTTTATCCTATGGGCCTTTTTCACTTTTTCCCTTCACATCTCTCTTTTGCTTCAAATACAGTCTTCATTTGTCTCTGTTTGTCTGTCAGGTGTGATGTTTTTTTTGGCACACCGTTGTTGGTTCTCCTTTTAATCAGTTCTTCCACTCCTCTGTCTGGCCTCCTCATCTGTTATGAGTGAGAATGAGTCAGGCAGCTGTTTCAATGGTGGAAATAAGTCTTTGAGATCTGCATGAAGGTGAGAAATGACTAAATGTTGTGCCTAGTTACTTCCCAGAGGGACTATCATCTTTAAACTGAACCCTGTGCTAGGAGAGTGGTCAGTTTCTTTAGCCACAGGGAGTGTCTATCTTGTTCTCTCTCTTTCTTCTCCAGTTATTTATTTTTTACACATAAGGATACCATGTCAGTTGAATAGACGGACAGAGCGTGACCATGGATTGCCGTTTTTTTTTTTTTTTATGTGTAACCTTAGAGCTAAAGTAGAGTACGTTACAAGAAAAGAAACCCTGCCTGCATCAGTGCTTCATCAGAGTAAATCTGATTTGATTTCAAAGAGTTTTTCACATAAACTGTGAAAACACACATTAAAGCAGTGGTTCTTAACTTGTTTTGTTTTTGTTTCAGGATGTAGATTTTACACTGGGCAAGAAGTGGCAACCCAACAAAATACAAAAAATGTTATTCGTACAAAATTACCATAATATTTAAACTAAAAGCTGTGTTGTTTTTTGTTTTGTTTTTTTGTCTTTTGTTTTGTTTTGTTTTGTTTTGTTTCTGATCAGGCAATGTTTTACTACTCTGAAAGTGTACCCGCTTAATTTTTGTTCATTGAAAGATCTGTGGCATGTCAGATCTTCTGCCAAATCAGTAAACAGGCTACAACAGCTTTTAGCTTCAAACCATGTTTTCATAATGACTACCTGATCTACTGATTGCTTTGAAAACTGGATGATGAACACAGTTTAATTCACCTGTTATGCTTAAACTATTGCTAGACATGTGTGCATTTTCTGTAATGGAACACACATGCTAGGTTTGACCTTGCAGCTTTAAACGTAATCATTTCTTACATTAAGCAGATTTCTGCCGCTTGAACCCAGCTGGTGACAGATACATACAGAAGGTTGGCATATATTCATATTTTTCTCATTCATTTCATATTAGTAGTTCCCTCCGAAATGAAAATTCTGTTATCATTTACTCACACTCATGTTCTTCCAAACTTGTATGAGATTTTTTTTCTTCTGTTAAACATAAAAGAAGATATTTTGAAGAATGTGTGTAACCAAATAGTTGATGGTCCCCACTGACTTATTTTTCCTTTAATATGGAAATCAATGGGGAACAACAACTGGGAACATAATGGGGAATTATAGGTTATAATCTTGAGAAGGAAACCCCAGCCTTCTCTTTACCTCCCAATAACAGGGCAGCTGTCACCCAGCTCTACCCGGATTCTGTCACCCGCTTAAACCCTCCATCCACACAGCAGGTGGAGTGATCCCTGCCTCCAGCGCTCTGAACACTTGGAGGTACGTTTAGTGTTAGTCCAACTGCTGTCTGCCTTGCCTGCTGAGCCAAAACTTATGAGAGTAGGTTAAAATATAAGTGTAGCTGTATTAGAGAGTCTTCTTTTATAGTCGTAGAGATCATAATTAGGTAATTGTTGAAATGTAGATCGATTTGGCAACCCATTGTGTTCAGTTAAAGTAAGAACATTTTCCATTAGTTCTCCATCATGGCAACATCACGTAATGGGAAAATGTGCATTACTAACAATGATCTCACTCCAACATGCTCGTAATGCATCTGATCTGTTGGTTAATTGTTTTTTTTTCTGGGATATTTGAGAAAATTGTTTTAATTGCTACCCTTAAATCTCTTACTTTAACTGTTGTTTCTCAGCTAAACAGGGCTTAAGAAATGCATGTTAAACCAAAAGGGAACAGGGGATGGGGTGAGGGGGACTTGGGGGCCCCTCTCGTGTTTCTCTAGAGAGGGTCTGTCTTGGCAGACATGTGTAAATATCTTTACATGTCTGTTTTATCAATCTAAGGCGCTCCTCACGCGAGGCGCTGATTGGAGACCCAAGGCCATCTGTCAAGCCTGGATTTCAACAATTGGATTTTGCAAACAAGAGCGCCGGCACTAAACACTATCGCTCCCAAACATCAGGCACTGCTATATATGTGGAGACCTGCAGCTTAAACATTACAAAAAAGTGAGAATAAATCAAGACTTGTTTGAAGAAAAATGATAGTTTAACTCCAGGAATCGATCACTTGGGGTTTGGGTATGGGTTTGATTTAGGGTTAAGTGTTTCACCTCTCGGGTCAGCAAATGGCGAGAGATAGCAACTAAGCTCTTGCCTGCTGATCGAATTATAATCACAGTTTCAAGGTCAAAGGTTAGAGGTCAAAAAGTAAGCGCAGGAATGCAAAGCTCTGCCAGAAGAGTCTGTTTAACTTACCTAGCCACAAATTTTATTTTTGAATATTCATTTTTGATTTTTGCAACTTGGATGGAAACATAGCTAATATACTTCTTTTTTCACTGTTGAATTTATTATATATATATATATATATATATATATATATATATATATATATATTTTTTTTTTTTTTTTAAGTAATTTAATTTTTTATTTTTGCATATTCTTTTTTTGCATGGAATATATTTTTAATAAATATGTATTTTATATATAATTTTTATCTTGTTAATTCTTTCTTTTATTTTTAATCTATCTAATTAAATTTTCGCATATTCCTTTTTTCTGATTTGGGTTTGTTTCAGGGTTAAGTGTTTCACCTCTCAGGTTATCAAATGGCGAGAGATAGCAACTAGGCTCTTGCCTGCTGATTGAATTACAATAACAATTTCAAGGTCAGAGGTTAGAGGTCAGGAAGTGAGTTCAGGAATGCAAAACTGCCAAAAGAATCTGTTTAACTTGAACCAATCATGATACCTAGTCACAAGTCAGCACCAAAGACCTTCTTCTGCTTAAAACCTTTCAGTTATTCAGTTAGCATGACAGTTACACTGCATTCTAGGGTCAGAAAACGCCATTCATTAATGACTCCCTGCTGCTAACATGTCTTTTAACATGGCCGATCCTAGTAAGTACCATTCCTTCAGCACAGCGCCGTCCAATTAGCAAAAGTGCGTTGTGAAGGGAAGGCCAAACTTTTTTGGCTAGGCTTACACTCTCTCTTGTTCCATATATCTGAGAACAGCAGAAGGAACTCGAGCCTGGTCTGAAATGAATCTGGATTTGTCGCTTGTTTATGGACTGCATCTGGAAGCGATCTTTGATTTGAAACCTAAGATATGAGTTTCTTTTATGTGCAGCGCTCATCTCTTTTTATTTTATTCATCCTCTGTATGGCATCATTTTCATCCCATTGCGAAAGTTTTGCTCTTTGAGCGGGGACCCATGAATCTTGGACGCGTCTTACACGGAACAGTGTTGGGCTCAGCTGTCATAACTTTGTGACTAATGTAAACTGGAATGCCACAGCTGAGCCGTAAACGAGCGGAGCGAAGAAAAAACAAAAAACAGAACAAAGTAAAAATTAAACAAACAGATGTAGAGAGAGACAGAGAGCATGTGAACGCCACCATCATCGGGCAGTCCCTGAAAATGAATCAAGACGTTTATGGCCCACATGAAATGATTTAATTTAATTATTGTGGATGGTCATAAAAGGGTTCCTTGGTGTCTGTGGTGCTACTCTGAATGCATTTTAGCATATAAAGAATGTCTTCCTGCTGGTTTTAGCATTATGCGCTGTGGGAATGTTAGCAAGAGCAATCGTTCTGTCTTTGCTAACTTCATGTTTTGAGAACCATGGTACCCTAAATGCTGAGATATAGGTTATGAGTGGCTTGAATACTTGATTATGTTTGGTCAGTCACAACATTCTGTGGGTCAAATAAACTGCTGTAACTGACTATTTCAAAGATTTCTATATAATTCTATATAATTAAATATAATGTTTTAATTTATGATTGTCTGTTTGGCTTTTCACCTTGAGACGGGCCTTGACGGCTGACAGCTCGGACATCTCGTGTGAGTCTGACAGGGCCTGGAAGGAAAATTAAAAATATACAGTCCACTGACTCGTGTTCAAGCTTGAGTGTTCCCCTCACTTCTAATAGCTCCTTTTTTCTCGTTTTACTGCCTCTGTGGAAGCACCTCATCAGCAGAAACCTGAAGAGCTGTGCTGAGCGGATGTCATTGATTTAGCACTTCGGCTGCTGCCTGTGCACTTCTAAAACACATCTTTGATCAGCCGCTCGAGGTAACACGAGGATAGCGTTTGTTGTTTTTCGGGGGTTTGTTTTGATTGGTGTTGCGGTGGTGGGTTTTGGACTGAGGTGTTTGCTTGGAAAGTCATTTAAGGGCACATTTAACATCATGAAAACAAAGTAACCACAAATTGTCAAATGTAGAGAACTGTTATGAATGTTACACTATGGAAATTATGGCTTTTTACCGGTCTATAGTTTCCATCTATGGCTATATTGACCACATTACAGGCTGATGTCATACATTCAATCACTTCTTTTCAAAGATCTGCTTTCATATGCCGCCACATCCACCATTTAACCCCCAGAATCCCATTTGAAGGAAGCCAGATGTGTTTTCAGTGCCAGCTGCAATGTGACTCTCGCCGTTACCTGTAGCACAAAGCGCTGACTTTATTTGTCTCATCCATTTTTCAGTTCACGGTTGCAGCATAAACCCATTGACCCTGATCTCCGCTCCTCTGAGAAACACTGGTTTGGGGTTTTTTTATAGCCATGTGAAGGTTATTTCCCCTCCCTCCATGTCAACACCATCACACGAAGGGGAGGTCTGGACATAAGATCAGCAGAAGGGTAAACATACCCGAAACTGCAGACTCTCTGGAAGCCCGAAGAGCTAAACAAAAAGACTATGCCCTTCAACACACCATCCCAGCAGGCTCTGTGTCTGCTCACACGTCCATCGGTGTGCTTGAGTCTGTGTACATCGTATTAATCATCATATGTGAAGGTTTATGTGCAGAAAGTCTTGTGATGTATAAACTGTTTGGAAAAGTACTCTGATGGTTTAACCTTGTGGATTCTCTTCCCTCTTGGGAAATTTCATGCCATTTTGTTGGTTTATTTGTCCACTATCAGTGCAGTCAGGCTTCAGCATCACTGAGGCAGCACATAATGCTGCGGACGGTATATCTCCATGGTAACCTGTCAGGGGGTAATGGTCTCCCTGGGTACAGTTTCAGTCAAAAGCTTCAATAATTAATTGCTCTTCTTGAGCCAACGCTGAAACATTCAAGAGGCCATAGATTTTGTGTCTTGAGAATGCAAAGGCGTTTTAAGAAATTGCTATAATGAGCTTTGCCTTCACAACAGTCTGCTGTGATCTTCTTGGATGGCTGATTTCATTGGAAGACAATGATGATCTAATGCAGATCTGATTCTGTTGTGTATCTCTGAAGAGTTGAGAACATCCAAAATGCTTGTTACTGAAATGTGATTCTACTGGAAAATGTAGATGATATGGACTGGAGTAAAGGCAGGTCACCGTCATTTACAGGACATTTGTGTTATGTCAGCAACTAGCAAAATAACATATTTTCTGCAGATCTTCAGAAAAATTAAAAGGATATTCATATACTGATATACTGAAAAAAAAATTGTGTTGTCAAATTGATTAATTGCGATTAATCGCATCCAAAATAAAAGTTTGTGTTCTTTTTTTGCAATGAGAATTTGGAGAATAAATGCACTTAATTGTCATGAAAATCATGTCACAATGCAAAACATGATCTAGACATGTTTTTGTGTGACAAAAATCTTGAGAAAACAAGTATGTTCCTCATCAAGCTGGTTGCGTTAACCTCTCATACCTACGTGCCTGAAAACGTTCTTGAGGTGTACAAACCCATGTGCTGGTGATTAGGTACGAGTCTACACTCCGACCAAGGGTGGAAGGGTCAAGTGTGCTGCAGGAGACATGGCTTAACTGCTGCATTCGTTCTGCTCGCCGGCAACAGATAAATCCAATAGTGCTGCAATCATGATTGATTGTAATGTGTCGTGCTGCGTGAAACGATCTTCCTTTGTAATGGCATTCTAGAGATCAATCCTTCACACTGATAGATGCATTTAAACATCAACAGGCTCTGCAGGCTTCTTGACACCGCAGGTATAGGAATGCTGCATACATATCAGTTTTACTTTTACTAAAATTTCACATCGCCCCCACTGATAAATTGTCAGATTCTTTTTCCTATTGCTCTTACGTGGGTTGATGACCCAGCAGATTTCAACCCTACAGCGTAAAGAGAGAAGTTAGTTGTTGAGGTACTGTAAAGGGAATCCTAAAGTCACATTGAAAGGCTGTGCTAGTACTGGAATATCTCTTTGTAACATTGCAGTGACCTTAAACCCTCATTCTGGAAGCCATTACCTAAAATTACCTCAGTATCAAAGGTTTCTCTCTCTCTCTCTCTCTCTCTCTCTCTCTTTTTTAGTCTCCCGTCTGCTTTTCAGTACTAACAGCTCTCCCCAGCCAGCACAGATGCAACACTGAAATTATCGCCTTTGGATCATCTCTACTTAGTGCTCGGTTCAGTGATTTGAATCAAGTGCACAAACTCAAGTGGAAAGGAGCAATGAGGCTGGTTAAGGAAATTCGGCAGGAAGAAACAATGGTGCTTTTCCTGTTTTTGAAAGCCAAAAATTCCTGTTAAACATAATTCAAAATTCGAAGTCAAAGACAACTTGAAATCCATATTGCAACACATTTTACTTATGCAAGGTGATGTATTTTTAAATATATGTAGGCCTATATATAGGACACAACAAGACGAGGCTAAAGCCATAAATAAACACACCTAAATACACACACTGCTGTTCAAAAATTAAAATGTAATTTATTCCTGTAATGGCAAAGATGAATTTTCAGCATCATTACTCCAGTCTTCAGTGTCACATGATGTTTCAGAAATCATTCTTATGTGCTGATTTTCTGCTCAAGAAACATTTCTTATTAACATCAACTTGGAAAATGTTGTGCTGTTCAATATTTTTGTGGAAACTGGTAGTTTTATTTTTTTCAGGATTCTTTGAAAGTCTTTACTCTCTTGATTAATGTCATTGCTGAATAAAAGTATTAATTTCTTACATAAAAATGTGTGAACTTCAAACATTTGAATGGTAGTGTGTTAATCATCATCGTCATCTTTAAAAAAAAAAAAAAAAATATTCCTGTTCAAATTTGTTTGTGGTTTACTGATTATTTTAATGCCTTTTAATAGGCAACCTACAAAAGTACTCTTCCCAGTTATTTCTACTTAAATTCTTTGTGAAGCTATGAAGTTTTTGGTATTCACAGATGCAAAAACTCTTTTAAAGCTAATTTAAAACTCCCAGTGCTGTTATAACTTGTTCAGTGAACTGCACCGCCACATGTTGCATTAATTACAAACATATTTAACATTTTATGACACATGGCAGGATGTTACTTCACATTACATTGAGAAATACTGAGGAGAAAATTACATTTTGATAGATTTAGATTTAACTTCAGGTAGTAACTTCTTTGTTGCAATCAAACATGCAGACAAAGAAAACAGACTGCATTCTGTTTAGTTTTGGTCTCGTGCCTGTTATTTGATGTTCAGAGACAGTTCCTGTCACTCAAAGCAATGCGGTTTCATTGCTAGCCTCCTCACATGGATGTAGTCAAAACAAGTTTCTGAAATCATTACCATCAATCATCTCGGAGAAACTGGTGAAGGCCAACACTGACACATAAGCACGGTCCTCAATATCATATTTACACTCTATGAAGAAATCAAAATGACATATTTTTAGTTCCTCATTACATATTTCTTATTGTTTTTTGATTTTCTGGTTTTTAGTAATCATCTCTGACTCATTCAAATCTATCCTAGTGGCTTATGCAATCAAAATAGTAGTAACTGCCTGAGCACTTGGCAAGTTCACATGGAAGAAACCAGAATATGCCAAACCCAGAAGAGAACAGCCGTGCTGTATAAAACGTCCTTTCACCCACACAAAACACTAGTTACACCAATTACATGTTGCTTTTATGCTGTAGTCTGAAGCAGCAGATTGTAAAATAATTTGCACATTTTTAGTGAAGATTCACGTCTATTCTGCGAATCTAATTACGTGTGAAAAGTTCAGTTATCCTTGCCTTGTCTTTCATTGTTTACTCTGTGAGCCATAGGTTGTTTGTTAGCATGTATGCTAACATTTAGCCTACTCAAACATAGCATTGATCCTAAAAATCTTTCATCAGAAAGCATTTAGCTTAAAAAAAATAAGCATGAAAAACCTCCATTAGAATCTGTTTGAGATTTTTAGGTGAATAAGGCTTTGATGGTAATCTCAAACATATTGAGCCATGGTTTGCATGTATCGTGATTATTTTTTATAGCAATGAACTACGAAACATTGATATTTATTATGTTCTTGTAATACTGAATTATGAGGAAAACTGACGTCTGGACACATTGTTTCCTCTGTTTTATGACACGTGTCTTTTGTATGGCAACCTATGTTGAGAGTTTTCCACTCAGGTAATGCGCATTTTCCT
Source organism: Cyprinus carpio (assembly GCF_018340385.1). Taxonomy (NCBI): domain Eukaryota; kingdom Metazoa; phylum Chordata; class Actinopteri; order Cypriniformes; family Cyprinidae; genus Cyprinus; species Cyprinus carpio. The sequence goes on along the minus strand of NC_056581.1, from coordinate 9,760,764 downwards.
CTGAAGCTTATTGTGTTTGCAACACATGAGCTCAGTGTTTCCGCAGCGTTAAATTGATTTTCGCAAGGAGCCAAACGTAATGTTAGCTATTTGAACTACAGAATTACAACAATGATTTAGCCATCTGCACTGTTAAAAGAGCAGAACAGCAGCTGTTCTTCGCTGCCAGGGGACAGTATGAAAAAAGGGAAGCTTGTTGCATTATAGAGATAAATATATTTAACCTACCGGTTATTAAAAATAGATGTTTGAGAAGATATCAGTGCAAAGTTAATGTCTTCTCACCATGGTTGGAGCCCTGAAGAACCTTGAAAGAGAAAAAGTGCTATGAATGAAGCCAGTATCGCATTAGCAAAGCTTCCGTTCTCTCTCCACCAACAATAGACGCCTTTTCCTGCTTTATTACAGAATTTCCTCCAAGGTCGCAGACTTCATTTTTTCCTTGCTTCAACGTTTGTGAAGGTAGCACATGTTTTTTTCTGAAGTTCTGGTTCCTTATGTGTTGCTATATACTTTTTTTATTTAATTTTTTATATTATATGTCCATTAGCACATAACATTTTAAAAAAGCTGTTGGCAAATATGATTTCCGTGATGTGAAAAAAGTGGACAGCATTGCAGAATCCAGTCATATAAATAGAATTTACTGTATAATGCAGAATGTCATGGAATTTGTCAAATTTTGAATAAATAAATCAAAAGGAGGCTAGTACACTTATATCAAATGGCCATATGGACTTGTGTATGTAAATATTAAACCACATAAAGACTATTTTTAAATATCAATCCTACATGTTGATCCAAGTTTCTTTATGTTGTAATTTAATGTTTAACATTTTATTTTAACATTATTATGTGTGGTTTTCTGGATAAAAGATGAGAGCTATTTTTTCCAGTGGAGATAAACATGGTCCGTTAACACTGACACGCCAAGAAAAAACATCTGCAGAATGAACAAACATCTCGGGCTGTTTTCAGGGCGGTGTCCGATTCTGCTTATGTTGACTTGGATTGAGGTGTGTGTGTATGCATTTTATCAGACAGACAGGAAGACAGAGGTGGTAGAGGAGGTAGAGATATTTACGCTGGGACGGAAATGGGAGAATGTTGCCTGGCGGCCCCACATTCCTCCGGGACTCTCACAGTCGCGCTCCACAGGTCCTGGTAAAACACTCAAGAGTGATAAGTGAAACTCTGACACACATGGGCAGTGACTCACACTTAACAACTGGGTGGACAAACTGGCACTGTTCTGCTCTGCAGCCTGTGCTGCCTTTAAACTTCATGCTTCTTGCTTGTGCCAACATGATAAACTGTTCTGTAGTGTCCAAAATCACTTGCTATGTGAGTATATGAGTGTCAGTCATTTAGAATTTTGTTGTCTGAATTCTGGATAAACATGTTCGTTTTTCCATAAGTTAATACGAAGAAAACGACTACTTAGCTTAGCTCCGCTTGATGGATGTCTCTTGACTAACTAATGAATGCAAAAGTTTCAAGATCTAGCAAATATAAACTTGATTAATGTTACTTATTGCCACCAAATGAACCCAGTGCACCCAAAAACTCTCATTTAGATTTAACTTACAAATATAATTTTCTAATTGTTAGGAACATAACTAGGTGTGCCAAACATAGGGTAGACATTTTTGGACTTTTGCAAAACTTGGACCATGGATTTGTTTATTGTTCCATGAGAGAATGATGAATAACTTAAGACTGTGATTCTGTATCCGATTAGGAGAGGTCAGAGAGTTGCTTGGCCAAGGCTACACATGAGCTTAAACAAACTTGCTGTGTTGATCTGTTTATACCTTCACTGTTCATCTACATCACAAAGGTTGTTGAGTTGATAAGGGACGGGCCTGGCAAGAATATAGTCCCTCATTATGAGAGAATTATTCCCATAGTGCTTTGTCAAAAATTATCAAAAATTTAAATGCAAATTTGTGAAGAATGTTTAAGTCATTATTTAATGAAAATATTACCCTTCTTGCCATATTTAAATATTTATTCAAATATGCTGCATCAAGTAAGGTTTGACGTCAAAACTGCAGAATGGTATTGGTTTTAATGTGTCATAAGGCTGATTAGAATTTAATATACGGAAATCCTAACGAAATTCCGTCAAGATTTTCAGTCAATAACGACTTTTTATTCACTAAAGTAATTCTGTAAGTAGTTAGCTTTAGCATCCCAACTAACATGACATTTACAGAAAAAAAACACTATAATGTTGTTTCTGGTCAGTCTGGGTCATGAATCCTGATTTGTTTGATAGTTGTATTTAATTGCAGAAACTGTTTAAAGGCAAAGCCATGTTGATGTGTGCAAAAGACTGTAAAAACTAAAAAAAAAAAAAAAAGTTCTAGTATGTGTGCCTGCGTGCATGTGTTTAGAGAGAGAAGATGGCTGGGGTATTAACTAACCTCATGCACACAGAGGCCATTGTGTGCTCTGGATTTGGTGGCTAACCCATTCTGACGGCCCGGTTTAGAATAGGCCTGCAGGGAACCAAGTGTTTAAGGTAGAAATTTACAAGGCTATGTTGTTTCTTCATCCCGTGCTAGTCCGTCTCTCTGGAGAGAGATGTTGAAGCCACCCCTCCACACCCCCAGTCTCCATAAACGTCAGTCTCTTCAATCTCACATCCACTGCAGTAAATGTAAAAGTTGTGAAGCTCACAGAAGTTGGCAGCTATTTCCTCAACATTGTTTTATTTGACTGTAGCGACGTGAGAACCAGCTGGATGTGTCATTCAGAGTTAGAATACTGTTGAGATATATATCGTTTTGGGCGATTGATATTGAAATCATTGAGTTGACTAGTGGAATGTGCTCACATTTGTTTTCTTCAAAGGGATGGAGATGTTTTGACCCTCTCATGTTCTGTCAAACCCGGGACATTAGTTAAACTTGCATTTTTGTTGTCACCCTGCTCCAGAGGTCAGCAGGTCAGACCCCGTAACTGGTTGGTATGTAGCTGTGCATCTTCAAATTCATAAACTATAAGGCTCTTTGGTTTTAAAGATGTTCTGGGTAATATCATTCTTCAAATTAGTAATCTCTGCACCTGTGTACAAGGCTGATAGTCAAGATTTAAGACAACTTTACCAGTTTTGCCAGTAAAACCGGTAAAAAAAGTATATATATATATATGTATGCATGGATATGTATATGTATTTAAAAAAAAACAGTTCTATTACCTTGACTTGATAAAGAGTTTAGTTTTTTCTGTTTCATAAACAATAATGAAGAATGCACCAATTTTTCAAATGATTTTAATATAAAGGCTTTGTTGACAAAAATATAACAGGATTTTTATTTTTCATTTATTTTTGTTTAGAATTTTCTTTTTTTCACTGTTAATTTAAATACAGCTAAAATCTAAAAAAAATTAAAAAAAACTATAAAAATAAAATTCTATATAAATATTACATTAAAAACATAAATGAAAATGAGAAATGTTGTCTTGAGAACTAACTGAAACAAAATAAGTTACATTTGAAGTACTAAATGTCTTGTGACACATCTTTTGTATGGCAACCAGTGTTGACAGTTAAATAGAAATTACAAAAGGACATAAAAATAAATGTAAACTAAAATTAAAACATTTGATTTACGATAAATTGATCTAGGTTAATGTTAGTTTCATATACAGTACATACATGTACAAACAAAAATTAACATTAGTTGATATACTGTGGACAAACCTGAATTAACAATTAGCAGTATTCATTAATTATCATTAATCTAGTTTAATAAGTTGTGTTAAAAATTGTTCATTGTTAGTTCATAATGCCTAGTGCACTGATTAATGTCAGAGAATTGAACCTTGTAAAGTGTTACCAAAGAATTCATTCAAATGAGCCAATCAAAATAGCAACACCCTGGTTTCATATGACTATCATGTGAAGCAAACAAAGTGAGTTCAGCTCTTCAGAAGTCAGAGCTGTATGAGGCTGTGATTATATCGCATCAGTACTAAAGCAGCTGAAGAAAGAACATTAGGGTGTCTTGTCACGAGTTCTCTTGCTCACAAGTTTTTTCTCTGCCTTTTATCTCACACCTTAGTGCTGAGCTGAACATGACCCCGCAATGGACTGCCAGCTAAGCTTGATTAGAGGATTTCTGTCTCTTATCTGGGGACTCTGTAGGAAGAAGAGAGATGGCAGGAGACAGAGATTGCAGTATTGTCCTTGTAGAGGTCAGGAACATTTCAGAGAGGCGATATAAGATTGGTTTCTGCATTACAGATTGGAGAGGGATATGCTTGGGAACAATCTGGAGAGGACAACTAGCAAGTTTCATCCTGAATCAGAAGAGAAAGAACTTGTTTTATACGTTAGATTGATTATGAATGAAATCATAATTGGAATTCACGGCTGTGAGGTATGAACCATGCTGACCAACACACACAGATACTCCCACAGGGTCATCCTAGGCTGGAAATACGTGCAGCTTGGGAGTCAGTGAAGGGGCAGACGGAACTTTTTCTTCCGGGAGTTTTCCTGGGACAGGAAAAGAGGTTCACAGGATGTATGGAGCAGAGACTTTTGGAAGGAAGCATTCATTTGAAACACGCTGCTTTGTCTTGTGCATTTAAGCAAAATATTAAGGAGCTGCAGAGCTGTTCCCATTCACAGTAGCTTTGTTTCTGCAGACGGAACTCAGAGCCAAAGAGTCATAACAAGCAGTTCTTGAACAATACCACCAGAGCCAGTTCTTATCGCCCCCCCCCCCTTTTTTTTCTTTGGTACTTTTTTTTATTAAATATAATAATATTATACTATTATATAAATATATAATATTATAATATATAATAATGTTGTATTGTTTATTATATTATATTATATTATATTATATTATATTACACCTAGCGTTGCTTTCATAATGGGTTTATGTGAAGATTTCACTTGAAGTTAAGTCTAATAAATGTTAAAATTGATAGTTCTCGATTATAGCTACTGTAATGCTGAATGGCTATAGTCAATGGTTAAATATTAGGGAAAAAAACTATTTCCTAGAGACATCAGTACAATTAGTATCAGTAATGCTCACATCCAGACATAAAAAATATGCCACTAAACAAATATATTAAATAAATACAGTCTTTATGTTGTTTCTACATTAATTTGAAGACTGAATGTCAAGTTATTGCAATATAAAAGTATATTTAAAAACTTTAATGTGCTTATTATATTGTATTTTATTTTTTTTTTTTTTATTATATTTTATTGTTTTATGTTATATTATATTGTTTTTGTTTATATTATATTATTAATAAAAAAATTCTAATTCTGGGATATTAATTATCTTATTTTTGTTTGTAAAATAAAGTTTCAAAAATGGTTAAAATGTTTATACATCTATTTAAACAATAAATATTCCAAAGAAAAAAGAATAAAACAAGAAACAACTATTTAAAGATTTCTAATTATTAGTAATAGAATAGTAATAATAATGTTATACATAATAATATTAATATATATATATGTATAATAATAATAATATATTATTTTATAGTATTAATGATAAGCTCCAATGCTTGTATTTTTAATTTAAAAAAATATATATATATTTATATCTATATATATATTATATATATATATATATAGTATTAATGATAAGCTCCAATGCTTGTATTTTTAATTTAAAAAAAAAAGGGTAATTCTTTCATCTATTTGCCCACAGTGGTATACACCTTGAAACAGCCCTCCTAAATACTGAAGTATTGCACTTAAAGTTCCAGCTGATCTGTTCAGAGCCCACCCTGAGACCCAAATCCACTTTAGTGGACTTTGATCAGCTGATCACCTTCCTGCTAGCCCTGTTTGACCGCACATATCATATGATGAGGAGAGCTTTGTACCCTGACTTGAAGTCTTTTATTTTGTTGGCAGCTCAGAGGCCCAGAGGTACAGTGATTCAAAGATAATCTCATCCTCCTCTGCTTATATTGGCACACACATCTACTCTATCCTCCCTAACTCCTTGTTTGCATCCCATGTGTGGGAATGTGTATGAGAGAGCGTTGATCCGTGTGCATCTCCTACCTCGATCACACGTCATCTCCTCTGAGCGTCAGTGATAGATCTATAGTAACTGGTGGTGCTGTGGGGACTCAACAGGTGCGAGAAACGAACAGCCACCCAGTGTGGGTCCCGTCCCGGGAGGTGACTGCAGAAGGGTCCCTGTTATGTCTGCATGGTGTGATGTGAAGGCTGGCTCTGTTTGCAGTGTTGTAACAGATGTGTTTTGTTACAATGGGACTCATAAAGCAACAGTTTTGAGAAAGGATTAATTCTGAGATGATGTAGTTTTGTGTGAAGAGAGACTTGAGAATGAAGAGGGTTTCATTTCCATTGGAAAGGACACGGGCAGCAGTAACGCTGGCAGAGGCTGTAAGGACAGGAATTGTGGGTGTGAAGTACTGAGATGGGATCTTTTGAGTTAATCATAAATGTAAGGAAACAGACAGTGTGAGAGCCTCAAAGGCATCTTTTGTAATTGAGGTCAGGATGATGTCATGCTCCTCATCTCTTATGAGACATTGACTTTATAGACAGTCTACAGCTGGAGAATTTAGGAGCTCTTCTTTTCTCTCCTCTCCTCTCCAACTTCCATTTTCCTTCTTTAGGGAATCTTAAGGATGAGCATTTTTTAAAAATATTGTATTCAAATATTTTGGCTCATAAAAAAAAAAACAGAATATTCTAATATTTGTTTATTTAAATGACATTTTACAAGAAAGTTCTTTATTTTTTACACTTTACATACACCTGAGTTGGCCTATGTTTATCATGTTTATATTGTCTCACATCATGTAAATGTTGAGAAAAACAATAATATCCATATGCTCGGGTGAAAGTTGGCTCCTCAGTTTGATAACAATAAGAACGTGCGTCAACACAGATGTTCCAGAGACACAAAGATAACTGTGTGCTAACCAGAGTTTCTTACAGCGCATTGTGTGCTCTGTTCTTAAACCACTCCCCCTGAAGGAAACTTAAAGGAAGCATATGTCTCAAGATTATTTTGCACTCAGATAAGCTCTCTTCTCGGCTCACTCGGGCTACATCTGTCTTTCCTCAGTTGACTTGTTTGGATTTCTTGTGATTTCTCATTGTGGTGGTGATAATATGATTATTCAGTTTCACTGATTCATTTGATCATTTTGTAAGATCTTTTAATAAGATAATTTCGATCAAAGTAATTCCAAACTTTGCGAGGCAGATGACGACATTCTGTGATAAAATGCTTGTTAACATGCTCCACAGCGCCACAATAACTGACTTTTAGTTTGCATGCTTAGGATTTATCATGGATTCCCTGCATTTACCACCAGCAAAACGTAGTAAAATTTGAATAGTGTTTTTATTTTTTTAATAATAATTATCGAATGTTCCAATTTTTTAGTATTTGTGCACACCTCTAGTGTAATCCAATGAAAACTTTCATGAACATAAGAAGACAATAAAAATCACCATTATGTAAAGAAAAAATAAATAATATTTTTCTTTAAACAAATGATGTTCAAGTAATTAAATTACAAGAAATCTAATTTTATTGATAGATAATATTTATATTTGCATAATTAAAATATTTTAATTTTTTAATGCATGATTAATTTATGCGATTTTTACTTGTATATGCAATATTAACTGTGGGGAACTTTTTCTTATTTTACAGAAATTCACATATGTAATATATTCAAATGTAATATATGTTTATGTATGTATACATATATGCATATATACAGTAAGTGTGTGTTTGTGAAAATAACTAATATTTATAAAATAATACATATTTTATTCATATGTTTTATTTTTTTAAATCCTTTTTTTTTGTATAAAATATTCGATTTTTACAGACCACATTAACATATTAATTGTGGGGAAAAATAATTCTTAACCATATGTGTTGAAAAAGGAAGCATCTGTAATGTGCAGAATTTTTTTTGTGGTTGTTTTAGTGTTTGTTGTAAACCCATTTGTTTGGTAATAAGAGTTGGCAGTGGAGGCAGCGTTTTGTGGTTTGGTCCTCAGGGGATGATTCCAATTAGACTGATGTCAAACACTGGTCAGATAAAAGCTTCCTCTGGGAATGTTTACTAATAACCATTTGCATAAAAAGACCACCTTAACAAAAACAAAATGTGTCATTTTTGAGAATTACACCTTTTATTTTGCTTTAATTACTCCTTCTGAAATGCAGGCCCAACTTGGATCAGTGCGCTTTAAGGTTGAGCTATTCTGCGAGGACAAGGTCTTGATTTAATGTGCCCTCGGATGTTTCTCGCACCCGCATGCACATACAAACACGTGTGCTTGTGCACGCATGTTACTCATCTCTCTCTCGCTCCGCTCTCAGCCCGACTCTCTACGTCCCAGCTGGAGCCTCATGACCTTTGACCCGTGTGCTATCTTGCGCTCAGCCGGCTTGTTTTTCTTGGCCATTCCCAGAGCGTTAGGTAGCCAAAAGTGAAGAAAATAGAGTGCAAGTGGGACCAAGCTGGTGTGCGCTGTCTGGAGGATGTTTGTGTGTGTGGGAGGGTGCGTGTCTGTGCCTGCAAGCAATTTATATGCGCAAGCTTCTTGTAAGTTTTGTTATGGATGCATATGGGTGCGCAGGAAGTGCTGTACCACTCTGATAATTTATGACCCGTTTTCCACAAGGGAGAGACTTAATTATCTGCTGAGTGTGTGGTGTAAACCATCGTGGTTTGCTTTGATCCCATCAGTCCGTGTCCAGAGGTTGTGACTAGGCTGGTGCTTAGTTTTAGACAGCGAGGCTGTAACAGTTACATGTGGACAGCAGGGATTCGCTGACAGCTTTATTTCAGTTTGTGTGCCCCTGCAAAGCTCCTCGGAAGTCCGTTCACAACATCTACAGGGCACCCCTGAGGTAACAGGTGCTTTACAAGTTTGAATTCTACCCCACATCCCCCTTTGGAGCACATACAGTAAAAGGCGCATGTGTGAGGAGTTGGGGATTGATTGGGGAGCATGTGTGCATTTGGGGGGGCTGGGGGGCTAAATGCTCAGATCTAATTATAATTTATAGCCAGAGAGATAATAACTTCAATTACTCTTTAAAATCGACTGAGTGTAGAGGGAGAGAGTGATTTAACTGCTCAAAGGTTGTTCGTTGAAAGCTCAGGGGATCTAGTTCAGTATCAGGTGTTTCTCCTAAAAATAGACATGAATAAATCAATAGCTGACATACAGTAAAAATATATAACTTGATAAAATAGTCAAATGATCAGAGCACTTTATTATTTCTATTTGGCCTGCCTATTGTTGAAATAAAACAAAACAAAATCATGTCATGAAACTTTAAAAATATAAAATGTAAATAATACAAAATAAAAAAGTAAATCATAATTAAATTAATTTAAAATATAAAATACATTTTAATTGATTTAAAATAAAATAAAATGTAAAATGAAAATAATATAAAACAAAATTAAATTAAAATACAAATTAAATTTAAAATAAAATAAAGTATCAAATTAAAATAGAACAAACTATCAAATTAAAAAGTAACATTTTGTAACATTCATTATCCATGTCCATCCAACCTCTAGAGGAGATTTATGAGATTACTGAGGTCTGTTGCTCAGGAGAAAATTCTTGGGATTTAAGTGAAACTCTTCATTTGCTTTCCATTTGATGTCTTTGGTATTGCTGAGAAACAACTGTGATATTAAAGAGTTCTATTTTTTATCCCCAGGAACCAAAACCTGCTTGGAACGTAGTCTGAATAAACTGTGGCAAGATTTCTCTCTCTGTACCATCTCTGATTCCATAACCCTCTCTGTAACTCCTTTCTGGTACAAGCTAGCTCAAATAAATTATGCCCTGTTCCACCATCAGCGTATACATTAACACTGAGCTTTAGCAGTGTAAAAAGGAATGTCTTATTGTTTGACGTTGTTTCAAGAGATCTTCCATCTCTTCATCTGTCTCTCTCTCCATTTCTCTTTGCTCCCCAAACAGTCTTTCCTCCATTAATCTGTGTCCTCCAGTTAATGTTCCCCAGGGTCACACATCTCTGTTGGGACCCTCACTGGGATTTTAACCCTTGAAATCTTGGTTGCAGTGATGTGCTATCTTATGTGACGATCGATAAGCTTGGTTTCCCTTGAATAAGTCCAGAATAAACAAACAGCGCTTCTATTTACACACTTACAAAGGTCTTGATCGGTCAATGCAGTGTAAATCAGGTTAAGCGAACTATACTGCGCCCTTACAAAAACAAAATCTAGTTATTGTTCAACTGAGAGCAGTATGTCACTTTAACCTTGGATTTTGGCGGCTTACACATGTTGTCAGCTATCAGTTGGCCAGCATTTATTGTGATTTCTGTGCTCATAAAAGTGTGCATGAGTCACCTTCTACAATCTGCAGTGTGTGTTCACACCGGCCTAATTCAATATGGCTCCCATTAGACAGATTGGTGAGGTTCTGCTCAAATGTTTTTCAAGGCCATAACACTAAGCCGGACTCTCAGGAGGGTTGCTTTCTCTCTCCCTTCCCCCCGTTTCAGCCTTCTAATCACCTTTTTTTCTCCTATTTTCTCCCCTTCCCTCCTTCTTTCTTTATTTCTTCCCTCTTTTCTCTCTAAATTTGCATTGTATTAGTGAATTTTGAACAGTATTTGTGCCTGTGACCTTTCTCTCAACCTTGTTAAAGTATGGATTCATTCATCCTCTGTGTAATTTAACTTCCTTCACTATACAACCAACATGAACACCAGTAAATATTAAATCAGCTTTATGGATGGGCTACATATTTCAAACATTAATCATATTAAAAATAATAAACATTGTGAATATAAGAATTGTTAATATCACAAACAACGTTAGAGTTGGTAAGTTCAATTCATTTCCATTAATCAATTCAGTCTGTCCGTTTCAGTGAATCACTTCCAAAGTTAATTTGCATAATCAATTGAAAATGTTCATCAAAGTCCCTATGTGGCATTTTCTATGTATTGCCATGTTTTAGTAATATTCAAATATTTGTGTTTATTCCTGTGTATTGGTAAATTGGTACCTATAAATTAATAATATTTATTTATAAGTATTAATAATTGTGTAACAAATCCATTAATATATTAATAATTAAAAGTTTTTGACTGTTTTTTGTTTTAATATTTAAATTAATACAGTAATATTTAAATTAATTATATAATTATTTATGATATTTTTCTGAATATCATCAAAGGCCTGAAAAACATTGAGATAAAATATGTTTCCTTACATTGCACAACCCTACAGATTTATGAAAGTAAATATTTATGTGTATTATTATAATGCTACATAGAAATTCATAATATTTGTAATTAAATATATATTTTTGATATGAACATATACAACTTTTTGCTATTTTTTTGTTCTGTTCTATTCTATTACTATACACAGTCTGATTTATATTTTATATAAAACTTTTATTTTTATATTATTTATGAATTAGTCGTGGCATAATGGTTAGAAAGTCAGACTTGTAACCCACTGTTCACTACTTACTTTGTGTGTGCACTTGGATGGGATAAATGCAGAGCACAAATTCCGAGTATGGGATGTCATACTTGGCTACACGTCACGTCACTTTCAATTCACTTTTCAATTATTCTTTATCATTAAGATGGTCTGTGCAGTACGTCTGTTGTAAGCCCACATCAAAAGGCATTTTCCAAAAGCAGGGCTCTGGTTATGAAATTGTTCCGAACTTCATATTTACACGTATTAAAGCAATTTCTGTCACAGTCAAGGAGCAGAGAAACAACCCACAATGCTTTGAAACCTCTTACACACATTTGCAACTCAAAGACCAGCCCTTGAACTGACCTCATAGGTTACAGTAGGTGGTCCCTTGACTTCTGGAAACTTGCAGATGTGTTGATGTAGTATAGAACCTGAGAGGAATGCCAGGAATGAAGTGGGTATGTATCTCAAAAAGTTGGTCGGTAGACATTTTTCTTTTCTGTGGTGAAATTGTGGGAACAAGGTCAAGGGATGTGGTTTTAAATGATTTCCATCTTTTATGGGGCTGGGGTGGTGATAAGACCTGAGTTCTTAGCTACATGAGATAGGAAAATGATGTAGAATCGGCCTGCTCTCTCTGGATTCGGGTAATTGATTTCAGGCCTCAGATGTTGTTTTTTTCTTCTTATGGAGCTTAGATTTGACTGTTTCCTAGATTCAATTCTTGTTAGCATTTTTCTTTAACTTTCTCAAGTACTATTCTGTTATCCATTCTTGAAACATATGGCACTAATGTTCAGAAATAGTTCCAGTTTGTGCTTAACAGGTCATGTTTCATGCTACGGAGCATTTTGTTTCATCCGAGTGATTTGTATCTTTGTGATCACTAAAAAGATATGAATCATTCACTAGCCCTTTCTGCAGGTTTCATCACCAGTATGTTTTTGTTCTGTTGAATCATTCACTCAGCTGATGCAAAAAAAATGAAAAAATAAACCGATTTGCAGTAGACAGATTTGACTTGACTACAAAGTAAATCTATAATTTTCCCTCCATTTTCCCCTCAACCTTTAGGCATGACTTTTAGCAAGCTATAGAAAAACATCCTCAATAATAGCATAAATTATATAACTAATATATGTTACATTTTTACCTTTTCGTAATTTGTCTGCATGCTTTCTATCCTTGTTTTGTACATAACTGACTCATGAACTGACCAAACATGTTCTCTCTTGTTCACATGTACTGTACAACGTGATTTCTCTCAGAAAAGCACGTGGTCGAGATCCATGCTCTGATCAGATGCCTTAGCCTTTGTCACTGTCATTGTGTTCCCATAATCCTCTCTTATGAATGTGACTTGCCTGGTCTCTCTCTGCTTTTAACTTTTCACACAGTTTTAATTTGCAACGCTCGAATGGAGCGCAATCTCATGACCTCCATGGTTCGTATGTGTCCTGTCTGAGTTCAACACAACCACTGAACTCACATGACACTGAAATTAGTTTGATGTTTCACCCCAAACTTACAAAGCAAGCGTGTGTTTGTATATGGAGATGAAACCAACGTGTAACAGCTTTCCACAGTTTAATGAGGTCATGCTGAGCCCCTGACCATCTGACTAAAGCAAGTGACATCATGCCTCAGGATATCCCCCTTTCTAATTGAATTTATTTGCTCCTATGAAAAGAGATGAGTGGAGGCCACAGGAGTTTGTGCATGAGTTGTATTTAAAGCTAACAGGTGGTCTCTCATTTTCTGGCTATGTGGCATGTGCCACAGTCCAAATGAACAGCTCATTTTAGATGTAGTGAAAGGATTGCGTTTGCAGCTTAGCAGTCAGGGGTCAGGGGTCGAGGTGGTGGCTGACAAAGGACTGGACGACATCTTCATAACCTATGACCTTCACCCTTAAAAGCTCCATGGGTCATGACCCAAGCATGACCAGAGGCTGTGTGAACCTCTGCAGGTGGAGCATGTAAGTTAGTGTTAGACACTGCAGGGTATGTCAGCTAATTTAACAGTCACTTTTAAAAAACAAAACTAAACTAAATCAATGTGAAATCAAGTATAATTTATACTTTACGTGAATGATTTATCTGCACATGTTATTCAAATAAAGAAAGTTTGTCTTGATAAACTTTAATTAAAATTAAAATTTGACCCCATTAAAAGTTTGGGGTCGGTAAGATTTAAAAAAATATTTTTGAAAGATGTTTTTTGTGCTTACCAGGGCTGCATTTATTTGATGAAAAATAAAAAAAAAACAGTAACATTATGAAATATTATTAGAATTGAAAATAACTCTTTTTTTAAATTTGAATATATTTTTTGATGAATAGAAATGTCAAAAGAATAGCATTTATTTGAATTAGAGATGTTTTGTGACATAATAGATGTCTTTGTCACTTTTGATCAATTTAATGCATCCTTGCTGAGCAAAAAAACAAACAAACCCAACTGACCTCAAAATTTGAATGATAGGCTAATTAGCCATTATTTTTGCACACTCATATTCAGACTCCATTCTAGTATTTATGAACATGATTAGCTCCCAAAGTATAAAATTAATTTGACTTTTGTTTTGTTTTTTCTTATTGAATATTCTCTGATCGTTTAGCATTACTTTGCGGAAGTAAATCAGGTCACAAATGGCAATTCACATGGACAGTTACAAAGACAGAATAATGTGATAATAGAATTCAGCTTTGTGACATTCAACCCATGTTTTTCATGTTTGAGGATGTATGCTGAAATCTAAACCATGTCTGATCAACTGTTTGTCAGCAATGGTTGAAATTTGTGAGAGGAAAAGGAGGACGCTGCCATAATCAATGCCAAATGTGACCGTCAGCGTACTTCCTCTCACAAAGTGGCTTTATGCTTCACAGATACTTGTATGTAATTTGTAAACTTACAGACGAGTGTGTCTCCCATCATGATGCTGGTGATTTACTCTGTGGCAGAAATTGTTTATTACAATTACAAATGTTGCTGTTATAGTTTGGGTGTCTGGAAACTCAAGGTCTCCATCTTTGCCAAGCTTTGGATTTTATTTATAACCCCTTTTTATATGGATAGTTCATCTAAAAATCATCATTTATTCACCCTCGTGTTGTTCCAAACCAGTATGACTTTATTTTTTTTTCTGTATAACACAAAAATATATTTTAAAAAATGTCTCTGCTTTTTTTCTCCATGCAATAAAAGTCAGAGGGGTCCAGTCTTATTTGTTCATTGACTTTCATTGTATGGTCAAAAACGGTTCAAAATATCATCTTTTCTAGTCTACTGAAGAAAAGAAACAATATGAGGGTGATCACATGATGACAGAATTTCCATTTTTGGGTGAACTCTCCCTTTAAGAAGAATCATGTCATGGTACCGAGGGTAACACATTTGCTCTCTTCAGTCTGTAAGTCTTACAGATACTGTAACTGACATCCACATAAACTTTTTCATTTCTTCTCTTGGGGTTCTGAATGATTTACCTGAGGCCTGCATACCTTAATAACTCAATAAGCTAAAAGACTCCTGGTGCACTGTGCATTCAAGTCAAAGTGATACCGTATGGAGCACACGTTCATGTTTTGGGGGAGAACACCGTTTGTCTGCCCATGTTTATGGGGCTTTGACAGATCATGCTTATCCACTGAACTCCCCCAGACCGGAGAGGCTGTCTCTACCATTCCTCTCTTACTCAACCCATCCTCCCTCATCCAAAATAGCTGTCATGAGGCGGCGTATGACTGAGCTGCTGCTGTCACTGTGGCGACTGCATTGAAAAGCATTGTAGATTATATATTAGGGTCAGTTTATGCTGCACTAATGTTGTTTGGGTTTGTGGGCGGCTGTGTAATCAAGACCACACTATCTGAGAGGAGACGGCAAGAGGGGAAGTTGCCATGAAGCCATGTTTCTTCCACCCGCCCCCCCACCCCCATCGTTCCCTCTTCCTTTGGCCTGGGATCATTTACCGTAAGAGTGTTGAGATGTGAAGCTCGTGCCATTTGAGGTCAGGGGTTGGGGGATGCATGGAAGGAGGAGGCAGCGTTTCCAGTTTCTGGCCTGTACTTTGTCAGCATCACTGAGGTAATATCAATAAATCAATGGTTTTGGGCTCAAATTATGGGCAGGAAATGACATAAACTACCGTGTGCTTCAAGTATAAGCAATGGTAGAACTACCCTCCTGGTTCTACAATAGAGCATTGTTTACAGTGTCATTAAGTGACAGTGACTTTTATATTAAACAGTGAGTGCTATAACCCTAAAATCACAGGGCACTGATTGGTTGATAAGAATGTTGTTGCAGGAACATATCTTGTTTGGGTAAATTATGCTAAACTAGTTTACCTTGCTTGTCAGCCTAGTAAAGCTACCATTGACATTTTGTTGTTTTAGTCACTGACCAAATGATGGGTTTTATCTGCATCTTTTAATATGTTCACACAATGACTTGAATACACATAGAACAGGTTTTTAATTTCTGTATTAAAATTAATTTTGATATTTTTTTTAAGCATAAACCAAAAAATGTTAGGGTGATAATGACTTTATGAAACTCTTTTGATGTAATTAAAAGAAATTTTATTTTATATTTTAATTAAGTAATATGGCATAATTTGTATTATTTATTAGCAAAGAAATAAGCAGTAAAAAATTGTTTTTACTTTTTATATATTTTCAAAGTCATATGTAACCAGCATAGACTACCATCAAAAGTTTTAAGCCTGTTATGCTTACCTAAACTGCATTTATTTGATTAAAAATAGAGTAAAAACAGTAATATTTTGAAATATAATTACAATTTAAGATAACTATTTTCTATTTTAATACATTTGAAATGTAATTAATTACTCCAGTTTTCAGTGTCACATGATCCTTCAGAAATCATTTATAATATGTTGGTCCGGTGCTTAAGAAACATTTTTGTGCTGCCTAATATATATATATATATATATATTTTAATATATATATATATATATATATATATATATATATATATATTTAATTATATTTTCTTTGAATAGAAAGCTTAAAATAACATATACTTGAAATGGAAATCTTTTGTAACATTATAAATGTCTTTTTTTTCCCACAGTCACTTTTGATCAATTTAATATGTCCATTCTGAATGAAAATAAAATATTACTGGCCCCATACATTTGAACGGTAGAGTGAAATGTGCTAAGAAAGTCTTTTGTTTTCCTGGATATTCTTATTTGTCATTGACCCCATTATAAAATAGTTTTCCTAATGTATCCTTATACGATAGATGAAATATTTTCCTTGACATGCTCATCTCTCATAAATGGTAATGACATTCTGGAATTTTTCCAAATTGGTTATAATCAGTGGGCATGTGTAGATGAGTTACTGTCCTTGGACAGATCTGGGAGAACTTAAGCTCTCAAGGCTCTCTCACATTCATTAGAGGCCTAGCAGGGATGCTAATCAGCCTGCATTTACTGGGATTGGTCCCCAGGCTCCATCAGAACAATCACATGAATCCACTTTACAATGCCTGGAAGAGTAACGTGGATGTGTTTCGGCTGCATTTTAGGATACATATTAACAATTCATACAGAAGAAGTGTGATCATATAAGAGAAAAATCAAACAGTTTCTTCAAACGCATTCATACTTAGCCAGAAATTTGGAAATAGGCAGAAATGATGTCTTCCAAAATACCCCCGATGTCCATTGAGCACTTTGCCCCTAAATGGAGCATGTGAATGTTTTTTGATTTTAATGGATTTGTTAGAATTTTAATCCAGCCTTTGCTAATGTACAGTACATGAATCTTCCAACAATTTTCCTGTTTTTAATGGAATATTTTTTGAGGAATATTCCTCACATTAAACCACCATAGAGAAAATATAAGGGGGGAAATTATGATGATTTGCTTTATTATTGCTTTTTGCTCTCAAAGCATGACTTATTATGTGATGTTATGTCAATATACTGCAATATATGATAAATATAAGTCCTGTTTTATTTTATAGCATACAGGCTAGTATAATACTTGCAGTAAGTTCTAATGGCATAGTGGTGATGTGTTTCTCATGGTAAGCTAAATGAAAACCTTGTTGTTGTTCCATATTTTAGAACGATTATCCCCAACCTGTCCAATTAAAACAACCTATCACATCCTATGCATAACATTATAAGAAAGTATCGCTGATGATTGCCTGGATCAAAGAACAGCTACAGGTTTGTTCCAATATAACCACCTCGCTTTCATCACTTCTTACAATAGACCTCATATTTTAACACTGCATATGAGTGCCAGACCAACTTCCTCTTTGAACTGCCATTTGCCATAGTGTGGGAGGCACTGGTTCTGTCTGGCCTTTATAACACCATACTGTATGTCAGTAAAGGCTTGAAATTAATTAATAAGACTGTTGGTGGTTAGTTTGGGGTGTGGTGGTTCATGATATATTGAATAGGAAATTTGATTTATGAGTTGTGTTGATCTTTGATGATCTGCATTTTATTTTATTTTAATTAAATGTTATTTTATTAGTAGTATTTTTAATTATTATTTTAAAATCATGTCCATAAAATGACTGTCAATGGACAAATTAGTTGAAACATCATCTCTGTGGTGGTAAATGATATATTGAATAGGATGAGATAGGGTTTTGATTTATGAGCTGGATTGATCTTTGATGATCCGTTATCCATTATTCATGTTTCCAAGGGAACGGATTATTTTAAAATATTTAAATTCCCAAACCAATCTAGATCAACAGAGTCCAGGCTCTTCTCCTAAAGGAAAAAAAAAACTTGTTAAATCTATATTGAATCCTTAATTTTTCAATATCAATAATGTCTTAAAAAAACTATGTAAATTCTGCAAAGTAGTCCATTTTAAAATAACTTTGGTTAATGGAAGCAAATTTTTGAGATATAGGTCATAGAATCTTGCTGTACATGTGGCCTTCTTCCTTTTGCTCTGTTTTAGTATGATTTTCTCTCAAAAAGATTTTTTCACGAATGTTTCAAGTGTTTTTTTTTTCCCTTCAGTGAAAGCGGGGTCCAATGTTATTTTGGACCCCATCGACTGTCACTTTATGGACAATAACAGTCGAAACATTCTTCAAAATATTTTCTTTAGATAAAATCATACAGGTTTGTAACAAAATCACAAGTAAATTATGACTTTTATCACTTTAAATAACCAAGTTGCTTGCTGTGCCACATAAAAGCATAGCTCTGGATATACAGGGATTAGATTTAAACTGCAACATATACATGAGAGCGCTTGGAAATAGGCATGATTTCATCTTGAATTAAATGCACTGCCACTCACAGCCTCTCACCTCTTTAAAAAGAATCGGCAGAAAGGTCACGGTGAAGGAAAGGACATCCAGAGCTTAGCTCTCGATTAATCACGAGTCACGACCAAAGCATGGCTGCTTATCTTGATATAGGCCTGAGACCTTGTAGTAATGGATTCTCTCAGTTTCTTTTACTTATTCTAACCCTTGCAATATTAAGAAGCATATTCCCTTGGGAACAAAATAAGAAATCAGAGCTCAACCAAGTGATCTTGAATTACAGATATCAAGGGTTGTGTGCATTAGCGAGAAACTCTATAAGTTTGCTGAGACATGGAAAAAATAACACAAATTTTCCTGTTGGACAAGCAGTGACCTGTAATAGATCTGTTGTATAATCTGAAATTGTTTGTATGTGTTTAGGTCAGTGGGTTAATACGTGCATTTGAAACTGATGTCTTGCATTCAGTGTTTTGCCTTCAGTGAAAACGCAGATAAATTACAGCATCAGCCTCTTGACATTGGATGCTAGCAAAAGATAAACTCAAAGATTGATAATTTAGACCACATGCTAGGGACTGTAAGGAATATAATAACAAACCATTTATTGGTCTTGTAAAAACTCAGTGACCAAAGACCTCAGGCAATTTTGTTGTTGTTAACTATATAAAATTACGCATACATAGACATTTGTCTGTGAAATAGCTACTAGAATTTAGGAAGTTCAGACAGTTTGACCCCAAAAGACATTTACATTGTAATGCAATCACACACTAATGGTATTTTATATATTTACATATATTTATAGAGCTTGTTTAATGCATGTGAAGATGTTGTAAGAGTTTAAAAAGTCTAAATCTAAATAGCACACAAATTCTGCTGTATGTGTTTTGTAGTTGCATTTTTTCCTTGTCTGGGATGTAATTTTTCCTCTCTAGGTCTTTACTTTATAATTTGGAGTGCAATGGGGTGGCACCAGGTGAAAGAAGATATTGCTCTTTGGATGCTGAGATAAATTCAGTTATATAGGTCAAGATAAATGTAACTAATATTAACTAATGTGAAACTGCTGTTTCATGACTCATGATTTATTGCACCAGTTTTTAAGAGGTTTTAACGGAAAACATCTACCATGTGATCATACAGTACATGCAACTCTTCAATTCCAGATTTGCTCCTTTAATCAGAGTTGAGACATCTGCAACCCAAGAAAGCGATGAATTATAGCATATGGTGTTAAGTCCTATTTTCCGGGAGCGTTTGTCCCAAGAGTAGTTTTGGATAGGGAATGGATGAGTCTCTATGGCAGAGCACCGCTTCATCCAGACAGAATTATTGCATTTCTTTAACACAAGTCTCTAGTTTAACTGTAGAGTTCAGTAATATCAGAAAGACTAAGTGGTGGTTGAACGTTCTAGTTGCTTTTTGTGGGCTGAGTGTGTCTCGACAGTATTGATCAGCTGTGAAAAGCATAGCGAGTTAGTGATTTGTTGCACGTGACGTTGAGAAACCCTCAGAGTCTGCCGTTTAATTTATTGATGAATAAGGGATGGTGTGATGCAGATGGGAATTCTGCCTCTCGTCAGGACTGTCAGATTGATTGATGCCAGAAGATTATTGCACATGTGCAGAAATACTGTATGGCTTTACACTTAATAGGCATTGATGAATGGGCAGAAAATTTAGACCCCCCTCTTTAATTCTACAGACTCGCTGACCTTCTTTTTATCTCTTGTGAAATGTACAAACTCTATTTATGGATGTTCGTCTGATAATCAGATTAATATCTACAAAAATTATTTCACATGTATATTATTATTTATTATTGAATTATTTGTTTATATTTATTTGTTTTATATTATTATTTTTTATTTATTTACAGTTGTTAAAGGTGCTGTATTTAAGATTTTGACTCAACTAAAGTATAAAAATACCATAATATGTTTGCAGATATTTAAGAAACATGCTAAGTTAACATGCAAACAAAACATGCTTTTAAAAGCTGGCAACCAGACAGGACAATCTTCTTGCTGCTTTTACACTTCCTGTTTTCACAAAATATTATTATTGGAATGGATATAGGGAGAAAACTAAAAACATCAGGATCCATAAAAAAGAGTTCCCTGACCTTGCCATTTTGACCAGATGTCACATCCTCTTTTCACAATCCTCATAAATGGCACCAAGCAACATTTTGAAACTTCTCCCAGAGTTGACCGTATAAAATTTTTGCAGGCCCGGCAGAGTCAAAGGTCATTTCCCCTTGATGTTTTGCAAGGAGCCCTTTGTTGTGCTACAGGCGCTAAGGTCTACAGGCCTTTATGGAGTTGATGAATGGGAAGGTTTGTGGACCACCAAAGAAATTTTGTTTACAGAACATCAACGTCATGGTGGGACAGAGGTCACCGCTTAAAGCAGAGTTAAGGGGTCATAACCTCAACCTTTCCAGTAGCAGGAGCCCTGTTGAATAAGGGCCTGAGATTCTTGAATCCTGCACTTTTACCATGTCAGGACTGTAATGTGAATCAGCTGTACAGCTGCAGTTATATGGGCGTGACAATAAGAATATTATCTGTGGTGGTGTGTGTAAAAATGTGATTACGGTTTCTTTTAACTGTATTATGAGTTCAACTGATTTAATAGCTTCAAAATAGCAATTTTCATAAACCATATTTCTTCATTTCATGGTTCTCTGGAATGCTTGATTCTGACTGGTCACTTGCTGCATTCAACAGTCAAATATTTTCTGTATAATGACCATTAAACTATAACTGTCTGTTTCACCAGGCAACCGCATTTTATGCCTCTTGTATCATTCTGCAGTCTTGTATTAGTCTTGTATCTAATGAAATAATGTCAACTCAAATCAATGTTTCCTTCCATTTATTTACTTAAGTGA
Organism: Cyprinus carpio; assembly: GCF_018340385.1. Lineage (NCBI taxonomy): Eukaryota > Metazoa > Chordata > Actinopteri > Cypriniformes > Cyprinidae > Cyprinus > Cyprinus carpio. The sequence goes on along the minus strand of NC_056581.1, from coordinate 9,739,088 downwards.
TAAGTAGCTGTGTAATAAAGAGGATAACACACAGTCAGACGTTTATTATCGCAAAATAAACCCCTTCAGGGTGATATAAGGCTCCTGATCCCCCGTCTGGGTTTATATTGTGATAATGACCAGCTGAGTCTATATTATCCCTTACTTAATATCTTCTTAATGATTATATACTGTATGAACTGTTGGAGATAATGTTCACAAATTGAGAGAGATTTCTCCTGATGTGTTCAGTTAGTATGAATTTGACCTGATCTTATCCAAAAATGAGTTTTCCCAAGTTTGTCTTTGCAACTAGTGGAGTTTACAAGTAGCTCTGACATGCATATAAAAAAATTGTTCATAGGGTTATGTTCATGTTTGTTCAAACCTTGTTTTATATATATCTTAACTGTACATTAAACATTTGTAAGATTTGTAATTTTTTTTAAGTGCATTATGCCCATGAAGATGCATTTATTTGATCAAAAGTCTGGTTAAAGTGTAATACTGTGACATTTTTTTACAATTTAAAATAACTCTTTTCTATTTTTAGATATTTTAAGATGAAAGTATTTCTGTTATGGTAAAGCTGTATTTTCAGCATCATCTTCAGTGTCACATGATCCTTCAGAAATCATTCTAATATGCTGATTTGCTGCTCAAGAAACATTTCTTATTTTTATCAAAATTGAAATGTGTTTTGCTGCTTAATATTTCTTTATGGACAAAGTGTTCCCTTTTTCTGAATTTTTTGATGAATAAAACATTTTAGAAAAGATTTATTTATTACTTAAATAAGTCGTTACTTAAATTTTTGATCAATTTAACGCACACTTGCAGAATAAAAATATAAATTAATTACACCAAACTTTTGGATGGGAGTTTATTTCGTCAAGTTACATTTCTTTCCTTCCTTTGCATCCAAAATTTTTTTTTATCCCAATCCAGACCATCTCTTACTCATTTTCTGACTGCTTTCCACCCTGTAAGTTGGTCATGCCACCAACATATCATTGAGGTGCTGTACAGAAACCAGCACACAGAGAGGGCAGGATGCCCAGAAAAACAAAGGCTTTTATGATTTGTGGAAGCATAGAGGAAAGAGATCCAAGACATTTTTCCCTTTCCTCGCCTTCAGCAACTACAGCAACAGTCCCTGAAATCCCCTGAGAATATCCCGAATTCTCTCAGTAACATTTGTCCCTCATGAAAACACTGTTTTCAATATTGTATGGCTGCATATGGTATGCATTTGATGAATCTACGCTTCTGTCCTCACATTAATGTCACTGTAAATTGGCCATAGCTCTTCCCGAACACAAGGCCAGATTTTTCTGCTTGTATCAGTCGCGGCGTCCTTCACCACGAGAAGCTAATGCTCAGTTACCTCCTCCACATTACTCCTTAGATTCTCCATCTCTCAGCAAGAGTGACCCTCTTTCCGTAGACATTCCCCCAGGCATTCAAGGGAAGGGATTGTGAATCGTAAAGTGGAGACACTTTTCATCCCTGCTGCTCTCTCTCTCTGCTTCTCTTTCTGCCTTCTCTTGTTTTCCTACTCCACTGTGAGAGATTGATGAGACAGGTGCGGCCAAGAACAGACCGGCTGGCAGTAAATCCATGGTACAATCAGCTAGAGGACAGAGAGAAAGAACATACAAAGAGATGGGGATTTATGTCTGGAGTGTCTTGGATATTTAATGGGACCATACTGAAGTCTCAGCATTATTGATTAATTATTTTAATGGAAACATATTAAGACCTCTGAATCTGATCTTCTTGGATTCTCTGGTTTAGGACGTCAGGTGACCGTAATTCTGACAACGTTCTCTGTGTTTGTGCTCCGCAGGTAAAAGCAGGCGATGCAGATGGTGGGTCATTTGGGGCCATTACATACTCTATTGGATCCGGGCCTGCTAGTGCTCCACCCAGTCAGTTCACCATCAATAAGGAGACTGGACAGATCTGCACCAGTGTGGCTCTGGATCGAGATGAAGGATCAGACAGTTTTGACTTCACTGTGACTGCAACAGATGGGGTGAGGGAATGAGTTTGTACCTGCCTCTAATAGGAATATTCTGTGTTCAGAACAAGTTAAGCTCAATCAAAATTTGTGGCATAATGTAGACTGCCACAAAAAATTGTATTTCAACTTTATGAAGTACTTACTGTGGAATTGAATGGGGCCAATTCTTGGAGACCAGAAATGCGAAGCCTATAATGTTATGAAAACATTGATTTATCTGTTAAAATGAGTGTTTTTTGAGCTGTGAAATTGTTCTCATAATTCATTTGAAGAGTTTTGGTGTTGTGTTGTCATGGCAACTGAATTATAAATAAGTGAATAACTTCTTTAAAAAATTTTAAAAGTTAAAATCATGTCAACACTCATATTATTTGCACATTGTTTACATATTTTAGCTATACTTATGAAATCATGAGTATTTTAAAACGGGTGCCATTCACTTTTTAAATATTTTTAAATAAAGCAGAAATAAAATATTAATATTAGATAAAAAGCTTAAACTTAAATTAAAAATTTTCAGTGTTCCCTTGTCAACTAATTGAAATTGAAATAAATAAGGTAAAGGTGAAGTACTAAAATTACTAAAACTAAAATTGAAATAAAAATAAATTAAAGCTACAGTATATAAAAATTAAAAAACAAACAAATAAAAACAAATGAATACATGACAAAAGCACAAAACAAAATGAAAAATAAAGATATAAAAGTAAATCTGAATTCAAAATATTAATAAATGCTATCTTAATATTAGGGTCTGTAACCAAGATTTTTATTATAATTATTATTATTATTATTGGGGTAATCAACATTATGCCATAAGTGCTGTTCGTTGGTCTTAAACTCAACACACAATATTGCTAAAAGGCCCACACTGAATGCAGGGCCAGCCCTAACCAATTTGGTGCCTTAGGCAAGATTTTAGCTGGTGCCCCTCATATTGCAGCCAAAAGAATGAATAAAAATATGAGTGCATGAAGAATATGGTTAGTTGTTTTATTAGCCTATATTTTGATCTAAATTAGGCTATCATTTCAAAATCCTGAATCTAAAACAGAATGGTCTGACTTTAGCTTTGTGAAATTAGGCTACACAAAACATACCAAACAGCAGATGGGCTGAATGAAAATGTAAATTCACTCTCTGTCAGCAGGTGGCGCTTAAGGAACAGCAGTGATGCATTGTTTACTTGATTACTGCTGTAAACACAATGCATTATACTGAGGCAAGATGAAAGGAAAATGGCATCTAAAATTTTTCTTAAGGCAGTCAGTTCCCCTCAGAGATAAATTCATACAGTACTTCGTGCATTGTGAACAGTGAGCTTGCTCTTCTTGCTAATGTATGTAAAGAGTTTGCCTATTTCATCTATGCGGCGGGCCGGCCCTGATTGTATGTTAGGGTCCAAAAGTGTGAGAACACCTGGAAAATTTTTAAGTGTTTGAGAAACCTTTGGAAAATTATACACTGCAGCTTTGAGAGTTGAAAGCCTTAAAACTCACTTCAGAAACATAAAGGTTGGTTTAAAAAAACACCATAAGTTCTATTGTTTAGCACCTAGATGCCCAATCACATGCCCTACTCAATTCTGTCTTCTCTCAGTTGCCAGTTACAGCAATCATGAGCTCTCTAAACGAAAAGGCAATAAAACGCAGTGTCCCAGGGGCACATTGCTGTACATACACATACACACACACACTCATATTGTTTCCCTTTATAAGCTGCTAGCAGCGGCCCACTTTGTTTTCCATTTCATTTTTAATGCAGCCATAAAACGCTGGCTGTGATGAGCGAGCAGGTCCACTACACTATATACTACAGCTCACTGGCCCCTAATAACCTGGAAAGGCAATTATATCCCACTGTGAAATTTTCTTCTGCATTATTACACACAAGAAATCATCCAGATTGATTAGACAGTAGTGTGACATTATCTACAATCCTGTCGTTGTTATCATCAGTAATATGATATGATATTTTCCCATAGGGAGGCCTTACATCCTCCGCAAATGTGAAGGTGTCACTGGTGGACATTAATGACAACAGACCTACATTCTATCCTGTGAACTACGCCGTCAGCTTGAGCACACAGAGCATGCCCGGGACCTCTGTTGTCAGGGTAACGGCCCAAGACCCAGATGCTGGTACAAATGGTAAAGTGACATATCACACTGTCCCTGATGGAGGATCCAATTTCTTTACCCTCAACAAGGACACAGGTATTTCACTTAAATACATTTCAGTTATTAAATAAGGTATTTAGGTATTTGGCTTTTTGGTTATTTCTTTTGTGTTCTTCTCATTTTTATTTATTTATTTTTTTTCTAAAAAAATTTAAAAATGTAAATTTTGTGTAACTTTGAAAAGGCCTTATGACTTTCTTCAAGGAACACAATTTTTTTTTATTCCAATAAACGGTTGTCAGCTTGAAAAAAGGCTGAGAAAATTTGCTCATTCGTATCCTCATCTGTAGTTCTCACAGTCTTCAGATATAATCATATATCAAATTTAATTCCATTCCCACTGCATATTTTTTTTTCCCTGAGGTGTGATCTCGCTGTCACGCTCACTGCATGGAAAGGCCAACTCTGTCATCACCATGGTGATCACAGCACGGGATGGAGGTGGTCTCACAGCACCTGTCAATGCCAAAGTGAACATCAGCGTTGTGGCCGGCTCAGTGGCACCTCCGGTGTTCGAGCAGGTGCAGTACTTCTTCACCGTGTCTGAGGACGTGCTCCGGGGTACCGAGGTTGGCGTAGTGAGGGCCAGCGGCAGGAATGGTTAGTTTCAGCTATTTCCATCTTACATCTTCTTGGAATTACCATTATATTGTCTAAAAATAATCTAAAATAAGTAGCCATGTGCTGCTGCATACTTTGACATAGCTCTGCTAACCTCACTGCTGTGGCTCTCTGTGAGACAGTCAGGGGTGCTGAAAACCTGATGGGGAATATTTTCAATCTCGCTGAGCCAGTTGTGCAAATACAGCAGCAGCTGCAGTGTGAACCTCATTAAACAGTCACATCCATCACAGATTCCACTCTACCTCATGTTGCTGGAAATTATTATTTGTTGATGTATATTTTCTGATAGCACAGGCATATGTTGAGATGTTTAATGAAAAATGATGGGGAATTCTATAGGATGAACATATCTGTACTAGGGATGCACTGATATTACAATTCTGGCTGATAGCGATAAGCTGATAATGTGAGGCATGATGCATGTATGGCTGATAACTGATAAATTGCCAGCATTTAAATTTGATAGTATTTTATCTAAATAAATTTTAAATAAAACACTAAAAACTAAAAGTCATTTTAAATGTGAATTTTAAAGTGAATTTAGGCATCACACCATTATATTGAAAAATGTATGTTTATTTTGAGATTTGCAAAAGATTACATTTAAGGGTGTTATTAAAGTATTTTTAACTTAACTTAATAATTAAGTAAGTAATAATTGGGGAAATGTGAAACAGTGGAAATAGGCATGTACAATTAAATAACCAATAATACCTGATATTTATCCAATATAATCTGATATAATATTTTTTAAAGAAATTAATACTATTTCATTCTGCGAGGATGCATTAAAGATTTTTACAATGCATTGTTACAAAAACTTTCTATTTCAAAAAATGCATTTTTTTTAACTATTCATCAAGGAATCTTGAAAAATGTATAGCAGTTTTCACAAAAATATAAGGCAGCACAACTTTTCAACTTTTATAATAATAAGAAATGTTTCTTGAGCAGCAAAGCAGCATATTAGAATGATTTCTGAAGAATCACGTGACACTGAAGACTGGAGTAATGATGCTGAAAATCCAACACAATAATGAATTACATTTTAAAATATATTAGAATAGAAAGCAGTTATTTTAAGTTATAACATTTCACAAGATGTTTGATCAAATAAATGCTGCCTTGATGAGCATAATTAAAAATCTGCATTTGTAACCAAAAAGTTGCATGTTTGAATCACTCAAGGGATGATCCATGAATCATCACCATTGTTTACTTAAGTTTCTCTAAGAAATCTGTCCTTGTAATAAGTTTAGAAATTCGCTTTAGATTAACTCATCTGCTAAACCACTGTTTATATATCTTATCCCATCTCTTTCTTGCTCCAGGAGTCTCTAAGGATGTCACCTACACTATCTCTGCCGGGGATCCAGATGGCTATTTCATGGTTGATCCAGAAACTGGAGCGCTCAGAACAAGCCTTCCTCTGGACCATGAGTCACGACCCTTTTTCGACTTGGAAATTCAAGCTCGCAGCGGCTCCCCTCCAGCTTTTGGAGAGACTCGCGTTCGAGTCACCATTGCAGATGTGAACGATAACGCCCCCATATTTTTCCCGTCATCGTCTGAATCTCTACTCCTGCCGGAAGCCACAAAAATGGGTACTGTGGTGTACCGCGTGCAGGCGGAGGACCGCGACTCCGGCCCTAACGGACAGCTGAGCTTTGACCTGATGTCAGCGCAGCGCACATTTGGCGTGGAGCGCAGCAGTGGGGAAATCCGGCTAATTGGGAGTCTGTCGTATGACAGCGTACCTCGCTATGACCTCCAAGTGATCGCAAAAGACAGTGGCGCACCTCAACTCAGCGCTACGTTCAGTCTGGTGGTTCACATCCAGGCAGAGGACGACCAGGGTCCTGTGTTTGACACGATGACCTACCGTGTGGAGTTGAAGGAAAACACTGCACTCAACACCAACTTCTTACAGGTCCGGGCACTCAATAGAGATCCCAGTGGAAATGGAGGGTCGTCCAAAGGCTCCACACCATCTTCCACACTGGCATACCGGCTCCTGCCTGATGGGGACGCGGCGGGCTTTGGGATTGCCCCGGACAGTGGATGGCTGTTTGTTAAGAGTGCTTTAGACCGTGAGGCCAAGGATATTTACCTGTTAACTGTGCTCGCCACCTCTGGAAGTGGCCAGATGGGGAAGACCGGCAGCGCGACAGTGAGAGTTTCCGTCACAGATGAAAATGATAATTCTCCTCGCTTCTCTCAGGAAAGGGTGTTCTTGGCAGTGAGAGAGAACTTGCCTGCGGGAACTGGTTTTGGGAGGGTGTCTGCTACCGACCGCGACGCTGGTCTCAACAGCCGCCTTGCATACAGATTACTCCACACGGACCGCTACTTCCAAATCAATTCCCAGACTGGTGAGCTGGAACACAAACCTGCAAAAACATTTCTTATTTATACATTTAGAAAATTTTCTAGATAAGGGATTTTCAAGCTTTTTGACACCTAATATGCTTCCTAAAAGGGCAGCTATATATTTTATGTATAAAGAGCCATTAGTGTGAAAAATAGGGAAAAATGGGGAAAATGTTTACTTTATATAATTTTTTTCTCCTCACCGTTAAAGTACTGTTAACTGTATTTCCTCTGAAGAAAAACAAAACTATGCCTATCAGTAAACTAAAATAATTGAGATTTTTATCTCCAACAGAAAAGATTCCAGTTTAAGAAAGCAGAAATAAACAGTTTTGTTTTGTATTTTGTTTTGTTTTCATTCTGTGCATTGTTGAAAATCCCTCTCTAGACTCTTCATCAACTGTTATTTTAGTATTATTTATATACGGTATATTCTTATAAGTATTTACGAATATTTTAAATTAGATTTTATTTTTATATTTTCATTATTTGGTTATGTGCTTTTGGTCATTTTTATTTTTATTATTTTTTGTTGTTGGTTTTTTATTTTTAATTTTTTTTAGTATTTCTATTTAGATTTCATTTATTTTTATTTAGTTTTTCGTAATTATAGTACTTAAACTTCTGATTTTCATAATTTTTTAAGTCTAATATTTATATTTAGTTTATTTCAGCTTTATTTCAATTTCCGAAAAATATTTTTTAAATAGTTTTAGTTGACAGTAACGTCACTGAAAATTATTTGCAAGCATTCTAGAGTGAGTATTCTGACTAACTCAAACATTTCACGTGTAGGTGAAATCAGTACCAGAGCAGCTCTGGACCGTGAGCAACAGTCCAGTTATCAGCTCATTGTGGTGGTTCAGGACGGTGGTACCCCTCCACGTAGTGCCACTGGAACAGCCCATATCACGGTGCTGGATGAGAACGACAACGCGCCAGCATTCAGCCACACACAGCCTGGCAGGGAGATTCTCATTCAGGCAAGAAACAGACTGGCACAGACTATATTTAAAGCTTTAATTCAGTGTGTCATAACATAGGTGCTTGTGTTTATTAAAGCACAGTTTACACATCATAAAAACTTCATTACGTCTGTACATAATATCTTTCAAAAATTGTTTATGTGACCTTGGATTTGTTCCCGCTCTTGAAGTTGTTTGTATCAAGTATAAGCAGCCAGACTGTGTTGTTTAAAACTTGCTTGATGTTTTCCAGGTTCAGGAGGGTCTTCCAGCCGGTTCTTTATTAGGAACTCTACACGCCAAAGACCCAGATGAGGGAGAGAATGGCACTATTTTCTACTCATTATCAGGTAAGCAAAAGTCTAGAATATTTCATAAGTTCTTCTTATTGCCCGAGGATGTTATTGCAAAAATGGTAAACCTGTAAAACTGAACATGTCCTTACAGTTGTCTTTGTACCCAATGTGATGTATTGTACAGATAATTATACTACCATATTTGTCTATATTTATGCTTCCATTTGCCCTTGTTTTTAGGCTCCAGAGCGGAACGTTTCTCCTTCAACCCAAACTCCGGAGAACTGCGCTCCTCTTCCCCCCTGAGGCGAGCTGAAAAGGCAGAGTACAGCTTCACTGTCACTGCCACGGACCGTGGAGCTCCATCTCAGAGCTCTTCAACTGCCTTACTTATACAGGTGAGAATATCCAGGCACTTTTTAAAACATCACTTTCAATGTTGGAATCAAGGTAAGTATGTCAGACCCGTGATCTAGTGGTGAGGGTACATGTTGGACTTTGGTGCTCATGCAGAAATCTGGATTCCGTCGTGCCACTAACTCCCTCTCCTTCATAATTTCTCCTTTTTAGAGTGTCTATAGTTAAAAACTAAAATGGAAAAAAGTCAAAGCGATGCCAATAGCTCACATTTAACCATATTTGTGTAGCATCAAGTAGCCATTAGTTTAGTTTAGTTTAGTTTAGTTTAGTTTAGTTTATACTCAAACTTTTGACCAGAAACTTAGTGTAACTGAAGTCTTCAAAAATTAACAGTTATTATATATTATAGTATTATATACTATTTAGTATATATACTATTAAAGTCTTATTTATAATTATTTTAGAATTAGCTTTTATTTTAACATTTTCAGTTTAATTTTAATTATAGTATTATATACTATTTAGTATATATACTATTAATTTTATTTTATTTTATTTTATTTTATTTTATTTTATTTTATTTTATTTTATTTAATTTTATTTTATTTTATTTTATTTTATTTTATTTTACTTTTCCTTTTCTGCCTGTGCAAAACTTTCTGATGGGTGTTGTGTGTGGTTGCCAAGGTGCCTGTAGTGTTTTTAGCATGTTTTGGCCGGTTGCTTCAAGTCATAAAACTGCCCTTAATTAATTTTTTTAGTTAATCTGCCAAAATCTTAAAATCTTGGTGCAAGAGCACCAATATGGACAAGTCATCTTTCACTGTGCCAAACTATCATCATACTTACAGTCCCCTGAGCTGTGGCATCATTATTCAAGCAGGGAAATGAGCTGTGACCCAGAGGCCAGCCCCTGCCTATGCAAACACAAACACCTCAAAACTCCCAGGATTATTTCCTGTTCCAGAGGAACTTACTGTAACACAAAACCCTGTATCAATCCCAACACTCAGCCTGGAACTGCGTGAATCAGACATGTCAAACTATATCTTTGACAATAGGATAATTTTCATGGCTTTTTATTCCAACGTAAAAGAATCTGTATTCTAAAGAGTTTGTTCTCTGCAGAATGTTTTCTGCCAGTTCTCTTTTGTAAAGAAACATCTTTAGTGCTTTTGCAGATGTGATTTCAAAAAAGGAGTTGGAGGCTAATTGTAGAGTGTGCAGTTGCATGCCATTTCTGTTCTTTCTGTTTGTATGGGGAAGATGAGAGTGAGAGAGAGACAGAGGGAGAATGCACCTTTGAATCAAGTGTTCCCAGATGGCTCTGATGAGGCCCAGCTGTGGTTCCCCCTGATCAAACGGATAGCTGCAAACCTCGGTAGCGCTAATGCCAATATGCTCGCACCACAGAACCTTGCCACCGTAGCAATCTCAAGATAATATTTTACATACCATCAGTAATGCCAGCTTCATTTTGAAAGTCCATTGTACTTTGCACCTAAAAGAGATCCCAGAAATGGATCAGCATTAATCCTTCTGTTGCTTCCCTTCCTGTGATCCGGTATGTGTGTAGTGTTTTGTTTTTACATGGGGATAATAGTATGAAAGGCTTCACCTGTCAACCATTTTCCAGCTTTTACTGTACTTCAAGGACTTGGGAAATGATATCACGGGCCTTTAATGTTGGCAGACAGGTTCACTCCATTTTATTTTTTCAGTATTGAAAGAAATCTTTTATGGTAACCAAGGCTGCATTTATAAAAATACAGTAAAAACAGTAACATCGTAAAATGTTATAATTCAAAATAAGTTTTTTTTTTACAGTGTTATTCCTATGATGGCAAAGCTGAGTTTACTCCAGTCTTCAGTGTCACATGATCCTTCAGAAATCATTCTAATATACTGATGTGGTCACAAGAAACATTTCTTATTATTATCAATGTCAAAAACAGGTTTTTTTAGAATTCTTTGATGAATGAAAAGTTCAGCATTTATTTGAAATAGAAATCTTCTCTAACATTGTAAATGTCTTTACTGACACTTTTTGTCAGTTGTTTGGAAAGTTTCATAGTTCAAGGAGGTGTATTGTAAAATATACTAGTTGAGCTTAAAAAGTAACTAACGTTTCTTCTGACGTCTTTGGTTTCCAATCTGTAGGTCATTGGCTCTACAAGGACTCCTCCAAAACCCAACACCTTATCCATGACTCTCAACTCAGTGGAGGGAGCCAAGCCAGGCTCTGTTATTGGCTCGGTTAGAGCACATGACGAGCATGAAATGACCTTAAACGGTCAGGTGACCTACCTTGTAGTGGGAGGAACAGATCATGAAGGAACATTTATGGTTGACCGTCTCACAGGAGATGTTTACTTGGCTAGAGAACTGGATTATGAAAAAGGGTCACGGTATACTCTACAGATCGAAGTGGACGATTTCTCCAAGGCCTATCCAAGCACTCACATGGTTCAGCTGGAAATCAACGTGCAGGATAGTAATGACCATGCGCCAGAGTTTCCAGAAGATCCAGTCACTATAGTTATTCCTGAGAACATACAAGCTGGCTCCTCCATTTACACCTTCCAGGCGACTGATGAAGATGGCAGTGGACCCAACAGCGAGATACGTTATTCTATCCAACAGCAGTGGCCTGACATCCCAGACCTCTTTAGTCTTGATCCTGTCACAGGAGTCTTAAAACTGGGCCGAGAGCTGGACCATGAGGAGACCTCCAGCCTGTTCCTGGTGGTCCATGCAACGGATTCAGCCTCGGACCCCAGTCAGAGACTATATGGATCGGTGACGGCACGAGTGTTCGTTACAGATGAGAATGACAATGCTCCGATCTTCAGCTCCCCGACTGCTGTTAGTGTGATGGAGGACCAGCCGGTGGGCTTTGTCCTGCTTTACGTCATTGCCCGGGATGCAGACCAGGGTGAAAACGGCCGAGTGTCCTACAGGATCCAGTCAGGAAACACAGCAGGGCGGTTCGGCCTCAGCCCGGACAGTGGTAAGAATCATTATTTCGCTCTATTTGAAAAACATCTTTTTCTCACACCATGCTGCTTATGGACCATTCACTCAAATCCAGTAGTAATTTAGCAGAACAGATAATTTACTTGAACGTTTATTCATGGGAGTGCACTTTGATTTTGGCCCGTCGACCTCACCTCTTTGGCGACTGAAATATGCATGTATTAGTTTGAAATTCCTCCCGTTATCCAAGAATACAACCATTTACCGCTCACTCAAAATTAGATTAAATAGACAGTCACCTAATCGACTGAACAGCTGTACTCGATTTTCCTTCCATTATTGTCAGATGGTTTATGATGTAGGTTAGGGTTTCGTTTCTGTTCTAAATAAGGCGTATACTATACACTATGTATATAAAAGTTGGGTTGAAGCACATAATAAAGTCACAGCTGATATTAGCCAGACACTGAGGAGAAAGTCTTTAAACTCTTTGGGCACTTTAAGTAGGAGGTCTAGAGATGGACTTTAAGCACAAAACCAGAGCTACCGTATTCAGAAGCAGAAGCCAGCTCAAACATCTCAATGATGTGTTTAAAACTTGAGTGTTTGTTGGACTATAAATTTAAAAAAGGAGGCCGCACACAGACTTCTCACAAACACACAATAATATTTCGCAGTCAGCAAGCAGTCAGGCTGCCATATCGACCACAGGGGTGTGTTTATCCTGAGTGACCCTCGCCTGGGGTCCTGCTGGTGACATCATTGCAGAGAGGTATAGCTGGAAAGGTTCAAAATGGAATCATGACAACAGCTTTCTTCCTTGGTCTTCAAAAACTTAATTCTCAAATTCCTTATAGAGAGTGGAGGAGCTAAACTGAGGAGAAAAACAGAGGATGAATAAAGCTAAAATGAATGTCAGACTGTAGTTATGGATATTGTGTTTGACTTGTTACAACTATGTTGTATGAGCAGTTTTATGTTCACATAGCAAAGAAGAATTAGCCCCTTAAGCAATGAATGAATGAATGAATATACAGATAAGTAAAACAAAAAACTACATAGCACCCCCATTCTTCTCAGTGAACTTTTTTCTCAGCAGGCACATGTATTATTATATTATATTAAATCAAAAAATTAAATAATCTGTATAAATAATAATTAAATGTTGAAGCTGAACTACTAAATTTACTAAAAAATAAATTCAAATAAATTACAGCTAAATAAAACAAGTAAAAAAAAGACAATCTTAAATATTAATATTAAAACTTAAAAAAATCTGCATTTGTCTATTTATATAATATAAGCATATTATATTATATTTAATTATTATTATTATTATTATTTTTTTTTTATTTTTTTTTGCGATTTATGTTGCTTGCTGAAACAAATTTAACTACATATAAATGGCCATTAAGGGAGAAACATGCTTTTTATCCACAAAATGGTGTACAGTAGTTGCAGCATCCTAAGCTAACTGTCTAAGCTAACCTGCCAGTTATCTTTTTTTTTAAATATGTACTTTGGTAATATCATGGTATCATTAAATATTATGCTGTATACCATCAATATTGTACTAAAACAGTACTTTTCCTAAAGGTAATCTCATCAGTATTTGTTGTGGTGGGCTATTTTAGTCACAAATGAACTTCTATACTCGGCAGAGTAAATGATTTGCCCAGCCATATTCAAGTAGAGCTTTAAGATATAACGAAATATTACAAATATGCATAGTATAAAACAGAACAGCTCCCTGACCTCGGTCACACATCTCCAGCCACAGGGCAACTGATCACGAGGCCATCTGCAGCAGATTTACAGATGTTTTTCTCTTCTCCAGGCTCTCTCTCCATTCTCAAACCTCTGGATCGTGAGGAACATGAGAGCTACAACCTCAGCATTGTTGCTGAGGATCATGGGATACCTCAGCACTCCACCACTCAGGTGCTGTCTATCCAGGTGATTGATGTGAATGATGAAGCACCATGGTTTGAACGCAGCGAATTTGAAGCCCAAATCAAAGAGAACCAGCCAGCAGGAACAAGCATACTGAAGGTCTCCGCCTCAGACCGGGATCACGGTGAGGAATAGTTGATTAATTCCTGCAATAATCCATGTGTTAAATGTGCCTTTACTTCTAAAAAGAATCACCCACATTTCAGGGTATTCCAACCTTTTAGAAATTCATGACCTGTGTCTGAAATCTTCGCCATCTGGTTAAAGCAGTTATGTTGTGTTGCGGTGGGGGCAGTGTTTTTTTAACGCTTCCTGTGGAGGGTCTGAGGGACTCATTCTCAGCCCCCTGTGCTCAGTGAGAGAGTATGAAGGAGAGATTGTAAAGACCTTCCTCAGGAAGCTTTAAGTGAGTAAGCAGGTGCTTGTGCCAAAGCTCGCTGACTTTGCACGCAATCTGGCACCCGTATGTCTTTGGTCCACACTTAACACTTGTGTGGACCATGACTCAGGGGCTGAATCAGCAACATCAACTACTAATGAAACCAGTATTAAATCCAAAATGAAAAGGTTTGAACCTGGATATTTTATGTTATTAATGTTTTAATTCACATCAGGTTGTTCACTTCCTGTACACATACTAATTTAGAAAGGAAGGGCAGACTACTCATACTACTTTTTTGCAGTATAATTACTGTGCACTTTGTGCTAATTTTCAGTATTACCTACTACATTTGCCACTTGACAGAATACTGTGTCCCACAATGCAATGCACCTGATTTGATCTATCATTTAGCAATAATAATAATTTATAAATAATATTACTATAATTAAATAATAATATTAACCATGATTTTTAACATCTCTCTTTTGACTTGTTATTTGATCTGACTGCCAAAAGACATTTAAAAAAATATATTTAAATAAAAGTTAAATAATATATTTATGTAAGTTATTACTATTTAAATAAATAATGCATTTTATAAAAATGTATTTAATTTGTAATTTATTTGTAATAACTAGATACCACTCATATCAACATATGAGTAAGGACAGTGTAGTATAGAACTGTTTGAAAGGTTTCACTTTCAACTCAAAGATAGTTGGTAATGTGGAGTGTTTACTGTGCAGTATTCAGAAGCCAGTTTGCTAGTATTCGATTTTGATCATTGTTGATTATATATTACTATTTTTGTTGCAGGCACTAATGGCTTGGTTACTTATGGTGGTGTGACTGAGGATGGATTCACAATTAATCCAGAGACGGGTGTGATATCTGTCACTCAGGTTCTAGATAGGGAACTTCAGGACCACTACACTGTAACAGGTAAATAAACACAATCAGGATCTGCACATAATATGGCTGAAACAGTGTTATTTTAGCATTATTTGTAGACTGTTATAGTATTTATTAATATTGAATTAACTTCAAATATTTTATTTAATTTTTGTTATTTATTTTAATGTTAGTTATTTTTTAGTTTTGTTACAGTATGTGCTTTTATTTTTTATTAGTTTTTTATTTATATTTTGATTTAGTTTTAATTTAAGTTTTAGTAATTTTAATGATTGAGCTTAAATGCCTCGGCAAATAACAGAAATAATTTTTGTTTTTACGTTTTTCATCTAATATTTATTTTATTTCAGCTTTATTTAAATTACCAAAAACTATTAGTTTTAGTTACTAACAACACTTGCCTGAAAATGGTTATATTATTATTAAAATATTATTTTCTCTAATTCTAATTTCTAATATTATTAAACTTAACAATCCTCTTTATATCTTTTCTATGCAATAGTGTATGCAAAAGATGGAGGCATACCCCCTAACTTTGCCAAGGCTCAAGTGCACATCACAGTGCTGGATGAGAATGATAATGCTCCTGCTTTCGGGCAGCAGCATTACAGTCTGGAAGTGCCTGAGAACCAAGAGCCCGTGGAGCTGTTCACCCTCAAAGCCACAGACCTGGACACTGGAGAGAGCGGAAGACTGGAATATAAGATCACTGGTAAAACATTTTGGATATTTAGATAATGTATGTATAGAGGTACATGTACTGTAGAAGAGCTTCTACAGTGTATAAAAAACAGATTTAGAGTCATTAAATTAAATCACACTGCATTTTGAATTATATGTGGTCAAGGCATGTTACAGCTTTTGTTCACATTGCAGGCTTGTTTCTTATTAAAAGAAGATTCAGTCTGCTTGATTGTTAACAAATGCTGTGTCTGTGTGTTGCAATTCTAGATGGTGACCCAGATGGTGACTTTAGACTTGATGGTTTTTCTGGAGCTCTGTCTACCTCAAGACCTCTGGACAGAGAGCGAAAGAACAGTTATTCTTTGAAAGTGGTGGTTGAAGATCACGGGAGCCCCTCTCTGAGCAGCACAGCCACTCTGGACATCTCAGTCCTTGATGTAAACGACAACAGCCCTAAGTTTGGAAGCAGTAGCTACACCGTCGATGTCTCGGAAGATGCTGCTGTAGGTTCGTTGGTGTTGGATGCGACAGCCACTGATATGGATGAGGGTGAAAATGGCAAAATCTTATACTTCCTTAGTCAAGAGGCCAAAGGTTCATTCACAGTACATCCAGACACGGGGCGGATCACTACCGCAGCACCTCTGGACCGAGAGAAAAGAGCTTCTTACACCTTCCAAGTGTATGCGGTTGACCTGTCACCTGCAGCACCCCGCAACACCACAGCCCAGGTAACCATTACCATCCTGGATGTCAACGACAATGCACCGTTTTTCATCCAGGACCCGCTGATTATCAACGTGTCCAGTGGAAGTGTGTCCATGCATCAGGTGGTGGCCACCATGAGAGGAGAAGATAAGGACTTCGGAGCCAACGGGTCAGTGTTCTACCGGTTTGCAATGCCAGTCAGAGGATTTGCTATTAACTCATTAACAGGGGAGATCCAGACCACCGAGAAGCTCGAGACCCTGACGCAAACCCAGCGCACCCTCATAGTGGAGGCGATGGACCAGGGCAGTCCTCCCCAGTCTTCTCTAGGGGTGGTGATCGTCTATGTGAAGGAGCAAGATTACAAGGGCATTCGATTCTCTCGCAACACCAGAGATGTTAGCATACAGGAGAATGCAGCTAAAGGTAAGCAGAGAATTTACAGTAAAAATTCTTTATAAAAATTCCATGCTATTAGCTTGGAAGTTTTTTTATTGTTATAAAAAGCAATAATTTTGCCCTTGCAGTCCATTTCATGGAAAAAAGGATTGATAATATTATCGTTTATATAAGAAATCACAATATAACAAATAAATAATGAAGATGATTAAAGTCAACATCAGCATTATTTTATTTTCTTAATACATGTTTCTGCTCATATTGTTATTCCAAAATAGAAAGAAAATTTGTTGTAATCATTCATTAAAATAAAATAATTTTTGCTGTTGTTTTAGCTGACATCATCACAGCCAAGCACCTGTATGACAGGGAAAAAATAATGTTAATTAACCTATATATATATATATATATATGCACCTGTATGACAGGGAAAAAATAAATATATATATATATATATATATATATAATTACAATAATTATAATAAATTCCACTTATAAAAATTACTGAAAGAAATGTATCCAACTTTTTTATATTTTTATAATAATAATAATAATAATACTTTTTATAATAATTTAAATGTAATTTAATTCCAGTTAGCATTATATAATACAGATTATAACAGTAATAGCAAATGACAGATCTGAAAAAAAGATTTCTTATCATTGGGACACAAAATGCTATTTTTAATGATCCAATCAATTCCAGTTGGATAATATTACTGTAGGCCCCACCCTACTTTTTTACATACTTTATTTATTGATATCCTGTTTCAACAAAACACATTACAACATTCTATAAGCAAAATGGGTAGAAAAATCCACTTCATGTTGACTTTAAATGCAAACAGTTATCAACTTTCATTAAGTTACATGTATAAAACCCATCTTCTTACAGTGCACTGCAAAAATATACAGACCTTTTTTATTATTATAATAAATCGTAAACTAAAAGCTATTCTTTGTGGTATCTTCATTTCAAATCACTGGCATGAGGCAGTTGAAAACTTTTGCAGTGAACTGCATGATGAAACTGCAGCATTGTATTTCAGCACTCACTGGCACAGTCAGTTTTGTGAGGCACTGAAAGCCAATCCATCAGTTGAAGTGAATGTGGCAGAAGAGTATTGAGTTTTTTCTGTATTTTTCCGCACAGGCACTGCAGTCGCCCAGGCTCAGGCTCAGCACCCTGACGGCACCCGAGACGGCATCACTTACAGCATCTTCAGTGGGAACAGATACCATTCCTTCAGCATCAGCTCCAGTACAGGTCAGCTGTGAAACCCGTGAAATATGAAAACAGCTTGATTTTGGACAAGATGCATGCATGAACTCATCAGAAAGTTGAAAAATAATATTTAATATTTACAATGCCAGTGAGCTGAACTACTTCACTGCATTATTGGTGCTTTCATAGGTGAAATCTGGGTTCAGAGCTCAAATGGCCTGGATTTTGAGGACACTCCAAGACTCCGTCTAGTGGTGAAGGCTGAAACTACATCCTCAAGCTCCTTCATGGCTGTCAACCTGATTCTTCAGGATGTGAATGACAATCTACCAAGATTCCAGCTGCAGAACTATGTGGCTTATATGCATGAAGCACAGGGCTATGACTTTCCCATCATTCAGGCAAGTGGTTTCTTATTTTTTGGTATTTCTAAAAGTTCAAAAATGTTCTACAGATAAATTTATTATTTAAAGTTTTTTATAAATTATCTTATTTTTTTTACTGAATTTTTTATTTTTCTTGATTTATTGTGTGTTAGTGTCAAATTTAAAGTGAGCATTAATTTGTATTTGTTTATAATGTCTGGCATGTGTTTATTTCGTACCCTGCTTGTGCTTAATCAGTATGTTTTCGGATACATTAGGTTGTGGCAGAGGATGTTGACCAGGGTCAGAATGGTCAGGTGACTTACTCCATTGAGTCTTCGAGTCAAAGTGGCCTTTTCAAGATTGACCCTCTGACCGGCAGCATCACAACCATGGCCATTATGGACAGAGAAATCTGGACAAAGGCACAGTGAGTGTATATCATGTTTGCTCAGCCAGTGAAGTCAGTGCCGGTGTCCTGACATTTTATCCTACCAGTCAGATTTTCCTACCAGGGTTAACTGCGCATGCGCACAGCAATATCGCGTCCTTTTTCTCATGATAAACAACTATATTTAATGTATTTGCATTACTGTAAGGGTAGGTTTAGGGTTGGGGTAGGTATAGACTTTTATAAAACACAATCTAATACGTGGAAAAAATTATTTATTGCTGGTTTACTGTAAATGTATCCCTTATTGCTTCAACCGCGAATATAACACATAGTTTACTGTATTTGCATTACTGTAAGGGTAGGTTTAGGGTTATGGTATGTGTAGATGTTAATAAACCATAATTTTATCGGCAGCATTTTTCGTTGTCTAATTGTAATACCCACTGTTTTAATGGGAGGTAGGAAAATCTGACAGCGTAGGACAAATCGACAGAACACCGCAAAGGCACAGTGAGTGTATATCATGTTTGCTCAGCCAGTGAAGTCAGTGCTGTGTCTTTGTGTGTGTGATGTGTTCAAGCCCTCATAGTTTTTTTTACCTTATGTTTTTAGTTTCTAAAATGTTCCCCGACTCTTATAAAGCTGTGTGCTTTTAATTTACTACATTTTTGGTCTGTTAGTGCTTTTGGATTGTTGTACGAATGCTTTTTCTGAAAACACAAGACATTGTTTGTTCTCTCTCTCTTAATCCCCAAAAGAAACTGAACAGAAACATCTATCACATGATTTATGTTAGGAGAAATTCATCTAACCCTTTATTTTATCTCATTTGAATCAGGCTGGTGATAAAAGCCACTGATCGTGGCAGCCCTAAACTAGTAGGCACTGCCACCATTACAGTGATTATTGTTGACCTCAATGACAACAGTCCCACCATCCCAGTGCCACGAGAAATCAGAGTGCCAGAAAGTAAGTGAACTAACTGATGACCTTTAACTTTTTAACCTTGAAAGACATGATATCAAGCACTTTGATTATTGTACTTGTATCTTAATGTTGTGTTCTTGCGTCTCCCCTTACAGACTCTCTTATCGGTACTGAGATCACCCTGGTTACTGGAAATGATGTGGATTCTGGCCCAGTGCTTTCTTACTCTTTGCAGCTGGATGCTTCATCACAGGGAAAATTTGATATCCATCGTTACAATGGCCGTGTGTCTCTGACAGCACCACTGGACTTTGAGGAAAGGACATGGTACACACTGACTGTTCGAGCTTCAGATTCAAAGCACCAGAGTGAAGCCAATTTAACTGTGTTGGTGGAGGACATAAATGATAATGCACCTACTTTTACACAAGATCTATATCAGGTGATTTTTTTCTTTCTACCATTTAAAGTATTTTAAAACAATGCCTGTCTCTTGGATTAATGAAGGTTTATTGGCTACATCATTCTCTATAGTATTATTGTTAAAAGTTCATGGGTTAGGATGGTAAAATACATACATTTATTAAAGAATAAATATACACCAGAATAAAGTGTGCTGTTGTCATTAGGCATTTAGCAGATGCTTTTATTCAAAATGACATCACTGTGAAAACAGGAAAAAGCATGCAAAGTAACAGCCACTTTGTTGACTTTGGTTTCCAGGTAACACTTCCAGAACATTCTCCACCAGGCAGTCCCATTATCACAGTTACAGCAACAGATCGAGATTCAGGAGAAAATGGAAAGGTCACCTATCGAGTGATGTCTTCAACGAGGGACGGGTTTAACATTGATCCTAAAAATGGTATATACTAAGTGTTTATACTAAGAATGTTGATCGTTTTGGCAGTGGCTATTTACCCAGTAGAAAGAATGTATATGTTTTTTTATATAAAGTGTGAATAGTGGTAGATAAATATGCACTAAGTATAAATAGGAACTAGCATCTTGTTTACAATAAGTGCAATTAGTAGTAGATGCTATTTGCATAAACTGCTGTGTGGAGTTAATGAAAACCGCCTCTACCAACAAGGTCAGTTGCACTTAGTTTAAATAGCCACAGCCTCTAGTTTTAGCATATAGTTTATATTTAAAGCATTAACATTGTAGTAAAAGCACTTCCAATGTCTTTACAGGTACACTTTTCATCAGACAGAAAGCAGAATTTGACCCGGAGCAGCCCTCTGTGAGTGTAGTCATTGAAGCTCGTGATGGGGGGTCTCCACCTCTGACATCTTCTACTACAGTCCAAGTTCAGCTGATAGACGTCAATGATAACACCCCCATATTCCACCAGTTGGAGTACAAAGCCACAGTGTCTGAGGACCAGTTACCTGGAGCCACCATCCTGACATTAGAGGCAGTAGATGGAGACCTTTCTCAGGAAAACTCTGGTTTTGATTTTGCAATTGCCAGTGGGAATGTTGGAAATGCTTTTCAGATTGAGAGCAGTGTTCGTTTCATAGAGGGCCATGGCTTCCAAACCGTAGGAACCCTGATCCTTGCAGAGCGACTGGATTTTGAGGCATTGTCACGCTATAACCTCACCATTGCGGTCTCAGATCGTGGTGTTCCTCAACGTAGCTCCAGCGTACCAGCCATCATCACGGTCACTGATGTGAATGACAACCCTCCTATCTTTGGCAGAGCTGAGTACATAGTGTCTTTGAGTGAAGGGGCAGCTGCTGGTACAGAAATTTTACGTGTGACTGCAACTGATCCTGATTCAGCTCCCTATGCAGAGGTCCAGTACAGCATCAGCTCTGGAGATGAGATGAAACTCTTCTCTGTGGATCAGTGGACTGGGGCACTGAGGCTTCAAAGGCCTTTGGACAGAGAGAGCCGAACTTCTCATGTTGTTATAGTACAAGCCTCGGATGGCCATGGTCATTTTGCCTTGGCTCCTATTAGTGTAGAGGTAAAGGACATCAATGACAACAGACCTTACTTTCCCATTGCTACATTAACAGCCAGTATCCGTGAGAACCAGCCACCCAACTCTGCTGTGACTGTGTTACATGCAATCGATTATGATACAGGAGTTTATGGACAGCTTAAGTATTATTTGATGGACCACTCTGGCCTAGGGAAAGACCTCTTCTTAGTGGATCCAAACTCGGGAGAAGTTCGTACCAGGAAAATATTTGATTTTGAGAAAGTGAACTCATTTAACTTCATTGCTTTGGCTGTGGATGCAGGCAACAACTCGGCTACTGTCACAGTGCAGGTCTATGTAACAGGAGAGGACGAGTATGATCCAGTTTTCACCACTTCAGGCTTGTCCTTTGAGGTACCAGAGGGAGCCAAAAAAGGTCAGAGCATTGGGCAAGTACAGGCCAAAGATGAGGATGGTGGGGTGGATGGAATTGTACTCTACTCCTTCCCCAATTCCTCTCCTTATTTTGATGTGAATAAGACCACCGGTGTAATCTACCTAAAGATGGACAGCTCTGGCAGCTCAAGCGGAGGGAGTCGCTCGAAGAGGGAAACCCGCCTAATGACTATGGGTGTGACTGCCCACAGCCCTCTTGACACCTCAAGAGTAGCTTCCACTCAGGTCACCATTGACGTAACCAACACCTCCTTTGGTCTTGCAACAGACTTTAACGTCCTCCTTGTGACCATAATTGCTGCCTCTCTTGGAGTAATAGTCTTGTTAGTCATAATTGCTGTAGTCCTTTATCTAGTAAGATCAAAGCGCAAGAAGAAAGGACAAGACACTGGGAATAGTACCGTGTCTTCAGGCACAGCTTTGCAGAAGTTGGATGAGACTAAACCCACAGGGGGCGACAGGATCTATCATCAGGCGCTTCCTGGATATGCAGGTAATGAGGAAGGAACTGGTGGAGGCTCCTACACTCGAGGAGGATCCCTAGATCCTTCTCACTCCAGTGGACGGGGATCTGCCGAAGCAGCAGAGGATGATGAAATCCGTATGATCAATGAGTACCCAAGAGTTGCAAGCATCACCTCCTCCATGCAGGAGCACATCTCCGCCAGGGGCCCTGATTCAGGTATTCAGCAGGATGCGGACCAACTCTCTGATATTTCTTGTGAACCAGGGCCACTTGATGCAAGCCAGTGGTTCAAAACTAAGAAACTTGGGAGCCTCAGTGGTACCCTACTCTCTGGTCAGCTCCCAGTGTACAGAGATGAAGGTGGGGGCTACCTTGGAGTAGGTCGTGGGTTAAATATTTCCCACCCGAAAGATTACGCTTTCCCTGAGGATGGTAAACCCTCGGTTGATGGCTCCCTCACAGCCATAGTGGCAAGTGACGAGGAACTGCGAGGCAGCTACAACTGGGACTATCTTCTCAACTGGTGCCCTCAGTTCCAACCCTTAGCCAGTGTCTTTACAGAGATTGCCAGGCTAAAAGATGAGAGCTTACCTCCCAATAATCCACGCAGACTCTTGCAACCCAAAGTTAAGACAGATCCCAAGCCAAGAATTGACCCTCCACCCCTTATTACCTCAGTGGCTCATCCAGGAGCCAAATCTGTTCCACCTAAACCTGCCATAGCACGGACGTTCCACCACTTAGCATCCCTACGGCGTTCACCTATAAGCCATGAGGGCTCCATCTCCTCAGCCGCCATGTCTCCAAGTTTCTCCCCTTCACTGTCCCCACTTGCTGCACGGTCCCCAGCTGTCTCCCCATTTGGTGTCACTCAAGGTCCCTCAGCCTCCATCATCAGCACCACAGAGCACTCTCTGGAGCACAGTGATGAGGCTGAGATGAGGATTTAAAGCAACATTGTACTCCATTTTGTGGAGGCCATTTTGTCTTTTGATAAGACATATTAGTCGCTCTTAGCAATGTTGCATACCTGGAAAGGCAGTCGCTCAGCCATGACAGTGACGCAGGTGTCTGGTAACTGAAAGGGTAAAAACATTGTTCAGAAACGTTACCCTTCTTCAGAGCCACCGCAGTGTTGATATGAAGAGTTTTGTGTTGCTTTGTTTTGTCTCACTGGCTGGCCAGGGAGGCAAGACGTTGACTGCTCCTTTTGTTTGTTTCTTTCTTTTTATACTGATGACTCAAACAGCTTTGAAAATCCAGTGTTTTGTTAATTCCATACAAAATAGCTGCTATTATCATACTTTGTAGACCACAATGAGAACTCTACAGAAACTCAAACTGATGTCAGTATGTATGTTTGTTTATGACTGAGAGATGTTTTTATTTTTTTCTTTATTTTATTTTTTTTAATATATTTTTTTGCAGTGCTATTTACGTTTTTTTTTTTTTTTTTTTTAAATGAAGGACTTGCCATTGCTTTGAATGAAGTTCTTACATTTTAGTGATATTCTTTGTATGTATATGTATGCTAGCCATAATAAGTGTATTATCATTGTATAGTGTCTAGGATCACCATACTGTGCAGTTGTGAAATTTTGTGACACTTGTAATGTGAATGATTGGAAGATTTTTGTATTTTATTATTTATAAATAGAAACCTGAAAGTGTTGAAACTTCCCATGTTGTATTATAGGTCTTTTGAAGTTGTATTGTCCCTTTCCCTTTGAACTAGAATGTTAGCATCTTAGCTAATTTATTGTAAAAAATAAATAAAAATAAAAGACAGGGCCATACTTTTTTCGGCTCACCTGGACCTTTCAGGAAATTGGTGAAACCTCAAAGTCTCTTCTCTATGTAAATAGTTTCTTACAAAACAGCAGCTCTCTTACACTGTTTCTGTGCTGCTTTTTCTGAAAAAAAAAAAAAAAAGGTTTGTTTACTCCATTGGTAAATTTCATCTGGGATGCAGTTTATTTACATTTCAGGATGAAGTGAATCAAATGGACCTTCTTTTGTAATAGGCAGTGAATGGTTTCTGTTTTGAGAAGAAACTTCAGAAGTGCCATGCAATTTTTTTATCTTACAATCTCCTCTGTGGAACGCGATTTTAGCATTTGAATGACCTTCCAGAGATGTTTTGCTACCTCTGGTGCATGCCTGATACCGCCACTGCCTCAAGTGTAACTGGCCCCTGTTCAGCACCCAGAAAAGATGCAAGGAAAAGAGGGGCCTGCCATTTCTGAAGACTGTCTTACACTATTCAGTTTAAAAGTTGACATTTAATTGTCTCTCAGTCTGCCTTCCGGCAGCAGTACAGTTAAAATCATCTGTACGTATTTAAATTAAATATTAAATTCCTACTGATTTCTTTTGTCAAACCTGAGTCTTCTGTCTTCCTTCCTCCAAGTTTAAATCAAAATGTGGATGGGGAGTTACAAAGTAATCTGGCATTTAGAAAAAAAGAAACAGGAGAGGTCAGAGTCAAATTTGTCCTTCATTAAAAAGCTATTTGAGAGAATACAGTATGTTCCAAAGACCTAGACTAAAGCCGGGCCTCAGGCTGTGTATAGCCAGAGACAGGGTGTGCCCATTCTTAAATCAGTTTCAGCTATGAAGAAACATTTCCTCAAATTAAATGTGTTCATTCAAAAGAAAATAACATGGATATTACTAATCATGCAGCATGTGAATTAACTAAATCAAATAGCTATGACTTATATTTGCTATAATTGTGTTTATGCAAGGCAATCACTCATGCATACTCATCATCATGTCATGTACCTTTCTAGATGCAATGGACAAAAAATACATGATTTTCATACACTGTCAGAACAATTGTAGCCTGTTACTGAGACATTACCTTCGAAATGTACACCTATCTTATTTACACAGAAAGACTGCATATTAGTACCTTCAAAGATACTGCCCTGGTAACAAGCTGTTGTAGTTTTTTTCAGACAGTGTATATGAAACTGAAGCGCTGAAACCGAAAAGCTCCCAAATTTTCTTTGTTTCTACCATATTGCGTTTTCTGATCCCCTGCTGTGAAGTAAGTGTTGGCAGAGATTCATCTCTCCTCCGTCTCTGTGCATGTCCATAACTGATTTACACCATCCCAGATGTCCCAAAGAAACAACAGTCTCACTTGCTTGCAGTCAGTGACATATAAACACTGCAATGAGTTGTGTGACCTTTGTATAAACATACTTTCTTGATCACTGATATTACTTTAAAGATGAGATTTAACCTTAGTCTGATATAAGCATTGTGATCTGTGGTACATGTAGTATGTAGCTCTGTTATCAAGATCTGTTATCAAGTCTAGTTACTACACAGGTTGTACATTATAATGCTTTCTGCTGTTTTACATTAGGTTGGTTATTCCTTTTTGCAACATTTCAAATTCTCATTGTTTGTATGTGGAGATGTTTATCTACATATTTTCATCTAGCCTTTAGTATACAGTACATGCCTTTTAAATTTTAAATTATAGAATAGAAGCCAAACAGTAAATGTCTCTATGTAATTGGAGTTATGCCAAACATATATTGAATTGCAGGACCGTCGTTTTGGCTCTTAGATCTTATCATCCTGAGATGCAATAAATTGTTCTTTAAAAGTGCCTGTAAAGTGGATCTGTTAATTAAGAGCAGATCTGGCTCGAGCAGAGGGGAGGTTTCTGCATTTTCTTAAATACAACCTCCTCTGTCTTCAGTTATATTAGAGCTGACTGAAAGTCACCCTCAAAATCTGTCCGATTCAGAGGGGACTGATCAAGTGTTGTGCTACTTTTCCACTTTAACTCTAGAAATGTTGCTTTGCTCTTCTAACATGTTTTCTGTGTAATCTGTCCATTCCTGTCTTTCTGTTTGAGGTCTGTGATTTCTTTGGTTTGTATTGCTCTTATTGCATATCTGACATGCTGGTTCTTATTTGCTTTCTCGATTAATTTAAGTTGCCTTCCTGGAAAATCACCAAAATAAATATTATTTAATATGGTAATGGTCATGAAATATATATATTTTCCATAGGCTCCTCAAAGTGAGGATTTTCCTATTTGGAGAATAAGAGAGGTGGAAGAGGACTGAGAAAGTTTATATCAACTTTATAATGCTAAGGTTCCTTTTTTTCTCACTCTCTCTTCAGAAATTCATGCTCAGTTTCACTGTTTTGTTTGTTTAAATGTAAACTTAGATTATACCAACAGTGCTGTAAGGAGTGCTTCCTCATTTAGGAGGAGAGGTTTGCTGTCTTTCAGCTGTTGTGATCAATGACACTAACTGAGGAGAGTTGGTGCTGAGTGCCCTCTCAGGATCTGTGCATGAACCGGAGCTGAACGCGGAGGTGGACAAAACTATACCAGACACGGCTGATAGATCCCATCAACAGCTCCTGATTTATGATAGTCCGGGCTTGAGAGCGAATGAAAGAGATGGAATGAGAGAAGGAAATAGCTGCAGAAGTTAAATACAGTTTGACTTAAGCTTGGATTTAAGTCAAAAGTGTCCTGTCCTCTCATTAGTTTAAGCTAATATGACTTTAACCACAACTTGAAGAAAAAGTTGCATAATTATTGTAGACAAATAGTCTTTGTCTTGGTATCATGGGATGGGACAATCTCATTAAAGAGTGCATTTGATTGGACAAAAATCTTTGTAGTGCAGAATAAGTCATCAGTATTTTTTCTAAGGCTGCATTTATCGGATAACTGCTTTCTATTTTGATATATTTTAAAATGTAATTTATTCCTGTGTTGGTAAAGCAGAATTTTCTGCAGCGTTACTTCAGTGATACATCTTTTTCAGAATTCTTGAATAGAAAGTTCAAAAGAACAGTATTTATTTGAAATCGAATACCTTTTGTAACATCGTAAATGTCTTTATTTTCAATTCAATACATCCTTGCTGAATAAAAGTATTAATTTCTTGACTCAAATCTTTTGTACAGTACTATGTATATAAAATCGTAGCCCTGTTAGCATAAGACAGAAGATTTCCTAGCTCTTAATGCAACCCAAAGCCATGTGTTGCTCCTGCTTAGTGTCTTTTCTGTCCCCAGTCTATTATTATAACTTTCCATTTCTGCTGGTTAAAATCAAGGGAGAAGTAGTGAGATTGAATGGTTGAATCAGTTACAGGTTGGAGTCACAGCGTTCAGTAAAACAGCCCCTGTTTTTCCACTCAGTTGCTGAGTCACTGCAGGTCTGTATTGGTACTGAGTCACAGGCCTGCGGCTTTAACTCATAATTACATCTCTTCCCGAGGGCTCGCACATCTCCTGGGGTGTATAGAGGACATCCCGAGAAAACCAAGGGAAAAAGTAGGATTCTGTGGTTTAACTCTGGAGTCACTCTTGGCAAGAAACTCATATAAATGTAATTTTGTTTAAAAAAAAAAAAAAAAATCCACCATTCAGTCTTTTGCATTGTGGAATTAAATAACTCAGCTGTTGTTTTGGATGCAGAGATGTTGAGTTACAAATGAAGATGATTAATGGACATGCTGAAAGCAGGATGCCGTCAACATCTTTGTGTTGTAATGTGGCTGTTTATAAACAATTCCCTTCACAGCTCTGACAGATTTTTTCCATTCAAGTGAATAAACTGCAGCATTTAGAGTTGACGAGAAGGATAGATTATCTAATGAGCCAAACAGTGTGTGACAGTAACAATATCCCACCTGGTTGTGATTTGTCCACCCTTATTATATGATACAGCATTAAAAATTAAATAAATAGTTTTCTAAATGTGTGTAGCTGAATGTAAGACAGCTAAGACTCTGATTCAGATATCAGCCCTAATATGGTTTGAGAAAATTGAAATTGAATTGCAGTTAAAAGAGGCTCTTGGTAAATATCAGAGTTCTCGTCACCTCCTCTTTTGTGTGCCCAAAGTTTACATCAACAGCAGGAAACAGGCTTCATCCATAACCTCTGCAAAGAGCTGCTTCAATTATCAGCCTCTGCAAAGAGCTGCTTCAATTATCAGAGCCTCCTGTTGCCCCCCAAAAAAAAAATTGTATATATATACTATATATATATATATATATACTCTCAGGTATTGTTGCCTCCTTTTTCCAGCGTTTTCCAGCACTTTTGTCAAGACCCATGTTTACTTTAGTGTGCAAAAATCTGTTAAGAATAAGTCCTGTTGCCCCCGTTACAAAAAAAAAGTAAAAAAAAATAAAAATAGTTTTTAAAAATAAATCTTTTGTAATATATATATATATATATAGTATATATATATATATATATAGAATATATATATATATATATATTAGATATATATATATAGAATATAAATATATATGGATAGTAGTAATTTGCATCACAGGAATAATTATGTGTTCCATTTCCAATTTAATATATTTCCAATCATTCCAATTTAATTTCCATTCCAATTTAATTTCCATAACCTTCTTATCTATATATTATATATATATATATTACTGTTCCTTCCTTCCTTCCTAATCCTTCCTTCGTCTTGCATCACCAATGTATTACTTCTTATCCTTCCTTCCTTCCTTCCTTCCTTCTGTTACTGTGTTATTGCTGCATGTAAAGCACATCAGGAAAGAAAAAACAGACTTGATCTTCTCAGACAGGAGGAAGGTTTAACTCTGGCTCTCAGTTTTCTCTCACTTTTGGCTAGATGCTGAGATTGTCAGCAATATGTTTAAGTCAATATCATGCTATTGAAGGAGGAAATATTGTTTTTGAAAAAGTATACTGTGGTCATTGCATGTAAAACTAGAGTGTTACTCCAAGTTCTTGAACAAAGCAAAAGAGGAATATTAAAAACTACTTTACTTGCTCAGGAGAATAAAATTCAACAAAGAGACAAATGAGGTGGAAACAAACACTTAACAGCTACTAAAGGTGAGTGTTTGACATGTGTTGAAATAGTTGACTCACAGCTATAAGTGTAATAATAATATTATTGATAAGATATCAGATATAATCTATTATAAGATATTTATTGGTAGCTTTCAAACACCAGAAGTAATTAAATGAAATTATAGTTCTTTGAAAGACCTAGTAAAATGTAATTATGGTCCGTCTGTCTGTCTGTTTTTCTATGTTTCAGAGATCAGAGCCATTTGGACATTGAGCCAGAGCTGTTTGGACACAGCTGGAGGTTTAATATTAATGCTCACACACATACTGACACAAAGCTTTGAGTGAATTCCAATGCACTGCATTTTAAAGCTCCCCTTTAAACTCTCAAAACGAACAGCAGATAAAGCCAACTGAGTAATTTTTTGTGAGAATGCTCAAGCGTAAAAGTATGCCTCAGCATCCATCTCAAACATGTGGTTTAACTGTCCCAGATCTTATTCTGTTTTACGACACTGTACAGAGGATGAAGTTGAATCTAAACTGCTTTTCCAATAAAATCCTCATAGCATTGCAATGTTTTGTGCAGAGTTTGGGATGTGTCTAGGTGAAATGTTGTGCATCTTAGACTGTTTTTAAAATCATTCTTGTATAATTATGCATTATGCATACACCTTTTATGATTAGATATTGAGAAACTAAAAGTTAATAAGTGATGGTAATAAAACATTATTAAAGAAATGCAAACAATAGCAATAAATAGCTGGCAAATGCTCACCAAAACTGGATTTATTTTAAATTGTAATAATATTAGAAAAATTACAGTTTTTACTAATTTTTTTTAGGCTTAGTGAGCTTAAGAGACATATTTATAAAATATGAAAACATTTTAATTATTGACTTTTAACACACAGACACGTGTGTGTGTGTGTGTATGTGTGTAACCTAAAATATTAAACATTTTATGCATCATTTTATGCATCAGCTATCATACACAATCTATCTGAGATCCAGAATCTGGGTTGTGGAGCTCTGAAGGCATCCCAGAGTAGCTCAAGAGCTGCATACTTCAAATGGAAAGTATTCGAGACTATAGTACCATCTGCTTTCACTTTAGAGTACGATTCCACACCTAAATAAAGATCCCTCTTGAACACATTTATTGCTCTCTAACCTCGTCTTGTTACGTTTTTCTTTTCTTTCTTTCATTTTCCTCCTTTACCTCTGGCTATATTGCAGCAGGCAGACTGTGATGTGAGAGCTCACCTCTCTCACCCACTGACAGGAATAAAACCTGCCCCGTGTCAGATCTTATCACTCCTGTGAAACATCAGGTTTGTTTTTTATTGGTGTGTGAATGCTCTGGATTGATTCTCTTTTCCAGTTACTCATTTGATTTAGTCGACTCTTTTGTGTTCTAGTGTTTTATCTAAGTGACAGGTCCCAACTTAACAGCTTCTATAAAAAAAAATTCGGTCTTGGGTATAGGAGCTAAGGAATTCTATAATACTGGTGGAAATCTGATGTATAGCTGTGAAACATTATCTTCATCATATCCAATGACCTTCAGTAAAACTTTAACATGCAGGTAAACAAATTAAATAATTTTTATTTTACTTTATTACTTTATTAATTATTAGCTTTTTGTGAACTCACAAACACACTGCAATTCTCATATTAACCTCAGTTAGGGAAACTCGTGGTGTATATAATGTTTACTCCATGATGTTGATATCAAGTTATGGAATATATATATATGTTTTTTTTTTTTGTTTTTTTTTCAGTCACAAACCTGGTTGGGACATGTTTCGAAAGACATGCTTTGTCTGCTTTGAAAGGTGAGAATTTTTTTTTTAACATTCTGATCATATGATTCCTTAGGTTTTTTTTTGTTTTTGTTTTTTTTTCTCCTGATATTATTAGCCAAAATGAGCTTAGAATTACTGTAACCGTGAAACAGTTATCTAGCCTAAGCTGTCTAATTTACATTTTCCCTTATGAAAATCAATCATGGTTTTACTATTAAAAATAAAATTAAATTAAATGGTTACTATACTGTAGTTAAACCATGGTAATCACAAATTACACTAACCATAGTTTAAACATGATATTTGTGTGGTTACAAACGTGGTAATCAAAAAAAAAAAAAAAAAAAAAAAAAACATGGCAATGGTAAAATGGTATATGTCAAAAACATCATTACTACACTTTTACTATAATAAAACCATGGTTAATTTTGGTAAGGGTCGTTGGTCCCCTTGAAACATTGTTGTTGTGGTCTGTGCTACTTGCAATGCTTTTCTGTATCTGTACACTTTTTAGATACACTTTTGCCGCATTTACACTTCTATGCTTTAACCTGCAAATGTGCTTAGCATGTGGAGATTCGAGTGCTTCGAAACAATGAATCATTTTGCAGCACAACATATTCAACTGAATCAAATTTTCAAACATCATTGTGAAACAGAATTGGGACATGGCAGGTCTCAACTAAAACATTGCTCGGAGCGCACACAAACCTTTCAGCAGATTATCCCTTACGGAAAATAAGTTTTTTTTCAAGTGTGCTATTAGTATATTTATTTTAAACTAAAAATAGGAAAATATGCTATTAGTTTACTTTTTATGTACTTCTCAGAAATGGGCTTTATGTACTTCTCAGAAATATACTTAAAATGACATTTAAGTATACTTGACTTATACTTACAAAAAGTCTAAATATATTTGAGCTATACTTGTGCTCCTAGAATCTGTGTTTTCATTGTTATACGGTAGAGGGCGCTAGTACACATCTTCTGCACAGAATTTCAAAAAAAACACAAGTGAGGAAAAAAAAGAAACAACATATATTACCTCATGTAATCAAACATGATCATCTGACATGAAACAGCATCAAAACTGTAATGTTATGGAATAAATTGTTGACTGATGAAGAGATAATAATTACAGTCAAGCTTTGGGGTGTTGATCGACTCCATCTATGTTTTGATTATCATTCTGAATCCAATTCATAGTCTTTTTTCAGCTTTTTGTTCAATGTTATTTCTTTTAATTTTTTTTTTTTACTTACCCACATTAAAGTTTTTTTTTTTTTTTTTTTTTAAAGAATGCATGAAGCTAGAATAAAATGTTTTTGTTTACAAGCAGATACCCTGTTCTTTCTTTAGATGTTTTGTATGTTCAGATATTCATGTAACAAAATATATACAAATTAAAACCTAAATAGGGACATAGTAGTATACTTAAAGTATGATGTAAAGTTCACTTAAAGAAAACTTATGAGTATACTTGCAGTATAAAACTACTAAACTAGTAGATTACTGAGACTATACTTCAAAGTGAACAAAGTATTTAATTAGTGAACTATCAGTATACAGTACCTATAAGTTCACTTTTAGTATAATTGCAGTACAAACTACAAACATAGAGGTAAACTAGTTGTGTACTCAAAGTTTGCTACTGTTATACTTAAAGTATACTTAAAAGTATACTTTTATATACTAGAAAATGGGCCAATTTGGTCCCAAGGAGTATTGAAACACTTCACTTACAAGTACTGTATACTACTAGAACACTGATATTTGTATACTTGCTACATAAAGTATACTTAAAAATATACTTGAACTTTACTTTTTGGTAAGGGATGTAAAGAAATGAATTCACATGATGTCGTCTTGTCATTTCTAGAGGCTATGTGCTCTGTCTAAGCTGTTGGCCTATGCTTTGGCATCTAGTGCTCCCGTATGTTCTTACTTGTTTCCAGTGCTCTATTTCTATTATCATAAGATGTCCTGATTTGACTGTATTTGCCTTTCTTGGCCCAAGATCCACAGAAGGGGGTGGGGGTGGGGGGAGTGTGTGTAATATATGGTTAAAATACATTACTAAACAAACCTAATTGTTATCTTGTTTTCCATCTGTAATTGAGATAATTTAGGATAGCTGTAGTAGATGATTGTATTTTCAGTTTCAGTCATTGTAGGTGCATAAAATCAAATGAAATTAAATAATACAGTTGACACAAAATACATGTTACTTTAGATCACAGATTTTTGAATTGCATGCAAGGCAGCATTGTATTGTACCACAAGAGCCTTTGCCCTGGTCCACTTCTGCCTCCCAAAGCAGCCCTATTTATGGCATTCCAGGGACATGACGTTGAGAGATGAAGTGGCCTGAACATGAATAAAGGGTGAGCTGAAAACCTCTCATTTTTTCCAGGGTGATGCTTTACCTCCTCATGGCACCAGTGGCTCTTCTCTTTAGAAGTGGGTGATTTATTAAATCAACAACATATTTATTTGTCTGTTTGGACCTTTTGAGAAAATGATTTCCCCCAGAAGAGTGCTGGATTTGACCTGTCCAGTGGTTCCAGACGAACCTCCTCCAGACTATCACAGATCAGGTTGCTGGAGAGATCAGACCAGGCATTATACTCGGGAAGTCACAAGAGATTTTAATCCAGAGCCCTGCCAACTAGATCAGCCCGCAAGTATGGTGAACCTTGACAGGAGGCAGAAATGACTCCGTTTCGGGATGAATAGGGAGTTCAACACATAGCCTAAATCCATTCATTCATCTTGGGGTGATTGGGTTTAGTACTGAGCTGTACTGGATCATACTCAGAAAAAAAAAAAAATCTGGATGTAAAAGTTAAAATAAAAAGGTTGCTGGGAAAGGTAAAGACAAAAACGGGTGCTGACTTTTAAAGCCACGCAATCTGAGATAAAAGACTTCACCTAGATTATTAAGAACTGTGTAATTTTATCCAAGTACAAGTCACGCACCTTGGCAGTTTTACCTGCTAATAGTCATCAACACAAAAAGCATGATTCAGCTCCAGGGAAATAAAGTCCATCTGTTTGGTCACAAGACATCAGAGATGTAGTGTGAATCACTGACATGTTGCATGCTTTGATTTCATTTTCTCATGCCACTTCGTGCCAAACAGCCCCTTGTTTTTCAGCTGACACGCAGGAAAGGGTTACTGACTTCCCAAAAGTGATGTGATTCTAGTCTGGCAGAGTACAGTATACAGCGAAAAATAGCACAACAATTACTTTTGTTTAAAATAAAGTAGAGAGTAGAGTGATGCCCTCAATCATTGTAATGGTAAAAGACTTCTGGCCGAGAACTTCTGTGATCTGTTACAGTAAAATCATCATTTTGAGCTCCAGATGAATAAAAACAGTGGAAAATAAATTCAGAAGAGCACTGGAAACATTGAGGCAAAACATAAAAATTAAGGGATGATTATGTGAGCACATTTTTAAAATATTAGCTGTTTTATTGTTTGAGTAGTGTAGTTGGTTGTATAAATGCATGCAATAAATAATACTTTTTCAAAACTATTTATTGACACGTATATGTGGTATTGCTCTAGTACAGACCCAAATCAAAAAAGACATTAAAACTTTTTGAGTCTATTTATTGTCAGAGATGGACGGAAGAAAAGAAACAATACTGACTGTGATACTCGGTAGTCTGTTTCTCCCAATCTTTCCTCTGTGTATATCCCATCTTTGAGGAGGTATTATTAGCTGGCAGGAGAGGAGAGAAAGTGATGGAATGCAATAAGAACATGGATGCAGGGTCTGGAAGACAAGCATCAACCAAACACACTCAGTACCCTTATAAGGGCATCACCATTGTGATTATAGCTTTGCTGACACATTCGCTCAAGATCTGAGCTGAGCTGGGTTTTGTCAGGATGGATTCCTCATGTGGAGTGCTGCGAAATGAGAGACTTTCTCTTGACGGTTTATGAAACCTGAACGTTCTGGTGGTTTATTGTTTGGGATTGGTCACAGCTCGCACATTAGAGCTATTTCTACATGTGCTCGACGTGTGTGTAGAGACTCAAATATTTAATTTTTATATTTTTTGGCATCTCATCAGCAAGTTGGACTAGTACCATGTGTTTATGTAGATTCTAACATGTCTACATAATGTATTTCTATATACTTATGTAGATTCACATTTCTTATAATGCTGAATATGTATATATATATATATATATATATATATATATTGTGCTCGTTCAAAAAAAAATTATGTTAGTCTGATAAGAAATTACAAATAAATTAGTAAAAAATACACATTTACGGACCAGCTGGCTTTCAATGTCAAACCACAGTTTCTAGTTATTGGTGCTGTAGATCAAAAATTGTATTCTCAGTGTTTATTTAATGAGGAATATTTAAATAATGACATTAGACTGGGTGAACATGTCTGAGGATGCAAGTATGTTTAGAAGCATTCTAAAGTCCTAAAAAAAAAAAAAAAAAAAAAGAAGGCCTATTATAAATTATCTCTCTACAAACTTGTGGCCTATAAAGCTAAACTTAGTGCCTGGTTTCACCAGACCTGCTCTTTTTGTCATTGTCCATAAAGCAAGTGCAGGGGGGTTTAGGCGATGGGGACTATATGTAAGAGAAGTGTAGGCTAAATCTAGATGATTTATATACTCTGTGTTTAGCTGAATAGCTTTTGGTGCAAATAATCAAAGAAACGAGCTGTTACTCACTTACAGGTGTGCATACATTATAAGAAACTGACCTCAAGCTGTGCCTCCCTTTAAATCCCAAACCACTGAGGTCCCCAGTACCTATAGGACCCCCTCACGGGTCAAAGGTCACCATTTGCATTTATTTATCAGTACATCTTTCAGAAAGCAGTTCCAGATCAGATGACACTGGAGAGGAATGTTCAAATAAAAGTTATTTGTTTTCTTCTGACTACTCACTTTATTTAGAAAGAGAGGTTTGTCATTTTAAGAGTGGCTATGGGAATGTTTGCTCACACTCTTAATGACTTTGTTGAGGAAGACCATCCATCTTTCTCTCTGCGCATTACAGGACTGAACCCCAGGAGGTGACCATGGCAGATACACACTGTTTACATGGAGCCATGCTGGAGACAATGCTACGGTGTAAACAACATCACAAGAAGAATGTGCCTTTTAGTTTTGAAATGATCAGTTTAAGCAGATTTTAAATATTAGTACACAAACACTCAAATCTAGATTATTATGGCTACAGGCCTGAACATGAGCTGTTTATACTTGATTAATTGCATAAATTCATTTGAAATGAAATAAAATGATGGAATCATGCTCATCTAGCATGCTATAAATTCACCAAGAATGAACTGAAAAGAGTCATCGTGACAAATTCTGACAAGAGAGAGCAAGATTTTGGTAAATACAGCAGAAGTGACATCACTTAAACTCTTAGGAACAAAGGTTCTTTATTTGCATCTGCTTTCTTGAAGATCCTTTCAGTCTATGTATACTTTCTATTGTGCAAAAAATGCTTTATAGTAAAAAAAAAGGTTCTTCAGATTATTAAAATGTTATTCAAACTATGGAAAAAACGGTTCTTTTAAGAACTGTTGTCACGTAATAGTACTATAGAAACTTGAGGAATACTACATAAACGCAGGAAACAGCCACTTTTAACAACCTTACACAAGTAAAGATGGACAAACTCTATCCAGTGAATGGTGGGAGGAGCCAGTGAGGAGCCAGGAGTAGGAGGACACAGATGTTGGTCCAGAGACCAACCAGGACAAGGCCCCAGGGCGGAGGGAGGAGCCATGATGGAAACTTAGTAGGCAACACCCTGGGAACAACCGATGGAGACAGAGCAACTGGAGGTGGAGACCCAGGTGAAGCTGAGCAGATGGAGAGCCAGGAGGCTTGTTTGAGATGCATCAGCACTGTGTAGACCCACTGGCGTATGACATCAAACTAAGTACTGCAAGAGTGAGTGGAGAACAAACGACTCTATGCTTTTGAATTGCTCTCGCGGTACTTTGATGTCATACACCGATCGGACATCGCAGCACTGATGCATCTCAAACAAGCCTAGGCTGACACCGTAGGTCCTGAGGACCAAGGCAGAGCTGATGGTTTATGTGATTGAGGTGGAGGGATGGAGGGATGAGGCAAAGCCGGAGGAGTGGAATCCTGTGGCGGAGGCAGGACTACGACTGACCAAGGCGGAGCCATCGGTTGTCCCCAGGGTGTTGTCTGCTAAATTTCCAACATGGCTCCTCCTTCCCTCAACTCCAGTCCACAGTGAAGAGGAGGGAGCAAGGAACCAAGGCGGTGGCCGATGGGTCAGAGGGCTGAGGTGGAGTCCGGGACTCGAAGACTGGAGGCGGAGACAGGGGATCCTCGCGCCTAGGCAGAGATGGTGACTGGAAGGCCCGAGGTCAATTGACACTACAACTGGGAATAAAGTATTTTATATTCTCCTCAAATATGTCCTTAAGTTCTTCTAAATATGTGCCAGAGGCTATAAACATCTAATCAACAACAGTGGGGCTGCAGGCGGGCCATTCCTCCCAGCCCTCGATCTCCAGAAGTACTCCCTCAGTAATCCACGGTGTTGCCAGCTCACGCACCTGGTCAGACTCTTCGCAGGGCTCAGGCTCTGGGGTGATTTATCTACTCACCCTCTTTCCGAGCTCGGGATTCCTCAATTGGGGATCCCGGGCTTAGAAAGAGGACAAGTGGATACATCACACTTTGTGTCCACCAAAGCGTTTTTAGGCAGCTGAAACTGCCTAGCTGTGAGTGCTCAAGAGTGCTTCTGACTCTGAGGCACAGCGGGGTTTTTTTTTTTTTTTAGTTGAGACATTTTGACTGCTATGAAACGGAATATCTGCGAAAGTGTAACTAGTATCTTATTTTGTAGAAAGTTTATATATGAATATAAAAATGTTGACACAGTATAAAGTACTTGCTCTGGCCCTTGTTTTAAATGATTTGTTCTGATGTTGTGCTTCTTGTTGTCGTCTGTTGCTGCTGTACAAGGAAGATGTGGCGGTTGTGACTGGATGGCTGACTAAAAGGGACGGTGCTGAGCGCTGCATTTTACCCAAAGTTGAACATTCTTCAACTCTCGTGACAGAGAAAAAAATGCAACGCGTGCAACGATTAGAAAAAAACAACAACAACAAAAAAAAAATGCTCAGTGCCTTGTCATGCTCCTGTTGTTTTAAAAAACACAGCGCTCCCATTGAAAATATACGCTTGCCTCAGGAAAAAAACACTTAGGTGGACAAGTTGCCTTTATTTGTGCATCAGACTCTTTTGTTTTGAATCGATTAGTGGAACGCTGCCATCAGTACACAGATTTGACTCCCAGTTTGGTTACAGGTCTATTTTGATTGAATGTAAAATAGTAAATTGGTGTCAAAAGATATCCTGATATCCACTTTTAATCAGACTGAATAAGCTATTTTTTTTATGCACTAAAAATATTTTTATCTGCACTGTTTGTTCACTGGTTTGCACTCTATCTGCCATGTGCCTTGCGCTGCTTTTATTTAACCTTATTTTTATTTTATTTTTTTTCTATTATGTCTTTTTTACATTCCCTTATTGTATAGTTTTATCTTATATTTTATATTTGATCTAGATTTTTAGGCTCTACTGTTCGTGTTATCTGTATGCACCGGGGGTCTGAGAGTAACGCAATTTCGATTCTCTGTATGTATGTACTGTACATGTGGAAGAATTGACAATAAAGCAGACTTGACTTGACTTGACTTGACAAAAGACATAAACATACCAATCTTGCTTTCACTCTTCCTTTTCATTTGAAACAATTTATTGATGTATCTCACAGGACACACCTGTATTCACAGCTGTAAATCTGATTTTTCTTCCTCTCTCGCACACTTAATCAAAGTATAATCAGTATAACAGAATAATCAAATAACACCTCAAGTGAATTCTTTGTTAATTTAGTGTGTGTTGAAGCAAATGAATTACAGATCTCCAATGATAAATGATAGATAAATTAAGTCCTTTTGGGACTGGACTTTGGTCCATGGATATGGTTAAAGGTGATTTATTGAGAACATTTCAATTCCTTGGTCAGAAACAGCTCTGTGGAGAAAGCAAGCAGAATTTCTGCAGCTGGCTGTTGAGTTGCGTGTGAACACTTTGTCACAGAGCAATCTCCCACAAACACAGATGCATAAATACACTCTTCTGCTATGCTCACAGAGAGAAACTCCAAACTGTGCAGGGCAAACCCACATAGAGACTTTAAACCCATGATGTTTGCAAAGCAGCAAGAGTTCAGTGCTTCTAAAATACAACAACCCTGTTACTCGTTTAACTTTGTGGTTTAAATGCCTTGGCAGTGTATTAGTGGCCTTTTGGCAGTAGCAGGCAACCATGCACTGTTCAAAGTGTGAAAGTGAAAAATTCTCAAGCCACCCTTGACAGTCTGTATTTGTTCCAGCAATGAAAATTAAGCAAAAGTAATTAAACTAAGCCAAAGTGACTATTGTGCATCTCTGAGAAACAAACAATCAGTGTGTTGGAACAACAAAGGTTATGTTTTTCTATTAATTAGTGTAATGAGACTTGTGTTTCATTCTTGAATAACAATGGAACTTGCAGAAAGGTTCACTGAAAAATCATCACTATTAATACACAGTCAAATTCAAACACAGGAAGCTGTTGTTTTAGTATTATTTATTTACTAGTGTAGTATTTATTAATGTTTTGAATTAGCTTTTATTTCTATATTTTCAGTTTTCATTTTAAGTAATTTTGATATATGCTTTGAATATTTATAGTTCTTTCTTTCCTATTAAAAAAATAAATAAATCTGTTTAGATATTTATAGTTCTTTCTTTCCTATTAAAAAGAACTGTTTAGCTTTATTTTTTTTAGTCCAGTTTTAGTTTTAGTATTTTTAGTACTTCAACATCTTTATATTTTTTTTTTATTTCATAATTGAAAATATTTTAAATATTAGCTGCAGTTTATATTTTTTTAAGTTTTTTTTAATAATTGATATTATTTTATATGTTTTCTTTAGTTTAATTGTTTTTTTTAGCATATTTTGTCCAGATCTTTTTGATTTAACTTGGGCCAGAGGAGTTTCAACAACAACCAGCTCTGACATACGAAGACAAACTGGTGCTGTTTGTCTCATGGGAGCTGGCTTGGATCAGTCAGCAGCCTCTGATGTGCCATGTCTCTGTGCTCTCTGGAGGGTGATTTGGGGCAAGAGCAGTGGGCCGAAAGCAAGGGGCTCCAGCAGCTGCTTCTAGTTGTGCATCTTTGTGCAAATAAATACACACATATGAACACACGTTCATTCACACACAACCTTTCTAAATGGCATCTAGTTCCTCATGAAAGATATTGTGGTGGTATGTTGGGGTCATCCGTTGAGCCGGGAGTGCAGTTTGATACTTAATCTCATAAACATGACTCTGGATCCTTCACAAGTGGTGGCAACATTCCACAACTGATCCCACGGGCTGCTGTAGCACTCGCATCCAGGAATCAGTCATCTGTGCTTTGGTCTGGGCCCAAGTAACAAGAACCACACTGAGGGGAGATCAAGTACATACACAAGGTGTGCTGTGTCTTCTTATTGCAGTAGTTCAGCTGGTAACACATGGCGATAGCAACGTCAAGGTCATGGGTTAAATTCCCATGAACATATATATCTTCATTGCACTGTAAGTTGCTTTAGATAAAATGCAGTGCCTGTGTCAATCTGATAAAAGCTTTGTGCTTGTTATAATAGTACTTTACAATCACATGTACAAATGAAAAGCTATTTATACACCAAAAAACAATCACATGAATTATTTTAGATACACAAACTTTAAAAAAAAAATGCTTGGCTTAAACGTTGGTCAAATTTAATCAGCAATATCTTTTCATACTGGCATG
This sequence comes from Cyprinus carpio, assembly GCF_018340385.1. NCBI lineage: Eukaryota > Metazoa > Chordata > Actinopteri > Cypriniformes > Cyprinidae > Cyprinus > Cyprinus carpio. The sequence continues at coordinate 9,697,952 of NC_056581.1, read as the reverse complement.
TATGCTGTCCACCTTGTACAAGACAATAAAACCCAGAATTAGAACCAGGATCTCCTCCATGACTTACTTACAACTGTTTGTTCACTAATGAGAGAGTTAGTGAAAACCAGACTGTATTCAGAGCCAAAGGGTGAACAGCTCTATGTGGCTCAACAGCAATGGCTCGATCAGGATCTCATTAGAGACCTTATTAGAGATGTTTTTTTTTTGATGAGGGACATGAAGAATTTGGCAGCATGAGAAGTACAAATCATGCTTTGCTGACGTGTGTCGATGTGTGGCAGCTGTTATGATGTGCATCCGATTGTAAACTACCAAACGTCAAACTCACAAACATGTCACACATTTCAAGATGAATGCAGCCATTTAAGGTAAACGAGGTTACAGAGAGGTGGTGGCTAGTTTTCTTTCTCACAACTTTCAAACCATACATTCTCATGCAATCACTCAGAATGATCTGTGTAGGTTACAGCACCACCAAGTGGTTCATGTATGAGTCAGTGACAAATAAGGATATTCAAAATACTAAAAAGGTATATATTTGAAAACACGTATTGATTTCTTACTTTAAAAAAAGAAAATTAATTTTAATTCAGAAGTTGAAAACATGTTGAAGTCTTTGTCTATATGAATTGCATTTTTATGATTTTTAATAAATTAAAAGATCCAGAAAAAAGAGCATCACGTCATTGTGTTTGGGAAGTTCAGGTTACCAAATAATATTTTGTATATGTAAATATATATATATATATATATATAGAGAGAGAGAGAGAGAGAGAGAGAGAGAGAGAGAGAGAGAGAGAGAGAGAGAGAGAGAGAGAGAGAGAGAGAGAGAGTCTGGTTTGAAATACTTTCCTTGTGGGGCTTGTGTTATGTGTGTAATGACTGTGGGTAGTGTGTGGGGAATATTTTCAACATCACTGTATGTGCAAATCGGTTGCTAAACAAAAAGTGATACATGCAAGCTCCACATTACAGATCGTGATATAAAAACCAAAAGAAAAAAAAAAAAAAAAAACGGTAAAAACTTTGGCAGCAGGGGGAACTTCTGGAACACCTCTAAAGAATGACAGGTTGTCCTATAACAGTCTTCACCTGCCAACTTAAGGTAGCTGCTTTACAAAAATATATTATATTTACATATGGTTGAGATGGCCAACAATTGCATATTGCAATAATAAGCAAAAAATCCCTTTTAGATACTGAACACCAGGATCCACCACAATGCTGTTAACCTGAGGTTTGGACACAAAATCTGGTCTCTGGCCTTTTTTACAGACGTTCTCAGGGCACTCTGAGTGAGAAGCTGTGAGAAAGAGTTTGAGAGTGAGTGTGTATAGCTGCTGAGTGAAATGAATAATAGAAGGAGTGGGACAATGTTTATTTTTTTTTAAATGAAAAGGTCTTAGTGTTTTTGGAATATTTTTGCATAAATGTTCAAATAATATCATTAACCACACTGTTTAAATACATATGAATTCTAATAGATTTTTTGAGAGCCACACAAATAAAATAATAGTCCTATAATATTTCACTAGTAAAAATATTTTGGGAATTTTATGTGTATTTTCTATTTAAGAAAAATAAATCTAAACCTCTTTGATATTCAGTTCACTTTTATTTTCTCCATAACATATTGTGTCAAAGCAGAAAATGCAGAAAATGAATATTGAAATGTATATTGAAATTTTGGCAAGATAACAAGCAAATCTTAGCAAATCGAGTCAGCAAATCTTAAAATCTCAACTTCAGCAACTGTGAAAATCATTATACTGATTCAGTCTGAAAACAACATTTTTTTCAGTATCCATTATGTTCATGATTTGAGCAGAATTACCAAACAGATTCTCATCTGATAGAACACATTTTGCAAACTTTATAAACTGTGATGATGACTGTACTTTAAAAAATGCCAGTAGGCCTAAATTAAAGTCTGAATAACATTGCTTTTGGACAAAGCACTTTCTTGTGGTCTGTTAGTGATATAAACATGAAATGGGTCATGTTGTTTTTGTCTACTACTGCAAAAAAAAAAAAAAAAAAAAAAAAAAAAAATTATTTTAATTCTAATTTCACTGACTTGTGTTTTCTTCATTCTTTGTGCTACAAGTCATCAGAAGAAATGAGTCAGAAGTCATTGAAAGATTTTTTTTTTTTTTCTCAAAATGATTTTTTTTTTTTTGGGAATTTGTATTTAAAGGGAAATTCTGTCATAATTTACCCACTCTCCACTGGTTCCAAACCTACAGTATATGAGCTTCTTTCTTCTGTTGAACACAAGAATGTTGGTAACGGGTAGCCTTTGACTTACATAGTATTTGTATCCACTTTAGAAGTCAATGGCTACCATCAACTGTTTGGTTACCAACATTCTTCAAAATATTTTCTTTTGTTCTCAGCAGAAGAAAGAAACGTATACAGGTTTGAAACAACCTAAGAGTGAGTAATGATAGAAAATGTCATTATATGCCATGCTAGTAAATGCCATGCTAGTAAAGGCAAAAATCATACTTTTACTTATAGTTTCCTTTAGACCATTTTACTTTCAATATGTGTTTGCCAATTTAAGTTAGTCCTACATTTTTACACATATTTTAACTTGTCACTCGGTGTAGCACTGAAATGCACTTGTACTCTTATTGCCCTGCCTTATACTGCCACCCTCTGATCAACTGGACAGTTGCTGGATGTAGTGGCTTTCTTGTGTTATTTTTGTGGTTTTGTTTACTGTAGCTGTTTTTTTTTTTTTTTTATTAAAATAAAACAAAATTTTAAGTAAATAATTTATTTAACACATCAAGACAGTCTGAATAAATGTGTTGTTTTTGTAGGTTATTAGTCTCTAAATATGTTTTTTTTGTTTATTTGTATATATATATGTATATATATATATATATATATATATATATATATATATATATATATATATATATATTTTTTTTTTTTTTTTTTTTTGTTTTTGTTTTTTGCTGCTGCTGTTGTTTTTAGCATATAATAGCCTTCTGCTGGGACAGGTGCATCGTCTCCTCTCTTCCCTTCTCATCATGGCTTCTTCCTCGCGCTAGCTGCGTGTTTATGGTTTCAGTTCCACGTCGACTAAAGGAAGGTCGTCGCCTGTCGTCAGATCCGCAAAGCATTTCGGGCTACTGGAGGCTGATTCGCCCAACAATACAAACAAGCCGCCGGACATAGTGGAATCCGCTGCACATGCGAAAAGCCGTCTGCTTATGCATTAACATAAATTCAGCCCCCATGAATGCATGCTTATAGAGGTCTGGTTACGAATAGCTAATCCTAGAATAGGAAATACACAGGTAAGATAACCATTTATGTCTTGAATTTTATTTATGTAGTCCTTATTACACTAAACAGATGTTGAATTATCGTTCATGTAGTGTATATGAAGACAAAAATTAATATGTGGCATTAGCTAGCGATCTTGCTGATCAGGTGTTTTGTGTTTTTTTTGATGCACGAAAACGTTTTTTTTTTTTTTTTCACGAAAACGTTTTTTTTTTTTAATTCTCTTGGGCGACATGCACGGTCACTTGGACTGATGCTTTAGTCAGCCTGACACATTCTAACAATTATGTGTTATGGGAAATAAAATGACGAGCCATAAGGTATATGTAGCTAATAAACGTTTATCTTTAAGATATAATTACATTTAAATAAAAGTAGAAATATCATGCTTAAAATGAATTTGTTGGTAAAATGGCATGAAAATAGTCTCCGTTCACCTGTCCCACCTGTTCTTTCTCTCAGGTAGTTGCTCCACAGGGTTTAGACACCACGCATATCATCCATATGTTCACCACGAGTTTAGACTTCTTACGTGAACGTTTTCGTTCACCTAAATGTAGAAACAAATTTTTCTTTGAGCTCATAACTGCATTTATATTTTCAAAACTGAGTACGAGCCAATAACATTCGAGTGCTGGATTTTTCACAGGTTTGGACTTTTTGAACGAATTCTTCACTGAAGGAGTCGCTGTCTTGACTAATGTTGTTTTCCAACAACAACAATAAAAAGCATTAGTGATAAAAGTAATCGCCAACAGTTGACTAAATAGAGATACAATTGCTTTGTGAGAAAATCTATGTGATGCTCTTTTAGCAGGTTTGTAAGCATGAACATTTTAATAAAACAATTCTTATCCTTTGGTCCACTTGGTGTTTGCAGACAATTCGGTTGAGTGAATTATTTAATGACTCGCTCATAACACTATTGTAGCCACCTATTGACTGGTATCTGAACAAATCCTTTTTAGTGAACAGATTCAAAATATTCGAATCACTGGGATAAATCAAAATCCTCATCACTTGTCAACACAAAGAATATGTGTTGTTTTGTTATAAACAGCCTCTTGTTACCATTCCGGTTTCTCTTGAGACTTAATTTTAGGAAGATGCTTAATGAGGGAACATCACCTCGGCCAGCTAGCTCGAGTCATGTTCCTTTCACTGTGGTGGTTGTCATAGATGCAGCCTTGGTTAGATGGCATGCTGCCTCCACAAATCCAATGGAAAATCACAGGGGAAAAAGCATTCATGCATGTTGTTGTATTAACATGGCTGTAAAATTACAATCCTATCTATGTAATGATTTTGTAGTTTCCATCAAATGAGCTATACTGGAGGGTTTGCATACTGTACTGTATATGATAACAGGTTGCTGAAATGTCATCCACATTGATCCCAGATGTCCTTCTGAATAACAGCATTTCTACAGTGGATGTTGAGTGCCATCCTCACTGTATACTTTGATCCATGAAGTTTGGTTCTGCTAAGTAAATGGTGCTTATTTTAATGCCTTCAGTAAGGTCACATCATCCCACATCCTGTGACTATCTATCCCCTCCATTCCATCATTATAGTAAAGGAGCACTTGCTCACCGCCATCACCACTGCTCTCTGAGTGCAAATTTATTAATGCCAGTTTTCCATTCCTGTGGTTTATATTTAAGACCTGTACCATTAGCTTTTATCCTGCCCAGATGTCATGCTCTAGCACCCAGAAGAATTAAATGGCTCTTCTTTGAAGGCAGACTATGATGCCTCCGCTCAGATCAGCCTTCTGAGCACCGAGCCTCCCTCCCTGAGCTCCTGTCTAAGGCTGAAGCTTAGACAAACTTGCATGAGTCACATGATTGTTACATAGCTCCTATATTTTCCTCTGCCCATTGAAGAGGCTGAGCTTTATGAGAAACAATAATGAAAGCCTGCTTGAGAAGTTGCTCACTCATCGTGGTGAAGCCCCTTCTGCAGGTTTGGCATTGTTCTTTGAAGGAGTAACCAAAGCAAATATCGATGAGAATATCTAGAAACTTGCAGGGGGTTTGAACTAAGTTAATTAGTTTGAAGTGAAAGATCTACTCCTTAAACTCCATGGCAGTTCCTTTGTGGTAACGACTGGGTTGGGCTCTGTCAGATGATCTGATAAGTGCGTTTGAAAAGAACATTCCTGAGTAAACTCTTTTTCATCTACAGCTTCCGGCAAATGTATGTGTAGTATAGAAGGTCTTGTAGATTTTACAATTAAATGGATATTTTTCCTAAAATATACATTTTTATCATTTATTCACCATCATGTTTTCCGCAAAAGGATGTGTTAGGTAGAATGGCAGCAGGCCTTGGTTACCATTCACTTTGACTTTGTGAGTCTGTAAAAATACATAACGTTTGTTGTCTGAAGAGAGGTCTGGTCTACATTGTTAACTATCAGCAGTGCTTTTATGAATATATTATTCTGAACTGTCACAAACAACCTTTTGTAATGTATTGAAGTGCTCTGTTTTATTTTATTTTCTTTTTCCTTATTGCACTCTCTCTTTCAGTAACACTCCAGTATGGCGGACAGTATGATGAGTAAAGCAGCCACTATGGAGATTCCTATTAGCAGTAATGGGGACTCTAGGAATCTGGCAGAAGATGACAGTCTGGAGCAGGTGAGCGATATATGGTGATTCAGGTGCAGTTTACCTGAGTTCACCCTATTGGTTGAGTTTGTTTGGAAAGCTGAAGCCGTATCCAATCAATGGAGTGTCAAAGCATCAAAATGTGGATGGCGGTGGTGTGGTTTTCATACCTAGAGTTAGGTTTTTACAGAGTTTAAAATATAACTGCAAACATTGCAGTTTATAATTGTTCAGCTTTTTCTTGAAGACTTTAAATCATTACAAAAAAGGTTGTCATGCATGTTAATAAGTAACAGTAATATGCATTCATTTCATAAAAATGGCTTGTGGCGATACTTAAGTGTAAGTCTAGTGTGTGTCTTGCTTGTCTTTGCCTTTTAAGAAGTTGAAGGCTAATTCAGCCAAGCACAAAGTGTTCAAATCTCCCTGTTGTTTAATCCATTGTAAAGAAAAGGTAAAGTGGTAATGTTGTCTCAAGACACACCTCTGTAAGACTAAACCGTGGCACTGGATCCGGGAGAAGACATGTTAGGCAAACAGACAAGCAGCGAGATATTTGCTAGGACGTTGAATCATTCCTATAAGGACGTAGATGTTCTTTGTTTTAATTTGTTTTAAAAAAAAAATTCCCCCCTAACATCATGTTATGTCCAATTTAAAAAGCCCTTCCTAGGATAACTGTGGCTTATCTAGGGATGAAACGATTACCGATTTGACGATAAATCATGATAAAAATTCCCTATGGTTAGTATTTTGTATTTTAATTATCATCATTCCATTACCGCGATTTGAACCAATCAGGATAAAAAAATACTGTCTAGCATAAAAGCAAAGTTTTAACTAACAGTCTCATGTGTGCCCAGCATGCAGAGTAATTTTTATTTGTGTGAAAACATGGCGGGAAGCTGGGATGTTTTAAAAGAGTGCTAAGGGAATTATACAAATGAATATGTGAATGAATTAATTATATGAATGTACCTCTGAAGGTTCTGACAGTCTTCAGAAAAGATTTGATGGTATTTCACTCCATGTAATACCTAATAAAAGAAGTGTTTTATGGCAATGCTTTGTCCACGGATGCTCTAATTCTGCTGTTCCATCAGCGCCACCTATTGTCAGGTGAATTTACAGTGTTACATTTAGATTCAGCCTGTGTGCGAATTTGCATGCCCTGCTGTAAATTTTGACCAGTTAATAAAAAACAAGCTAATGTGGATTTTACACATTTAAACAATTTGGATAAGGTATCTGGAATTATTTATGGAGCAGATTAAATGCATAAATAATACATAAATTATTTATTAATCAATTATCATTTTGCTCTAAATGTTCGTCTTTCTTTACCAAGACAGAGAAAGAGTGGCATCAGTTTTTTATTTTTATTTTATTATACCTTTGTCCTCTGATGACAGGGATCAGGGATATGTTAGCAACCCAAATTATGACTCATATTATTAATAAACAGGGATTATTCATTGCTTAATTAGGGCTGAAATTATACAGAATAGTGTAACTCTATGCATTTTTTTGTTTTTTAATGTCAAGCCTGGAAGCTTGTCTTTATTGTATTAACAGGTGCTGATCGGCCCTAAAATATGGATTCCATTGTGTTTGATAGTTTACTTCATCATCACTGTTTTCAAGTCTGATTTTGTTTTACATTGTGCTTCATTTTCGTTTGTTTATCTTTGTTTTTGTCTTTTTGTTGTCATGTTCTTCCCTGATGTCTGTGCAGGCTGCAAAGATTCAGTGGAGCTTAAGAGAGAAGGTAGGGAGTCCCGCAGGCCTCAGGGTGAGGAGGAACACTGGGAAGGGTGGCAGAGTGTGTGTGTGTGTACTGTATGCCTGCACGTGTATGTCTTCCCACAGATAATGATTTTAGTTCTCCCCATAACCTGGTCACAATGGACAGGATGTTTTTCAAATCACACTCATTATTTTTTGGCTTTTGTGACTCCCTGTTAATCAGTTTTTGAGGTCAGATACAAATCCTAATTATACAGAGTGTTTGTTTTGAAAAACATCCTGTTTTGTCCCTCTGTAGTATTAACCAGTGGCTATTGACCTTTTAGTATCTATTAACTCTAAGTATCTAATAAAAAGAAATATGTATTAACCTTTATAATAATTCTGTTTTGTTATCTAAAGGGGGTATTGCATACAGTACAGAACTTACTGTACAGCAGAATATGTATCCTATGAGCCTAAAATAGTACTCTAGTAATATAATCACTATCACTGAATCAGAATTTTTTTTTTTTTTTTTACATCAAAGGTCAGGGATTATGATGATTGCTTTGGAAAGCCATTTAAATAATCATTATTGATAGATGTAGTCATATACTTGTACATTACTTTCTAATTTGACTTCCTGCCACATTTGAATGTATAATGATGCATTCAACTAATCTTTCTTATTTAACTTTAGTCAAAGCTGACTTAATATTGTATTTAACACATCCATTGTATTTTATTTTTTTTTTAATCTTAAAAAAAAAAGAAAGTTGATCACACCGTTGCAGATTTGCAGACGTCTGAAGAAGACCCCTGTTTTATCAGCAGTGTTGTTTATTTGTGCGATGACATGTAATACACTAGTGTGGGTTGTTGAGAGTTTTATAGTCACTTGTTTCAGGTAACAGACTGTTTCTTTGTGTCAAATTCTTTTACTACATCAAGAAAACATGGATTTTTCAGAGGGTTTGTTTTCACAGGAAATAAAATATGAATTTTTGTACGTAATTCATAGACACATGATTCATAATTCTGGGTCTTGTGTGATTCTAACCCTGAAATGTTCTTTCTAACATTTTATGACTTTCGCCAGTATTTATGTTTGTAGAATTTAAAGAATTGGCTCATTTCATGAAAAATAATGCCTAGGTTATAATATTACATTCTTAAGATCTCTTCCTCTCTTGTTTTTGCATTTCTGTAGGACTTACAGCAGGTCATGGTGTCTGGGCCCAACCTAAATGAGACCAGCATCGTATCAGGTGGTTATGGAGGTACAACAGAAGGCATCATTCCAACAAGCTCCATCAAAGGTATAACTCACAGAGAATAACTTCTCATTATTCTTCATGTGTTCATCTAAACCCCAAGTGCTACTGCAATGTGCAAAACTACATCTTTTTTAAATTATTAAATCAACTGGGCAGAGAAATCTGTGTATAATTAATCTAGTTTTAGATTCACTTGACCCCAGTCTAAAGTTGTTTAGTTATTAGTGATATTTACCATGTTTGGTATGACTTTGACCTTTGTCTTTCTAAAGCAAATGCATACATACTTTTATTTTTGTTTTGGAGATGCCAAAAAAATTGTACAGTATGTTTTGCATAATTTTCACTATGGGTTTTCCCACTCATTTCTTTCCTATGGTGCAATCCAAATGAGATCTAGGGCCTCCGGCGTCATTGGTCATT